>NW_027466185.1:15510000-15562500 GCF_046127955.1 Nelusetta ayraudi | reverse complement strand
AACTAAAGAAGTGAAGTGCATTGAAATCTTGCTGTAAAGACATGATTTGGTTGACACAACAGGACATTCACAATGAATCAACATAAAGATGGCAGCAGTGCAGGGGATGGATCAAACCAAAAAGAAAGAAAAAAGCAAATTAACCAAATATGTTGTTTTATATTAAGATGTCCCCATCCAGCTGATGCATCTCTTTACATTTAATTTAAAAGCATTGTTAAAGACAGCAGAGCCACGACACAGTGCTGCTGCAGTAGTTAGTGTGTCCGTCCACTGGCAGCAGGTTGGATGGACAGATGGATGGATGGCAGCGACTTGACAGCATTTTTACACGCTACTAGCCGAGTAGCAACATGATAGCTGCTGGTCATCTTCTCTTCATTAACGTGATAGCTACTGGTGGTCTTCATCAACATGGTAGCTACTGATGGTCATCAACAGGTTCAGACCACCGGAGGAGGAAGTGGTGCCAAGACGGAATCACAGGAGGATACGATTCATCTTTTCTCTTTATTTGATATTAATTCTACAGACCGGGGAAACATTCATGAAAAAAAGACGAAAACTGAACATGAAGGCCAATGGCACACGACACGGTGCCACTGACTCAATGTTCATTTATTAACCTGGAGTGGCACAGACTGGATCTGTCATGTGAATACATAGGCGATCAGAAAAAAAAACATATGTTGCCAAATGTGAAAATGCAACAAGCTCGATTCAATGGCTGTAAATGCGTTTCATAAAATCCATCGAGCCATCAAGCTAGTGTATCCGTTTATTTTCCTCCAACATTAAATGCGGAAAACAAAGTTTCGCTTTTGATACAGTCATCATCTGGGGTCAATGCAAAATGTTAACTGTTGTCAACTGGTCGCCAAACAATCAGCCAATCAGATGTTTCAAGTGTAAGAAAACTTGAGTTGACTTTCAGATGACAGATGATGGAATTAGATCAAAGTAACTTTCAACTTCAACCAAAGCAGGCATCCAAAAGAGTTTGATATGACAACCAATCAGAACTGGGGACATCCTGGCCTGAAGTGTGTATCCAGGCAAAGACACGTGGAGGGATTAAAGTGTGTACCAGTGAGAAGGATCTTGCCTAGTCCAAGAGAAGCTCCAAGACAGCGACAGACAGACGGTAAATCAACAGTATTGAACATGAGTCGTATTGATGCAGTGGACCTACTCTTACATTTGTTCCCTCTCTGACACACGCGTGCGCGCGCAGACGCACACACACACGGACACACACACACACACACACACACACACACACACACACACACACACACACACACACACACACACACACACACACACACACACACACACACACACACACACACACACACACACACACACACTTAGTCCATCTTCTCCTTGTGAACCAGTTTGGGGGCATCCACAAAGTCCTGGCCGTTGAACAAGATGATGGCAGCGGTGATGGTGCTGGCAGCTCCCCAGAACATCACGTAGGCCAACGTTTCTGTCCACGTGTCACCTGCGAGACAAGGAGCAGCCAGAGAAACACTGTCAACAGCTGTGCGTCCATGAAAGTGTCTCGCAAAATAAAAGTCATAATTCTAAGATTTCCACAAAGTAAAATTGCGATTTGCAGGTGTTTCCATTGAATGGTGAGAAGCGCATGAGGCGTAATTCTGGTCAAATCTCGTAAAATCTTGTAGAATTATAACTGTATATGTGTAGCAGAAATTGTATGTGTTGTTTTACTATAAATGTGTATAGTATGTATGTGTGTAATATGAATTCATTATGGATGGAGAAGAGATGGGAGAAATACGCTGAGCTTCTCCTGCTTTCCTTCTCCTGCTTTCCTTCTTCTCTCCTTTTCGAATATAATAGTATAATAGTTTTTTAAAACTTTTTTTCTGAATTTAATTGTGTGCTGTTTTTTTTTTAATTGACTTATATTCAAAATAAACATTTCAATCAATCAATCAATCAATCAATCAATCAATCTCAGTGAGACCCCACTTTGAGGAGTATGGAAGTACAAAATTTCTTGTACAAATCTGCATTTCCATGTTGTAAAAAGTGTTTCCATGACACTTTTGCAATATAGCTCTATATGGATACGTGTGAAAAAACACCTCATGAAAGCATCAAAAACTTTTAGCCATATTTGAGAGGTTTTTCCAAGTTGAGCTGTTTCCATCACCAGTTTTTTATTGTACCAACTCATATGACTAATATGCAATAGGCAAATTATCCTTTGAAGTCATGATCAACAGATCACTGAATCTAGTTCTTTATTGAGACTTCAGGCATGAATGTGTTTTTTTTTTATACGGTTGAACAGTTGATATGTTCACTGAGACTTGAGATGTGCCATTTAAATTGAACTAAATTGTCAGCTCAAATGATACAGAGAACGTTTTCTGCTGCGCTGTTTCCAAACTCTGGAGGTTTCATCATCATGAGTGGTGAAAATCTTACCAGCCATTAGAAGACAGACGATACACATGGAAAATGCCACTAGCATTATAATGGGTAACTGCAAAAAACACAAAAAGGGTATAAAACAGATAAAATATTTACATCATAAGACTATAGGAGCTGCTGCTGATGATGACTGAAAACTATACTGACTGTTAGGAACTTCCAGTCCTTCTGCACACGGAGCGGAGTGGGTGCATTGGTTTCATCAAGAGCAAAGTTGCCAAGGAAAAGGTCGATTGAGTCCTGAAAAGCAACAGAAAATCTTCATGGATGCAAATCAGGAAGCACATTTACACTTTCACTTTGATGAGCTGAGGGTTCAAACATAAAGTTCAAGTGCATTGCTTCAATGAAAAGTTACTGTTTGACAAATGTCGATAAACTGGTGCCTTTATAGACATATTTGCATTTATACGTTTGGAAAAGTAATAACAAGAATGATGCAGACTGGGCCAGTGGTTCTAAACTGGTGGAGTCTCAGCACCAGCATTTCTTTTTCCTCATAATGGAGTCACCACCCAAATTTATTCCACAAAAATAAAAACACTGGCACACTTCCTATCATGTCTAGTAAATAATGAATTCAAATGAATTCATTGGATTGTGTGTCCTGGCAAACATTTTGCTCTACGAATATAAATATTTTGTAGGCGGGGCAGAAACTTGATGCCTTTTGTTACTCAGTCGTGCTGTTGTGTCATTGCGATATCGCACCTGTCTGAATCCATCGGAGAAGTTGTTTTTGTAGTAGCGAATCATGGAGTTCCATCCGTCCATCAACAACCCAAACCTGGTCCTCTTTCCCGTCCTGATGGCAACAACACATAATGACCGCTCACAGGAAAACAACAATGAAAACATTTTTCTCAAAAAAAAAACCACACACAGCGACAACAGTGCGTTAGTCAGCCGTTGTGTTACTGTGTTTGTGTACCTGGTGAAATCAGTTTTCAAGGCTCCGGTCCCTGCGTACTGCACAGCGCATGCATTGGCATTGTCAGCCCATGCTGGTTGAGAAATAAATCACACACAGAGAAACCAGTGAGAAGCTGCTTGACGTTACGCGCACACGCACACACACACACACTCGTCATGCCAGCAACACACACACACACACACACACACACACACACACACACACACACACACACACAGAGTGTGGTACCGTTCTTGTAGATCTTCTCAAAGTCGCTCTGCTCCTCGAGCCTCTGGCCCACGTTCAGAACTCCCATCCTCTGAAAACACAAACACACACCCGGAGTTCCGGCTGTGAGCTCAAGCTGCCATCAATTAACATTTTTCATTCATGATGTTAATAATAATAATAATAATAATAATAATAATAATAATAATAATAATAATAATGATAATGACAAAATGCAAAATAAAATGACACTATTTTGAAGTGAAGATTATTGCACTGTGAACTCTGCAGGCCTGTCAAATACTGCGATTTTGCATGAGCTTCAATTGAATGTGAGGGAATCACAGTTGATGGCTCTGCACTGTCTGTTTACCTCCGTACTGTTAAAAACATTTTAAAATAAATTATATGTCACCCTCCAACGACAATGAGAATAAACTTTCTGTCAGATTAGAAGCCAGTCGGTGGAGCTGAGCACTCGACAAAACAGTCCGAGTGCTCTTGGTTTATCAGCAAGTCTAAAAGTTAATATTCATGACAAAATCAGCCGTTGCAGTTACAAGACGCCCAACATGAAAACATTCCTCAGCGTTCAGTATCACTGAAGTCACTCAAATTTTAGTTTTCTGATTTCATGATTTCAAGATAGAACGCTTGGTAGTAAAAGGCAGTAAAAAGTAAAAGGTTGCATAGCTGGTGCAATGAGCAGTGTGGAATAAAATAAAATAAAATAAAATAAAATAATTATTATTAATCCCACACTGGTAAAGTCTGCATAATTGCAGCAACAATGCAGTGCAAAAGAAGGAAAATTGTATCGATTAAAACAAAACAATGAAATAAAATAAAATGTCTATAGAATAAAAAATGGGGAAAAAAAACCAAGATATTTACATCATGTATACAGCTGGATTATTTGACAGGGATGGTGCAGTGAGAGGTGTCACTCTCACATCCACTCACACACCAGCGGGTATCAAAGCAGCTTCAGGCTCCACTGGGAGCAACTCATCATCTTGACGCAAGGCAGACGGAGGCGGGATTCGAACCGTCAAACCTCTCAAGTCATTGGACGAGCCGAACGAATGAAGTCTCACCTGGAGCTGCGTCTGCAGGGACCGCCTGGCCAGGAGGCTCTGGATGACGTTGGTGCGGTCCAGGCAGTCCATGCAGTTACTGCGGAAGACCCCCTTCTGCTGCGCTACCGTCTCCTGCTCCGAGTTCACCATGAAATAACTACACACACACACACACACACACACACACACACACACACACACACACACACACACACACACACACACACACACACACACACACACACACACACACACACACACACACACACACTATCAACACCTCTTCACAGTGCACAGCGTGACATCACGGTGACCACGTCACTGACCTGTACTCATCTTGCGTTTGAGCCACGCCGTCGACCAGGATTTGCAGACGCTCCCACCTCATGCGGCTGCACTCTTTGTGGAAGTCGAAGGCGATGTAGCTGAGGGGCAGCAGGAGTGTTGGAGTCAAGAGGCACCAACTGAGACCAAAACCTACTCAAGACTAGAGAGTGTGGACATCCATACTCTCCGCGGAAATTCGCTACCTACCAGAGTGTTTCTCTAAAACACACTGAACCACTCGGAGCAAAAAAAACAAACAAACATGTAAAACAAATCCAACGAGCCACTGGCTGCTTCTTTGCATCTTCAACGGGATTAAGTTGAAGAGAGTTTAGTTGAGTTTCATTTAATTAAATATTTTTTTTACGTTTATTTAGACGGTGAGTGCATATTGATAAACACTGAATACATAGGTAATCACTGTATACATGCTGGACTTAGCACTGCTGCTGGATTTCATCCGTAGTCCCCCGACAACACAACAATTAACATAATAAGAACAATTGACATATAAAATACAATAATATAATGCAAAATTGCATATAAAAACAAATGAAATTAAAGTCAATTAAAATAAAAGTCCATAAGCATTCAGCATATTAACTGTGCCTACACTACTGCCCATGGGCCCGTGCAATGAGAGTTGTAGAAATGAGAGGCGCTGACACTCACTTGATGACGTCATTGCTCATGTTGGACACCATCCTGGCAAAGGCCTGCTCCAGCGGCTTCTCTGAGCCCTTTTGATTGACCTGAAGAACACACATGACAACATTGTCAGAAAGATAATCAGTGAACCGGCAGCTTTTGCTGAAGGGCGCAGTGACAACGTGGTTTCTCACCAGGTTCAGAATGCTTTGCTTCCCATAAATCACCACTTGAGAGTCAAAGTGCCTCTGGAAACCGTCCATCTTTAAACAAGAGAATACAAAAGAAACTTGACCAACTAATTAGTAGTTCACTAATAATTCTTAAAAACAAAAGAAAATAAGCAGGTAGAATGATGACAACATCATCTTACATGAATGGCAGTTTTACTAATGATGGGTTTGGGTTTGTATTTGAGGTTGGGCCTCTGACTCCAGTAGAAGGGTATGGAACCTCGTGTCTGGGGGCAGAAAACACATTGGTTGATGGACTTGCATTTTAGTGGTGACCATTTCAGCCAAGCCTGGTGAACTCCTCAAGCTACTAACCTGCACGAAAGAAGCCATGGCTCCTTCATACAGAACTATCTGCTCCGTCTCCACAAAGTTGGCAGCGTGGCCCCCAGAGTCGATGCCTGCAAAGAGGCATCGCATGAAATAATCAGAATCTCATTAATATTGATGAAAATAAATTCACGGGGAAAATGCCATCCAGCGTTCATTAGATTTCAGCACTGGGGAGGCATCTTTCAGCGATGGTTGTGTTTTGGAGGGGGGGGGGGTCGCTGTCACATGGAGTGCATTAATATCTCTTTTACAAGTGAGGCCTGGCCACTAGAAAATAACAGGAAGACAGTTTAAAAACAGGAAAAACTGGTTCACTTCGTAGTGACAGTACAGTGCACCTGCCAGTCTTGCACACTACTTCAGTAGAATGTTATCTAATAATCTGGTATGCAGAGAATATTTCAGATTGTTACTAAAAGAAGACAGTGTTTTGTGTCATTGTTTTACACTTGTGACTGATTTTGGTGTTTAAACTCAACTCTTGTCGACAGATTCCATGTTACAGACTTGTTGACCAGTTAACAAGGAAATCAGTCAGTGTAGCTGACATGGTCGGTGAGCAACATCCAAATTATATCTAAATCAAAGGACTAATGGTTTTTGTGCTTTGTTCTCTGAGGGTTTTCTCTGCGCTCCACTGGAGAAGACACACAGCTGCTCCAGTGAAGGTGATTTACCTCGAACGTAGTATCGGACACCAGCTCGGAAACAGCTTCTTCTACTAATGAGGATCCATTCAAAGGCCTTTCCATTGATGCGGCACGTCTTCATGAAAATGACTGTGGCAAAATGTTAAGGTCAACGTTCACTGTAAAACTCTCACACAAGTAACACAACTAATGGCAGTTGGGTATTCCGTGAAGATATTCCAGCGCTGCGGATACATCCATGGACGACGGGGATGGCAAACTTGTGAAGCTGGAAGGAAGCGACAAAGCATCGACGGTTATTAAATGCATGACTAAAAAAAAGCAAATGAGTGCAGTTGAGGTGAGCGGGAGATTTACCTCCGTCTGTGCTGCCAGTTCTCTGAGGAGATTGGCGTTCCAAACAAACCTCTGATCTGCCTGAAGCAAGGTGATGTCACAAAATTACTCAGCATCATCTCAAAACCACAAGTAAATATGTACCTCAAAATGACTGCGCTTGTTTAATAAAATATTATTTATAAATCTGCTGTGTTGGAATCATGTTTCCTGGCAATAAACTGAACAAAGCTGAAAAGCTCCTTCTCCCTTCGACGTGATGTGCATGCGAGGTTCCTCTCACCCTCTCGAGCAGACTGCTGTCCTGGAAGTCGGGGCTGGTGTTGCCCAGGCGCTGGAGGGTGTGCGTCAGGTCGTAGTCAGTGCAGAAGTAGAAACCGTCTGTGTTCAGCACATTGCTCATCATAGTCAGGAAGGTCTTGTTCTCCTGAGACTGAAAGAGAAAGAAAATGCATCAAGCCATCACACACACACACACAAACACACACACACACACACACACACACACACACACACACACACACACACACACACACACACACACACACACACACACACCCCCCTTCATATGCAATTACACATATACATACAGTACACTGCTGTATCTTTATTGTACGAATACAGTACTTGACTTAACAGCTCATTGAGAAGTCATTCATTTGGTTAAGAGGGGAAACTATTTACAAGGTGTCACCTTTCATTTTATTTTAACTCAAAATCCTGTGAACAGTACCTCACACGGGCCACAAGGGGCAGTAGAGTGATATGCATTAAAATGAGTTTAGGAGGAGTTTCAGTTGTAAGAAAAAAGAAAAAAGAGAGATGATATTCCACAGTTCTATTCATATTTTCTGTAAATGCTGCAAAGCTATTCAATAAATGGAGGAATGAAGAAGAATAGAATAGAATAGAATAGCCTTTACTGTCATTGCAATACAAGTAGTAACAATGACATATTGCACCCTAGAAGGAGATAGGAAAGAACACTACTTTGCTGTCATTACTGTTATAGAAGCTGCAGTCGCACACATACAGTTTCCTGCAGTGTGTGTTGGCAGAGAGAGAGACAGTCTCACAATCTCACACAACACCACCGCTTCCGCTATCACAGAAATGCATCAGATATTGTTGGTGTTTGCAACATTTGCACAAACTATTCTATTTTTTAAGTCAGACAGTCACTCTGTATCAGAGGTGATAAACTCTGGCCCACGGGCCAAATTTGTCCTGTGCTTTTAAACAACACATATCGCTAATACTGCATATAAAGTATATTTTGACTTCATTGGTTTATTGTTGTTATTTTATTTTTAAATGTATTATCAGGCCGTGTAAAAATGTTCCTGTTGAAATTTAAATCAGAAGGCTGCAAATGAAAAAGATCGTATGATTTTTACTGACATTTTATATACTTTGATGATTTCTTTTTATTTGAAATTGGATTTTGCGTGTGTGCAATATAAAGTCATTGACTGTATAGTATTGAGCTTTGCTATGTTCCATATTCAGGTTGAAGCCAAACATTGGGTCCACGTGAAAAGCTTCACTGTTCTATCGGGAGGAAGATTTTCTTTCTTGTTGGACCGAGAGACTTTATCCAAGTTTGAAGTGTTGGCCCCAGTGTGTGTTTGAGTTTGACGCCGCTGCCTTATATCGACATGCGCGGTATGACTGACTGCCTCACCTGTATCTCAGAGAGATGCAGCATGGTCCTCTTGTAGGAGATGATGTCAAAATCCACGGCCTTCCACACGGCGTGACCCATGAGGCTGCCCACGTTGCGCTTCCTGGTGATGACGACCAGGTACATGCCTGCGTGCGTGCGATTCAACCACCGGTAGACCAGTTACCACCAAAACATCATGAGCCAGAAGGCCTGACTGGCCACAATGCTGCAGTGCTGCAGTGCCACCTACCTGCCACCAGGCGAATGGTTCCCAGTAAGCCACAGATGGGCCTGGTGACTGCTGAAGCTGGAACATCTTCTTTACCTGCCAGACAGCACAGTGGCTCAAACCACAGACAGACACACGCCTCCTAATGCTGTGCTGTTGGACATGACTAGAGCTGGAGATAAGACGCAGTGTAGTGCTGTAGTCCAGACGGCACCAACCCAGACCAAGACCTTATCAAGACTAGAGAGCATCGAGATGGAGACCGGAACATCTCTTTCCAGTAAGGTGTCTTTTAATCATTTTCTTCAACATTTGGCTGCTTTGCCAACTATTTTGAACCATTTTCAAGAAAACAACTTTGCGTCATAAAATAAAACATTAAAAAAATCAATGAACTAGAAATAAGAGGGCAGGGTGTCACTCTGGGTGTCACCAACAGAGTGTAAAACAGCAGCAGCTGGATTATTTTACGTTATTACCGGGCTATTACAGTGCTGGCTGAGTCTCCACTGGTCTGGATCAAAAATCCCCAGTCTGTCCAGTCCCAGACAGAGACCAGACCCAGTAATAATGCCTCCGAGTCCAAGACGAGACCCAGACCCTTAAAAAGTCTGGAGAGCGAGACCAACTTCCAGTACTGCAACGCTACCGCCATGAATTAATAAGAAACCATTTTTAGGGTACAATAAGTTGCCAAGTTATCAACATTGTTGTCGTGTATTAAACTATTCAACGTCAGCCGAAAAAGTCGTCCATGAGAGTGTGAAACTTGTAAAATGCAGGAATGCACCGATACCAGTTTTTTACAGAACAAGAAGAGTACAAGTACTCGCATTTCAGTGCTCACCGATACCGAGTACTCAATGAGGCCATTACACAGTGCAAAATGACCGATTCTTTCCCCCCCACAGACGTTCCACAGCAAAAACACAAATTTAACAAAACTGTCGTATACATACACATACAACTGGTATCTGTGTCGTGGTATCGGTACATATTTAATGAGTTTGAGAAGAGTACTCAACCCCAGTATCAGGGCATCCCTAGTAGAAATCTTTAATTCTTGAATTCCAATTTGCAATTTGCACAGTGGTCAGTGCTGCCGCCTCACTGCAACAACTTTTGCTTTGCTTCATTTTACATTGACTTTAAGGCAACATGTTTTCTACATATCCTACGATAGCTTGTTTCCTCCTAAGTGGTGGCTCACCAAAACACCCCATCCATCTGCTGCTGCTCCGCTACCCCCCTCTGGCACACAGTACAACCCACAGTGGCCCCACCAGTCAAACAGTCCCCCACCCTCTCCCGGTTTCAGCTACTTGGCCAGTGTATTGAGTGAAGCATTTAGAAACATCTACCTGTGAGGGTCATCTCATTGGAGACCCTGTCAATGGTCAGCACAGCATCAGCCCCCTCATCACAGGCCTCAATGAAGAACTTCTCAGGTGTAGTGTGCCTGTGAGGAGAGCAGAGACTCATTCAAGGTGTGACGACCAGTCACAGCTTGGAAAAAGGAAACATTTTAGATGTAAAACATATTGTAAGCATGACGGGTTAAGACTATGGAATGATAGGATGTGAGGCACATTCATTTCTTGGGTAGGACTCTGACCCAGTATGGAAAGTTTAAACAGGGTTGTTTTTTTTTTGTATTTCACACCCAAACATACACACCGCCCATTTACTGTACATCTAAGCCATATACATATACTGCTGTATCTTTATTCTATTGATACAGTACTTTAATAGTTCATTTACTAATTACTCAACTAATCACATCACTTCTAGAAGTAAGAGCAATCTGGCAGATTTGCTAACATGTGGACGCAGCCTTTGAACAGTTCCAGTCGATCCTCTTACTCCAATGAAACACACCGGAAAATGTACTGCTGTTGTTAAGGAAAAACTCAGCTTTTAATCCAACAAGTAGAAAAGTGTGACCTCAAGATGGAGTAATACTGAGCTGGAACCACCACACAAACGCTCATTTGTGAGCCTTTCGTAATACACATGACAATACGTGTATTTGTACTCCACCAACAGATGGGATTTTGCACATGGCCACTTCGACTGCTTACATTGTTTCACTGACTGCCCTCCGAGCGTGGCTCACTTAAAGTTAACACTGTCTCACAGTATCACCAGTGCTCTCTATGGCACCTCATCCAAACATAAGAAAAAAACCATGTGTAACTAGAGGTCGCTGATTAGCAAAAGCTGAGTTTACGCCAGGCTCCAATCTGGCAGATGAGTGAATGAACTAATTTTACAAAAACACAAAATCCCTCTTGCATGGTTCCAGGCTGTGCTCCTCTGTACAAAATGTGAAAGTTTTGCACAATATTCATTTGTTGTTGCTCAAGATGACAGAAAAAGCTTTTATTTTTAAAGTGGTGTTTGGTCAAAGACAGTTATGATTCTGTTGAACCGCAATTGCAAACAAAGTCTGCTTTTCATTAGTTCATTTTCAGTGCAGGTTTATTTATGACTACTTTTGTCAGTTTCAAGTTGTTTCAGTGACAATCGCGGGGTTTTAGTTCTTGAACAGAAGGGTACCAGCAATCTACTCCACATCTGTAGAGAAACGTTCTCTAAACCTTCTCACTGGCTGTTTTAAAAAACAGAAATTCAGCTCTTCTAGTCACGACAGCCCCAGACGTCATCGGTCAGCTCCGGCCAAGGAAAGACCTGGTGCTCGCTCATGACCGACTACATCGAGGGCAGCTGATTAGTGTAGGATGGTTATGATGACCAGCGAAAGCACAGAATCAAAAGCAAAGAACAAATAAGTTTAATTTAGATATTTCTGCCAGGAGGCTAAATGGAATTAGTCTGAGGAGGAAACCCACTGCTTCCTGCCGGCTGTAATGTCTACTGAGGCAAAATTGATAGACTTACTGACTATCCACTGACTGGGGCACATTATCCAAATGATTTGGAAATTACTTTCAATGGGCAAACAATACAAATCCCAAGTTTTGTGAAATGTTTTTGGGTAAGAATAAATAAATAAATAAATAAATAAATGAATTTGCTTATGTCAAGCCTGCATATGGATTAGACTAAACACCCTGGCTATGCTGTCTGTTGAGCATAACTTCATCTTAAAAAAAAAAAAAAAAAAAACCCTGCCTGAGTTCAAAGACACGTATACCCCTCAGAAAACACGTCCACCTGGACTTTCTCTCTAAAAATGGACATCAGGATGCTAATATCATGTCTTTGTCACAGAGGGGTGGTGAGATATTTCCCAGACAAGACTATTCCAGACGAATAGTTCAATTGGGATGTGACCCAACACCTCGGAAACACTCCCTTTTGCCGAGTTCCAGGGGGAAACCTGGACAAAACTGGTCCCGGTGCAGGATTGACAGCATAGTTTGTGCACAAAGAGTGAAGTAAGTGAGTGAGGTGTGACCAAATCCAACAAGGAAATGGCTGAAACCGTGCTGAGAGTTTCACCAACTTTATCAATACGCTGACAAGGCAGCCAACGTTGAATTTACACGCAGCACGGGTGACAGCTGAACCAACTGTCGTTCAAATTGCCACGTCGGTGCAAATGCGTGAGAGTAAATTTGCGGTAGAAACTCCAGCAAGAGCGTTGACGGTGCTGTGCTGTTTTAGCAGCTCAGCAACCCTCAAGTCACTCAGCAGTAGGGTCACATCAAACACCACGACGCCTGTGTGTGGACACCGATTCACACTTCCCATATGCGCCTCACACCGTGGAAAGAAAGACGAATCAATTAATCAATTAGCAACGATTCAGTAAAAGTTAAGGGGTAGCTTCAACAACAGCGAACACCCAACTTTACCCGCAGTGTCAATGGAACCCATTAAAGTTACTGCTTTTCACTTGGTTGCCAGCTCCACCTCTTATCCACCATTTCCACTCATTGGAATGAAAAAGACTGACGTTATACGCGAGTAATTGCATTTCCTGTACTTACAGAATGTATCTTTCGTAGGCGGTCGCCATCTTCACTGCTTATGCTGCCGTCTACCTGACCTCAATGACGTCAGCAGTCAGATGGCGACGGCGACCAACCCATGCCAGTACCGGGAATGTATTGGATGAACGCTCAGTCACAGACCCTGGTGGTTACAGGCGTCGAGGTTTGTTTGTTTTTTGTTGATCCTTGTCCCCTCCTCTAATGATTATTTTGCTTATTATTTCATACATAACCTTCATTTGTATTTTATGATCCCATTTAGTGTGTGTATGTTTGTATCTCAATGTGTTCGTTAAAAAAAATAAAACAAACAAAAAAGACACCGAGGTTTGAGGCTAACTCCGCCTACTTCCTGGTTACGTCGTTGCTTAATATACGGAGCCCGAGTTGGACAAATGTCAGTAAATCAGACACGACGTACAGAATGTGCTTACGACGTTTATTGCTGTCAGAACATGTCAGGCTCCAAAAACGAATTAAGAGATTGTGTTAATTTTATATTATGTACCAATATAATCTTATTGGTGCATAATATAAAATGAACATAATCTCTTAATTGATTAATTCAAATAATTGTTTTTTAGGTTGTTTAATAATTGTATTTCCTTTTATCATAAAGAATATTATGAAGAATACTAGTCGTGAAGACAAATTTGTGTATGTATATGTAAATATGTAATACTTCAAAATGTTCTCAGTTGTTAAAACATAAGGATATTGAACAACAATTTAATTTTTTTTTGTGATATTACACTGAGTTGTTATATGACATATATTTTTAACTTCCACATCAATCTTAAATACATACATTTGATTACATTCATTTTCTGTTTATTGTCACTTTGTCGTGTCAATTGTCCAATATGTCCAATCGTAAAACCACAGTTTGAAACACTTAAATGGCAGCGAATTAGAGGCCACCCAGACTGTGAATTTCTGCCAAGCACTAAAATCCTTTATTCCAGTTAAATGTATGTAATCCTGTTTTGTTGATTCTTTTGATTATTTGTTTGTCAATGTTGTTCACATCAAATAAAGTTGAAAAATAAAATCTGATCTAAAAGTATCAGCATTTTTCCA
Organism: Nelusetta ayraudi; assembly: GCF_046127955.1. Taxonomy (NCBI): domain Eukaryota; kingdom Metazoa; phylum Chordata; class Actinopteri; order Tetraodontiformes; family Monacanthidae; genus Nelusetta; species Nelusetta ayraudi. The sequence goes on along the minus strand of NW_027466185.1, from coordinate 15,548,350 downwards.
GTTAGCAAAATGACTATTAAAGAAAAAAGTTTACTCTACTGAGTCTTCTCAAATAGCTCCTTGTTATTATTTATTTTCTTAATAATTATCTTATTTTAAAAGGATGTTGCGGGGGTGGGAGGTGCACACTATTGAGATTAATGATCAGACTTGTTGGTGTTTACTAGTCTTTTTTTCTGAGTTTAATAATAAAGAGCTGAAGTACAAACAATATACAGAGAAAAACACACAATAACTAATTATCCAGAGGCAATCTAGATCACATAAAATGTACATGCGAGAGAAAAATAATGTTTTATTCGTCGCAGTTTCCTTCGTCGATTTGGTGATTAAACTTCAAGTAAAGTTCCATTTCGAGTCTGAGTGATGTTCTGACACAAAAGTTCTCGTGACAGCAAGCTGCCACCTCATTGTCTGACGGAAGTGTGTAACGTCAATAACACTACGCAAAAGCCGAAATAGTCCCAAATTTAATCACAGAGTAAAGAAAAACGGTCGGATGAAACTTGAGGAACTATTGGTTTCGCACTCAACGCCACTATAACTTCTTCATGAAGCAAAAATAAAAATATGTAGTGAGCTTCAGCTTGGAATGGGAACGGAAACGACGCGCAGCCCTGGAAACAAAAGAGTTGTCCATCAATATGCCGACATAAAAACCTAAAGGAAAATGCAAACAGGAGTTTTCTGTCTCTCTCAATAAATGTTCTTTAATTAAATCAAATACCAAACTATCCATCGAAATGGCGATCTAAATATCTATAAATTTGGTTTCATGGAAGTTACATTTTTAAAAAGGCAGTATCCTGTCCACCCCTACGCGCTGTCGGACCCACCTATATAAACGCCATCCGGCATGTGTGGCGTTCTCTCGCGCTTCTGTCTGCAGGTTGGAGGTATGTAGTTCCTTAACGATAACGAATTTCCCCCATTTCTTATCCTATAATCGTCATATTTTATAAAGAGAAAGTTAACCAGGGATTACTAGCCATGAAGATATATTTTGATGGAAATGGTGAGAATGTATGTGTGCACATTCGTAAATATATTTACGGCAATAATGCTACCGAACACGTGGCGTGGGCCTCTTTGAGTTCTTGTTTTCGAAAACTGATTCTTTAGATTGCGATTGAATTGTCTCGTTTTTTAATCAATCCGAGTAATTATTGGCTGTTAGTTGTTTTATTCGATCAAGGCAAATCGTCAAATGATCGACCAGCCTATTTTGATCAAATTAGAATTAGAAGTTTTTTTGTTGTTTTGTTTTTAATTGTGTTGTGACCGGAGAACTTAAATGTTTTTGCACTCGGAAATTTAATTTCGTATTTACGATAAGTTTTCACTCAATTATATTTGCAACCTGGACGTTTGTAAAGTTCCATTTCTATGTAACCACATCTTTGCATGACTGAATGCTTTTTTTTTTCTTCAAAAAAATAATACTCCCAGTTATATTAAATTGAGGCAAGATTAGAGTTGAACTGATTACATATGTACTTTTTAAGATACATACTTGAATAGATCGCTGGCCAGCTCGCTGTTTTTCAATGTAGTCAGAGTGAACTATTTTGAAACTGTTAAACAGGCTTTTTAATGTTTTGTGTTAATGGAAATTTCATCCCTTTTGTCCAGGTGCGTCACGGACTGGACCTGTGGTACTGCTTAGCGTTCTGCTTCTCAGGCCACTGAGTCTTGTCGCTCCCCCTGTGGCTGGTCAGATGAGCCCAAGTTGAATATTCTTTGGTGAGTAATGACCTGTAACTTGGTGCTCTTAATCAGACATGCTGGTATGATGATTCACTAGACTAGAGTCTCTGAATGTTCTATGATGCTCTTTCACAGTGCACTGAGCATGTACGTGCTGAACATTTCAAGTGACCAAACAGAACCAGAACTTTGCTAAGCAATGTGTTTGTATGTTTCCACTAGGTGTCTCTTCAGGGACCCATTTTAATAGGTAAGTTGATGAAAGTGGCTGCTGGACCCCCCTCATTTCCCCACAGTGCACAGATGTGCTTTGCTCTGTAACTGTTTGTATCTCTTATGGTTCAATTGTCACCTTCAGTTAAAGCACCTAAAATTTCTATATTTTGAAATGGACTGAAAATATGGTAGTGAAATGGAACTTGGCTGGGAATGATGTCGTTTGAATAGTGACTGCTGAATGTGTCTGAGCTGGTCAATGATGATGCACTTTCTATGGTTCATCTGATCTCACGTGAAGACTACTCGCAGCGCACTGAGACACTCAGACACCATCGATTCTCATCAGTCTAGCCATGTTGATTACACACTTCAATAGAAGTCATTTGCAGGCGAGAATCAAGCTGGATTGTAGGCGTGTTTGTCAATTTTAACTTGCTGCTGGACCTGAAACTATCAGATATTAACTCTGCTTTAATTTATTGCAGGTGAGTGAAAACCACGATTTTGGATGATCGCCATCAACTTCATTTTTGGATGTCACGTTATTAAACTACTAGTCATACATGTGCTGTAAAAGTTGCTTGAAATTAAGATTATTAATAAACTGAGGATTTGAAATTTGACTGTTTTCTTTTATTTTCCTCCACCCTGATGTTTCTGAAATATTACCTACCATCAGAGTCTCTTTGTCATTGCTTCCCTGAAACATTAGGTCAGATTCATTTAATATAAATGTTCTCTGCTCCCGAAATACAGCTTCCCTTTAGAATGAGCCAAGACGGTATGAGACCGTTGCAGGAATCAATTTTTCTCCTGGGGATTTTCTGGCCTTCAAATTATTTTGAGAAGATTAAAAGTAATATAAAAACCTACAGTAGAGCTTTATTATAAACATGAACAGCGATTCAGCCCCAGTTCGTTCTGTTGGCGTTTTTTAAATGGATGTAATTTAATAGGTTTTAAGACATTCAAAAGCATTTACTTGGTATAAACAAAATTGTCGACTTGGATTGAGTTCAGGGTACATACGTTTGGTCCAGAACTAGGTGTATTGAAGAGAGGGAACAAAATACAAAGAGAAGTCTTTGTCTTTTGAAGTCTTTCAAGTCTCAGAACAGAATGACCCCCCCCCCCCTTTTTTTTCTTTTTACAAAATCAGGATCTTAAATTCCAAAAATAATGTTACGAAAGTTTGCAACGATGACTTTTCCATTGTGTAATTTGATTGTACAATCAGACATATGACTTCTGACTCTTTCCAATGTCCAGATGGGTTAACAAACTAAATTGTTGGTAAGATATGAAACATGTTTCAAACTTTAATTGACTGTATTAATCAAAAAGAACTAAAGGAGACAATGATAAAATGTGCAAACAATTTGATAGAAAAGGCTGGAAAGGATAAGAAAATTCCAGATAACCTAAGACTCCGAACGCTTTAACACAAAATTACTGGCTACTAGTTGCCACACAGTCATTTGTTTTACATATCTCACAGTAAATTATTGGCAACAATACAACTATGTAACGTAATTTAACGGCTTTCATGCCATGAAGTTAATGTGATTTAGCAGCATGTACTTGATCCATTGTTTGGATCGTTTGGGATCTATAATGACCAGGCCCAGTAAGTCGTCTGTACATTTGTTCAAACTCGGATTCCGTAGATTGTACAAATGACGTAACCAGGAAGTAGGCGGAGTTAGCCTCAAAGTACGTTGGTGACGCCGACAGAAAAGAAAGAAAGAAAGAAGAAGAAAAGCAAGGTGTGAAGTTGGGCGTGTTCATGTGGGAGCACGAAATCAACATAACACCTGCAAGCTGCCGTTTCGGTAACACAAATCGTCGGTGGATGTTTTTCGCATTCACCAGCTTCCCTCCCTTATCATGTATGATGTTTTATTGAACGGCGAACGTGGACACAGAGAACAGTAGCTCAGCTGGAACTCTGCTCGTGTCGAACTTTGCTGCGAGCCGAACAACGTAGTTGTGACGACGTCCTGTGCAGCCCCGATGTGACACTGTAACTCCAGCTAACGTTGCTTCAGGTAAGACCATACTGTCGAATATTGTAGTTCAATTGCGTTAAATAACTGATCTAAGAGCTTGTAATATTAAAACTGTCTAGCTTTCCTTTGTTACGTCAGGCCTGTATGTCGTCCCGGACAGTTATTGACAAGTTCTAAGTCACATTAGCGAACCTTATCAGCTGAGACAATAGAGGTTAGTGTAGTAGTCCAGACCGCACCAACCGAGACCAAAACCTTATCGAGACTAGAGAGTATCGAGATGGAGACCAGACCAAGACATTTTGGTTTGGAGACCAGGACCAGACCAAGACTTTATACATCAAAGAAAAATAAAGTATCTTTTTAAGATTGCAGTTTGCTTCTCAAAGGAACAGCAACATGTCTTTTCAGCAAGGTATCTTTTAATAATTTTCTTGAACGTTTTGCTGCTTTGCCAACTACAGGTACTACCCAGAAAATTAGAATATCCTGAAAAGCTTGTTGTATTTCTGCAATTTCTTTGGATTTTGCAGATCAGACCTGATCAGCAGCTTTTTTAAAAAAAAACTCACATTTTATGATAATTTTCTGAGTTTGTGGGATTGTGGTTTTAATAAGCTGAAAATTTTACAACAAGGAAATGCTTGAGATATGTCAATGTGCTTGTAATGGCTCAATAAAATTTGTTGGTTTCTTCAACAAAAAAAAAAGAAGATAAATGAACTAGGAATAAAGGGGCAAGGTGTCACTCTGGGTGTCACCAACAGAGCGTAAAGCGGCAGCAGCTGGATTCTTTTCTGTAATTATCGTGTCATTACAGTGTTTGCTGAGTCTTGACTGGTCGGGATCAAAAATGCCCAGTCTGTCCAGTCCCAAACCGAGACTGAGTCCAAGACGAGATCCTTAAGAAGTGGTCTGGAGACCGAGACCAACCTCCAGTACTACAACCCTGATAGAGGCAAACAGTCTTTCAGTGTCATTTCTAATCAGAATATATGTTTGGTATTTGCAGGTCCTTACCAGTGAGGCGGCGCTCCGGAAGACGATCACACAGAACAGAGTTTGCCCCAGAAACTTTGATCACTGACTCGTCCGTGACCGGCGTTTAACTTCCTCTCTAATTAACACATCTAATGTAAATGTGTTTGATACAGGAATAGCAACCTTTGGAGCTGCAAAAACTTGACTGTTGGCCAGAGACATGTAGAAGATCAGCACTGCCTTTGTAGCATCATATTTAAAAAAAAAACGAATTTTTTTTTAGATTTTAAAAAAGTTGTTTCATCAACAAGTGTGTGTGTTAAAACAGATCCTGATCCCCAGCAACATTAGAATTATTCGATAAATATCTTTACTGCTGGCAATACATGAATGTTTTTTTGGAGCAATTGATCAGAATTGCTTGAAGAACGCATCAACTCGGTGCCGAGTGTCTTATTCAACTCCAAGGTTGGTGAGGAACCATGACGGCTGTGGTTGGTCGAGCGCTGGGATGGCTCGCCTCATGGGGCAGCGATGCCACCACGACAGAGAAGCCTTACGCGGGACAATGTGACGTCCAGAAGGCCTCAGTAGGCTCTTATGACCCCAGGAGGTGGACATGGTGGATGTGGGGAGGCTGGAGACACCAGGAGGACCATAGCGGTACTGCAGAGGAGTTCTGGGAAGCCAGGGACAAGCTGCCGGTGATGGAGATAGAAGAGCTGGGCGCCACAAAGAAGGAGTGTGTAAGTGCAAATTCAGAGCCAGTTTCCACATGGTGGAAGTATGTCCCATCTTGGTCTTCCCTACCGTGGTGGACAAGAAGGAAGACAGGTGGGCTGAAACAGCAGAAGTGTGACGTTGACGGGGATTTCTCCGACTACGGAACGCCGCCTCCGTCTCCTCCACCGTCCGCTCCACTCATATCCCCCTTCCGAGTCTTTGCCCACACCTGGAACCTAGAGATCCTCCCAGAACATCATGAGATCTGCTTCAATTTCCTCAGACACTTGTTTGATCTGTTCACCGTTGGCTTCCTGTGGACCGTGTCTCCACCTACCAAGCTAATCCTGGAGGTTCTGGGCGTCCAGGGCCCGCTGAGGTTGTGGCTGCACGGCATGGCCATGTTCCTTGTCTCCACCATTGGAATGGCTGGGCTACTCTGGTTCATTCAGGAGTATCTCCCCCAGTTTGCCCTCATCTACGGCATCGCACAGGCAGTCGTCATCTCCATCAGTGTCCGCCAGAGTGTGATCCTCGGCACAGAGGAAGAACACACAGAAGAACATGAGGAGGAGACGGCTGAAGGCATTAAAGGCAACAAGGGTCACAAGCAGCTGCAGCAGCAGCAGCAGCAGCAGCTCATCATCCAACGGGAGAAGATGAAGATGAATTAAAACTGCGGTAAGGCACATCATTGATTATTTTCTCTTGTGATCTCATCCAGGACAGCAGATCACATTAGGGTTTGGTGTCGTGACATTGTCACTTCAAGTGAATGACATTGGGGAAGAAAAGTGTCCAAATGAAGACCTTCGCAAACTGAGTGTGACTTCTCTTTCTTTTGGTCTGTGTGTTAAGTTCAGATGATTTCAATTTTCTTTCAAATAATCTTTTGTTTAAATGGTGCTTACGCACAAATTTCTGCAAGAAGTTAGCAGTGAGCAGTAGTTTTTTTGTCCTTGTTTTTTAGACCCTCATCAATCCATGAAAACAGCTTTTGGTTAAAATAGCCCTATTTCTAGTGGCACTTTATTAAACAGGCATGGGCAAACTACGGCCCCCAGGCCATAGGCAGCCTGTTGAGCTTTTTAATCCGGCCCGCCGAGCTTGAAGAAATGACATTAATAATAACTAAGTCATAAAATAGCTGTATTTCATCCAATTTTTCAGTGTTGGAAAAACATGTCAGTGTCACATTTTCTAACCCATTGTGGCTCACCAGTGTAAAAGTTGACCCACCCCTGTTCTAGGCAGTCCAGGGCTGGTTCTAGTTGGTGGATCTACGTGGTCCCAGGATGGTTCTGGTGGTGGTTCTAGCCCAGTCATGGGCAAACTATGAAACTCCAAACTATATTTTTTCCTCCTATGAGGTGGCTCACCAAAACACTCCATCCATCTGCTGCTGCTCCGCTACCCCCCTCTGCCACACTGTAGAACCCACTGTGACCCACCAGTCCTAAGAGTTTGCTCTCCCCACCCCCCACCCCAGTACTAAATGTGTTTGTTTTTAATGAGAGCAGCTTTTGGCAGTCTGGGAAATAATATACATGTATTGTGTATGTATAGCCACAATAAGAAAGAAAAATGAATCCTGTATGGGGGGAAAAGATGTAAGCCTTTAAATGAGGTAAAAGTGGGTAAATTGCATATTTTTCGCAGTTTGACAGCAACGTTTTAAGTCTTCCAAACTTGAACAAAGTTGTGTGTTTTTGTCCTTGCAGACGGTGAGACGTCACCATCCCAACCAGGGGGAGTTCGCCTGAGTGAAACCTTCTCCAATCACTTGACATCACAGCAAAGGGACCTGACAGAGCGTTTCCCTACATCACTACTCTGCACAGTGATGTAGGGATTGTATTGCACACTTCCTGTAAAATAGAATTTTCTACTTCTGTGACTTCCTTTAAAAACACTATTGAGCGCTAACACAGAATCACAGCTTATGTGTAGTGCATTGTTTCTTTCCGGTGTTTCGTTCATTTCTTCATCCTTTCTTCTTATACACTATTGGTGCATTGCTGAAGAGAAAGTCTCGGCTCTTGTCGACAGATGCAGCAGTATTTTTTTTTTTGCAAACGCAATATTTTTCCATGTCATTTTTTGCCTTGAAACACTTGCACGCCAGGTTTTTAGGTCACAGAAAGAGTCTGGCATCCAGCCGCTCGTCTCTTTATTTGATATTGTGCAGCCATTATTGATGCCACCTCATCTCCTCAGCACCAGGAGACAGACTTGCACAACTTTGTACCAGAGCTTGTTACATGTGTCTACATAAATGTATATCTACAAGCCACTTGGATGTTCTTGTGTTTTATTAACCTTATACGACAGTGCTAATAATATTCACGGTTCGCTTTCAATTCACTATGAACTCAACATGGTCACTACGCATTGTACTACTACTACTACTACTACTACACGTTATATTTTTGTTATGGAGCGCTGCCTACTTTCCTTCACACTACCAGTTGTAAGCGTGACTTCTTGAGGTTATGTTGTTCCTCTTATTGTGACATTGACATGACTATTCCCAGCAGTGAATTATGTACATGACTAAAATCATTTTTGAAATAACATCAGTTTGAGATTTTTGAATTTCATTTTTTTGTTGTAAATGCTTTGTTGAAATAAAAAGTGTCCAGTCAGCAGTGATTATGGGCACCACCAAAGTGTGAACTTTCCAAAACCACAAACCCCACAAGCCCACTTGCTGTCACAGGGCCTCAAAAAATAGTTTTGTGGCTTTAAGAATCCAAACGAAGGGTAATTGAACGGACATTGACTTTAACACAGGCTGCATTTACAACAAATTGCTGTGTGTTGTGTGGATGTGGAGTGAGAGCTGCCCAGGTTCCTATACAGTGGTAGTTGAGGCGTCAGCTGCTGATCTGGCTGCAGGCTGGTGGAGCATCAAGACCATTTACAAGAACTTTGTTCAACCGTGAGACACGTTTCGCTGGACAAATGAAGAAATTCCCCCAAAGTCACAAAAGCTGGCAAACACTTAATGCTGCTGCTGACAAGGACACAAGTTCTGAGCACCTTCTATTAAGAAATAAATTGGATTGCTTTTGCAAATGTTTAATTTGGCTGGAAGGAAATGGAAAGCATGAGGCGGAGAGAGCACAAACCCCCCACTTCACAATAAATCAACACAGTAGATTCAAGATTGCAAATACAGTTCCTTTGAGTTTTACTTTTTTTTTTTTTAATTTATTTTTTATTTTTACAAATGCAACACCCTCCAAAACCTGAAATAAAACCCTGAAAGGGGAAAAAAAGAAACCTTGAAGAGAAGCACAAACGAGGGAGGATCTTCCTCTAGATGACTGATGACATAGATTAGAACGCAATGACAAAAATAATGAGAATGGAGAGTCAAACAAATGGGAAGCAGCATGAGGTGGAGGTGGAGCAGCAGAAGAGGTGAGAATAGACGGAATGGTTTCAACAGAAGGACCAGTTGAGAGTCCAGCTGTCATGGTTTGGCCGGAAATAACCTTTGTGTCAGCTGACAGCTGGAGGTCAATGTGTCGGAGCACCTGGTGTGTCGCTTCATTACTGTCGCAAACACTTCAGTCATGTGTATATATATATATATATATATATATATATATATATATATATATATATTTATACATATATATATATATATATATATATATATATATATATATATATATATATATATATATATATATATATATATATTTATATATAAATGTGTGTGTGTGTCTAAAACAACAGATTTCAAAGATACTAATAGATAGTAAAACCCATTTATTTATAAGCAAAAAATGTCAATAACTGTGATGACAAAGAATTCATATTTGTCCATAATTGTTTTTATTATTTACATAACAGAAAAACAGCATCATCATCATCATAATAATAATTATAACAACAACATGATCAACAACTCACACAGTGTGATTTGATTTTTCTTGGTAGGGAAGGTTTGTCATGGTGTCAATCTGTACATGGCATGGATGCAACTGGATGCTCCAGGTGTTCAGGCAGCTTTTTAACAGGTCTGAAGATCAGATTTCCAAAGATGTCGTATCAATCAAGCACCCCCCCCCCCTCGCCCCACATATATAATAATGCCTTCTGGGCAGGCTTGTTGTTTATCTTGATTTTGTAATGGAAGCTGATGAACTGGGTCATCCCGCCAATCTGCCAGAAACATGCAGCAATCATGTTATCGTGTCATTGAGTGTTAATGAAGTTGAAGCAACTGACTACATACTAAACTGCCAGACCTGCTATTTCATCCTCTGCTCTTCTGCTGACTTCCTGTCATGTGAGTGCGGCGTCATTAAACAGGCTTTTAATCATGTTGCAGGTTGCAAAACCCGAAAGGATTCAGTTTGACTTTGCGACTCGAGGTACCTCTTAGTTCAGAGTGAGATCTGACTAACACAAATAAGACTATCGAGAAAAAAGATTTCAAACAATGTGCTGTACAATATACAGTGAACTTAAATACTGCTCGCGCGTTTCTACACTGTTGGTTATGTTTCAAAGAAAGTCTAATCTGGTGAGAAAATGAAAAAACCGACTGCATTTCTGTGAAAATTGTGAATTATGATTATAATCGACTAGAAGAAAATATTTCACCAGCTGTTATCAGATTTTGATAACAGGTATATGTTCACATTGAAGCTCACTGGACACAATGTTACGGGCAGCTATTGTTTTCTGTTTCACCACAGGTTGCCAATTAGACCATTGGAAAAAAAGAAAACGCACCGAGAAAATTAGAATCCACTACATGAAAACATGCTAAATACACCGTAGTGCCACTGTCATCACTGCCTGGCCTCAGACTACGTCAACAGCCTCCAATCCAGCCCGGCTGTGTCACCTGCCACATTATTTGACATATATAAACTGTTCAAGTGAGAGAAGATTCTGTCCAATCACCCAGAACCGGCAAATTAATTACTGTGAATGTTCCAAAGCATATTGTACTGTATAATGGTTTGGAATTATATTAGTGAGCCTGGAAATTAAAGAAGGAACTGATGCTCAATGTGGTTTTTACAGTTTGAGAAAAAGCAAATCAAACAGAGTGGACGCTAAGGAAACAGAGCAGCATTGAGCAGCTGAAACATGCAATGCAGGGTGGATTGAAAGGCTACGCCATGTTGAAAACACTCGTGTTAAACTCTCCAGCATGTGATAGTTGAAAGAAATCTAGTAGGTCAACAGAGAAGTTGAGTTTTGTGCTCTCACGGGCAGACGCATCATTTACCGAGGAAAACCTTAATTTGTCTATTATTGGGGACAAATCTATGCAGAAAAACCTGCTCCAGTGAAAGAGTCTCTGACCCTGTGACTCGCACACAGCTTCGGTCCTGCCTCTGACTCAACAATGATACCTTGATGAACATAAGTTAAGTATTGCGTGTGTAGTAGTTTTGATATGATGCATAACGCTGCCAAAACACCCCCAGTGAGCTCGTCCAGCTCATTAGTGGGCGTGGGAGCCTCCGGGGTTCTGTGGAAGTGAGGGATCCCCACCTTCCCTCTGTCCGTGAGCTCTTCTGCCGTGTCCCAGGATGCAGTGAGCGCTGCCGCAGCCCTCCTCCTCATCCCCCTCGCTCTCAGACGACGACTCGCCAAACTGCCGGGGCTTCTCGTAAATGCAGCAACCTGAGGCACAACGTGGACGGTTAATAAGAACAGACGAGTCCTGCACAGTTTAGTTTCGTTTTATTTTTCATTAAAAAAAAAAAAAAAAAAAAAAACTAAACGTGGAGGGTTAATCAAACAGACGAGTGCATAAAAGAAGAAAAGTCCTGCACTCTCTCTCTGTATGACAGCTATTTTGTTTTTCATTTATGTTTAAACATTTGTTTTGGATGATATCTATTAAAATGTACACTACCAGTCCAAGATTTGGACACACCTTCTCATACAATTTTTTGGCTTTATCTTTAAAACCTTCTACACTGCAGATAGATACTGAAGACATTGAATATATGAGCAAGATATATGGAATTATGCTGCAAAGAAAAACATGTTCAATAACTCTAAATGTGCTTTTTATGAAAGGTGGCTATTTTGAAGAATTTCAAAAACGTTGAGATATTTGACACTTTTATTCTTTCCTACATAATTCCATGTGTGTTAATGCGTAGATTAGCTGCCTTCAGTGAGAAACTGCAACGTCAACAGTCATGAGAATGAGAGAAAAGACATTACTTCATAGGGTGTGTCCAAACTGTTGACTGGTAGTGTAAGCCAATATGCTGCAAATGGAAAATACACTTCTGCAAATTTCTGCTACAGTTATGTGGAGCAATAAGTGTCCTGCACAGTGGTGACCAACACGCAAGCGTTTGGTTTCCAAGCTTTCAGAATAAATACTTTGCGTTAAATTACTTTAGCAGTCATAGAGGCTATTTGATAGCATTTCAGTTGGAGCTGAAAAAGACAGTTTGACTCACACTTTGAGGACCTCCTTCCAAGATGTTCATTGTCGATGGTGTCGCTGGACCACTCGACCCTCTTCTCCGTCTTCCTCTTCCTCAGCTTGATGGTCAGGCTTCGGCCCTCCTGGAACATGACAAGACGTTTTGAGTTACTGGACACTCAACATTCACATTTCACCAACCTCAGTTCCCAACTCAAGGGCCACATATTGAAGCTTTGATTGTATCCCCATATTGTCTAACATTTCCCCTACACGATTCTTTAATCAATTGTGCAGTAATATATCAATGGAACAAAAAACAACAACAACAACAAAACACACAACTTCTAGTCTTTAACCTGATATCCTCAACTCTCGATTAGCGGATGCTAACAACAACCTGGCAGCGTTGGGGCTCAAATTTTCGACACGTTTGGGATGTTCTGGTTCTGACACCACGAATAATTTGCTTGTGCACATCTGTCGCTAAGTCATTTTAAGTGACACTGAACAATCGCATCTGCCATAAATGTTTATACCGACAGAGCCGGACTTGTATCCAGTGTTTGGGGGTAACCTTACATCATGACCACTGTCGCACCAATCTACGCATACCGGAAGACGGTCGGTTTACACGACTACCAACCAAATTCAGCCAACATCTAACGGGACAATTGTATTTTATGAGATGTATGTTACCGCACCACATATTAGGCCGAGGCTTAACTGAAGAAATGTACTTTAGGCTAACACCTACATGCTGTTGACAGTTGGAGCAGACGTGAGGAACGCGTTGAAACAGTGTAATACTCGAGACAACAACCCAATGACTACAACACAAACAGACGAAACAAAAACTTGACTCTTTGGCAAACCTGCTGGGGCGGCGGCGGCGTGCTAGTCTGAACCGTCTCCGTTATCGTTTCACTTGAAGTTCCGGGAATCTCCGCCATTCTTGAGGCTAGTTTGCTAATACTAATGTGAACGTTAGCGGATTTGTAAAAGAATCAGAGTGTGCCGTCAAGGATGGAGAGTGAGTCAAGGAAAATGCTAACAACCTGACGATCCAGGATTGGGGCACATTAGAAATGTGATTAATATAAAGCTAAGCTGCAATCTGAGTTTTGTGGGTCTCAAAACGGAAGTGAAATGTTTTCATGTTAAAATGGTTCTCATTATTTTTTTACCAGATTGCGCTTGTTAAAATGCATAATCGGCACAGACAATATATGCAAAAACTTGATTTAAACGCAAAATATTTCCCTCAATAAAAGTACTGCGGGGCCACTGTATTCTTGTTACTACAATCGTCTTGGTTTATGTTTATTTAAAATATCGACCGGAGCTTTCGTCAGATATTGGGGAAGGTATTTTCCGGCGGACATATTCTACTTCCGGTTGTCCGTACTACCAAAACAGTCCCCCAGCGAAGCCGTCATTTTTAAATCGAAGACATTGAGATTTATTTTAATTTTTTTGTTTTATTTATTTATTTAAATAAATATAAACCGCCAGTTACATGTTATGCTTGGAACCGCTCCCCCCAATTGTTTTGAGTTAAAATGTCAGCTGTGATAATATAAAAGCTCAGAGACAAGGTCGCTTGCGGCGTGCCTGCACTCTTAAAAACAGCACAGTGAGTAAACGAGGATGTGGAGGGCCAGGCTCGCCCGGCAGTTACCCGGAGTAGCACTTAGACAATGCTCCAGATGCCAAGCAAAACATTCATCCTTATCTTTACCCCCGTCAAAAACATCGACATGGTCCAAGACCGAGAAGCTCAAGCGTAGACGAGACCGAGAGGACGCGATACTTTCAAGCAAATGCAGTGTAAGTACGTGCTGTGAAAAATAAAATAAAAATTATGTCATGAATTACTCTAAAAGCAACACGATGAGACGAAATCTTTCGTGGTATATATGTGAGATCCTTCAACTGTCTTTTGCCTAGAACTTGTACTTCTTCTCCCCTTACATTATGGTATTATTATATTACAGATAATATTTTTTATATTACAGATAATTATTTTTTGTTAATAAAATGTGTGTTCCATTGAAGACACAACATAAGCTGTAGATATTGGCAGTCTCATACGGGTCTTTTCCTGCTCCCATTGACGAGGTTTTCTAAATTCATCACATAGTTTAAAACCATCCATTTCTATCACTGCCTCTCCTGCCCTCAGGATCAGGTGGAACTGTCTTGTGAACGAAGGCAGGGTGTGTCACAGGACCAACACAGACAGACAAACAAACATTTGCTGTCACTGTCACATTCACCGACAACATAACATTCTCATTCGGAAGATGGGAAGGCATTGTTTCTGAGCCTCATTGTCCTACATCCCAGACTGTGATATCTCCTAATGGATGGAAGGAGTTGGAACTGGTTCTTTAAGTGGTGTGAAAAGTCCACGATTGACGTTTTATTCTGACTCGAAAAGTTTTGTTTTCCTATGTTCAAGTAAGAGTTGCTGTTTTTTATTTAGTCAAAAAGGTCAAAGTGTAGGTTGACCCCCATCGCCCTGGGTGCAGGAGGAAGCAGATATAGAAAATGAATGGATGCTTCTGTCCTTGACCTTGCTGTGACCCCATGATCTATTCTGCTGGTCACAGGTAGTTGCACCTCCTCCCTTTCTAACTACTCATCTTGAAATAAGACTCACTGCTCTTTTCTTATTTCTCTCTGAACCAATGAAACAATTTGAAGCAATTGTGCTAAAATGGTTTAGTGTTGTGTATGTTTGAAATTTAAGGTTCTATTTATACATTTAATTTTGTGCTGGCATTTGCACAGCAGTTGTTGGTTGTTATGGTGAATAGTATGTGTATCCGTGTGGAAAGCTTATGCCTTGTTTAACACTGCAAGCTCTCAGAAACAGTTTTTTTTTTGTTTTTAAAATGCTGCTCACTCGGCAAACTAAACCTTCTTTTTTTTTTTTATATATCCAAAAATGAAGTCTTTATGAAATTCTTTGTGGTTTTTAGTTGGTGTACTGTATCAGCTCCACTTCCTAATTGTAGGAAATATACAATATCAATACATTTTTTAATTGTTTACAATTTTTGTAGGCACCTAAAGATGCAGCTGTAAAATGGAGTGAAAAGCAGAGCGCAGTGTACGCTGGTCAGACGCCTCCTGGAGAAAAGAAAGGTGACTTCACCTTCTGCCTTTTCCCATTTCAACTATTAGTTTGTATTGACATTTTGTCGTATGTTGGCGTTGTTAATTTGTTTCCAGATACAACCTTACCACTGCCATCCACATACAGTCCAGAGTATGTGGAGTCCAGCTGGTATGAGTGGTGGACCAAAGAGGGATTCTTCCAACCACAGAAACATGTAAAAATAACTTCCTAAATTTTTAAAGGCATTGTCCTCCTTGAGGATCAATTTAGTATTTACTGTCACAACAGCAACAAAACTGAACATTTTAACCAACATAAAGATTAAAAGGATAGCAGTGACACGACTTTAAAGTTCAGTTCTTATTATTTGACCTCAATATGTCGAGGATATAAGCCTGTTAAAGTAATAATAAAATAGTAAAAGTAGTATAGTCGAAGTAGAGTTAATGTCTGTTATCACTAAAAGGCCATAACGGCCCTTAACACCATTATGCAAAACTAAACACACAAAGTTGATCTTTTTGTATGTTAGAAAATTATAAATCCAAGCTTTAGTTTTTGATAAGTGTTTTAAAACATCTTCATTAGAGCTCTGATTTGGCCGTTCTCTAGCAATTCTTGTAGACCCTAACTTTAATCCATAGTTGATGAAGTATGAATTCATAATTAAGAATTGCATAATAATTGTGCAACAACTGAGAGTAACTGTTATTGTAAGTCGTGTGTGATCATTGGAACAATGCTTTAGAAATAAAAAAAAAAAAAGATTTCCCAATGCTAAACAGTCCCCAGAATTACTACTGCTACCATAGTCTTTAGTCCGTTTATCATCTGTTTTAAATGTTCAAACTTCATGATGTCATCTTGTTGTGCAGGAGGCCTTACCTCATGCTGTAGATCAGACCTTCTCCATGTGTATTCCTCCTCCCAACGTGACCGGCACGCTACACCTGGGCCATGCTCTCACCGTAGCCATAGAAGACGCTCTGGTTCGATGGTAATGACTCACAAAAGTCACAACTGCCATATTATATCAAGTGTGATCAAAAACATGCAAAGAAGAATTTCCTTTTGGAAATATAATGTTTAAAATGTTGAAATCCATTAGGAGACGAATGCAGGGCTGCAAAGTGTTGTGGGTCCCTGGCTGCGACCATGCAGGCATTGCAACACAGGTATGGAAATGTTTCAGTGAGTAGTTTATTTTTCGTGACTTTTGAAAAATGCCGGGAGCAGACTTTGCTTATGAGAACTTGTCATAAAGTTGATGAATACAGTCAGCTCATGTTTTTTTTTTTTTTAAAGACTTTTTAAAGTCTTTATACGTCAAAGGTTCATAAATAAATATTTTCTTTCAAAAAAATCAATACATATGTCCCTGCTCACTGAACATATACATAGAATACGAGCTGTCCTCTAACTGAGGCTGTGTGTGTTCTTGTAGACAGTTGTGGAGAGACGGCTGTTCAGGGACAGAGGGAAGCATCGACGAGATCTCACCAGGCAGGAGCTTCTCCAGGAGGCCTGGCAGTGGAAGAACGAGTCAGTTCTCTCACAGGCAGATTCAATTTAGTGTGCTGTGTTGTGTTGTGTTGTGTGCAGTTTCTTTGTTTCTTCCAACCAAATATTCCACTATTTCCCAGTAAAGAAGAGGCGATATACCATCAGCTGAGGAAGCTGGGAGCCTCTCTGGACTGGAGCAGAGCTTGCTTCACACTGGATCCAGTAAGTCCAGTCATCCCTGGCACCGCGTCGTCCTCATCGGCAACCTTTATTTCAATCAGTTAGGCCACAAGAACCTCCTCACATGCAAGAACACAGTGGAGGCCTCATGAGTGTCTGTTTGGAAGCAACATTTGTATGAGCTCATCGTTCTTTTAGTGTCTCTATTTTTTAATAGGTGCACAACACCTCTAGAAACACATCATGAAACTGTTTGCTTACACTAATGTCGTCCTAAATTTCTCAGCACATACACCGGTTAAACTGAAAATCTTGACACTGCATTACTTGCTTCCAGGCTTTCAGCGCGGCGGTGACGGAGGCCTTCGTCAGACTGTGTGACTCTGGCCTCATTTATCGCTCCGAGGCTTTGGTCAACTGGAGCTGTGCTCTGGAGTCTGCAATCTCAGACATTGAGGTGAGACAATAAAAGCAAATACCACACACGGGCAAAATCTGAAACCTATTGCAGATGCAGACGCTTTAAGAATATATATGTATATTTATTAGGTTGATGCCAAACAGCTTTCTGGGAAAACCCTCCTCTCTGTTCCTGGCTATGAAAACAAAGTGGAGTTTGGAACACTGTATACATTTGCTTACCCCATCGAGGGCCTTGGTGAGTGTTGGTTCACACTGACTGAATGTCACATGTTGCGCTTGATGTGTTTTAACTTCATACTTTGAGTTGCATCCCTGTCCCATTGCTAGAGGAGGAGGTTGCCGTGTCCACCAGCCGTCCAGAGACGATGCTGGGTGACGTGGCTGTCGCCGTCCACCCTGACGACCCTCAATATCAGGTCTGCTATTGCAGTGCTATTTGCACTGGCAAAGTATTCTGACTCTGTTCACTCCCACATTGAAGCAGCCTGTCACTTGAAGCTACACTGAACGACATGTATTGCGGTTCTTTACTATAACCAGATTTACAGCTTGATCTGCAACAGCTTCATGTCGGCCAGAGCTCTCAGTGTTTGATGTTAAGAGGCTGTGGAAAGTTTTTATCTCTGGCTCAGACGTCAGGAGGATGCAGTAAATATTGTTCTAATGGCATTTGACAGGTTCTATCCAGAACCTTCAAAGATGTAGATGTCTCCACACCCATTGTGTACTATCAAATAGCACAAATAATGTTTGAAGCAAAAAATATGTTATTACCAGGTAATGAACATAAATTATTTGGAGAACCGGATGGGGATTATTATCTAAGGGGAAAATTGAAATGTCATTTTTAAGTAAACTATAGGTACATGATCAGAAAAAGTTTTTGAAATTCCAGGGTAGGACTTTGGAATTGTTTTACAGTGGAATTAAAGACTGTGAAAACATGAAACAGTTTTAAAAAAATGAAATTTCAAGAAGTGACATTTATGACCTGCAGGAAAGAAGAGGTTGAAAATCACAGGTTCTTTCTTTTTATTATAGAATTATAGTTGTATATGTGTAGCTGAAATTGTATGTTTTGTTTTACTATTTATGTATGTAGACAGTGTGTGTGTGTGTGTAGGAGACAGTGTGTGCATATGTATGTGTGTAATATGAATTCATAAAGGATGGAGAAGCAGTGAGAGAAATAAGCTAAGCTTCTTCTCACTCCTTTTCGAATATATATATATTTTTAAAACTTCTTTCTGAATTTAACTGTATGAAATTGCCTTATATTCAAAATATATGTACCAATCAATAAATCAATCAATCAATCAAGGTCCTGTACTATTTAGAAATGACCCCGCAGTTTCCATTGTTAAACTTGCTTGAGCTCTGCTCTTTGCTCCTGAGTCAGTGGATCATAGTATCAGGTTTCATCTCTTTGACGATACTAATATTCATACTACTTCCTTTTTACTACATCATACTCCTTCTGTCCCCCTTGTCTCAGGCTCTGCACGGGAAGCAGTGCCGACACCCCTTCACTCAGAGGCTTTTGCCCATCATCACTGACCCTGCTGTGGACATGGACTTTGGAACTGGTGATGATGATGATCCCTCTGACTGCTCTGCTCCTCCACTAGCTGGCGCTGTCCATCCACCTGCTGTTGGCACTGAGCACCGTGTTTGTGTCCTGCAGGCGCCGTCAAGGTGACTCCTGCTCACGACCACACTGACTTCCAGGTGTCACAGCGCCACTCGCTACCACGCCTCACTGTGATTGGAGGAGATGGAACCATGACGTCCCAGTGTGGAGACTGGCTGGAGGTGCAGAAACTCACCAGTGTTTTTGTCGTATTTACTCATTTTCTGTTATTTCTATATTTTGGAAATGTAAAGTCCAATGAAAAAAACAACAGTTCAGCAGAAAGCAAAAGTCAGATTAACACCATTCATCAGAATTTACATCAAGATGTACAAGTAATGATATCCCAGCCCTTAATTCACTTATGAATTCACATCTATACCTCTTTACGATTGTATTATTTATAGTCCAAATTATTCCTCAAATTCAAACTTGTATGACTTCAATCCCTGTAACTTCACTGAAAATCACACACCACATCACATTCCCTTTTGCTGTAAAAACTGGAATCATTTTGAACATCACTTCAGCTCTATACAATCTTAATTTTGAATAAAAACATTATATATATATATTCAATTTCAGCTTTTTCCTTTTTCATTGCATTGTTGCACTGGTCATCGTATGTGACATTCTGCTGTTATTTTTGAACAACATCTTTGTATGTTCTTGTCTTGGTGTGAAGGGAGTGAAGCGTTTTGAGGCCAGACACCTGGTGGTCAATGCCCTGATTGAGAAGAAGCTTTTCAGAGGGACCAAGAGTTATGCCATGACCTTACCTGTTTGCAGGTAGATAATACTGCATTTTTACCTTATTTTTGCTTAAATGTTAAAAAAAAAAAAATAAATTGTACACAAATTAACTTTACAGGAATCACACAAGGTTGTACCCCTTAAATACAGTAAAATTTCAAATGCTTTTAATGGAAACATTTTTCATGTCTTTTAATTCTATGAATCCTGAACGACTGTGGGAATGTGTGTATATGTATATATATATATATATATATATACATACACAGTATATGTCTTTTATATATATACTGGCAGATAGTCTTCATCTGTGTGTTGTGTCTGTGTGTCAGTCGCTCAGGAGATATCATCGAGCCGCTGCTGAAGAAGCAGTGGTTTGTCCGCTGTGATGAGATGGCTCAGAGAGCTGTACAGGTGGGTCAGTGACTAACGCCTCACATGACTTGTGTGTGATCCTCCACCCTGGAAACATCCCAAAGAAACTGGAATCTGATGGTTCCTCTCCTGAATGTGTGACTGTAGGCTGTAGAGGAAGACCAGCTGGAAATCATCCCTCACTTCTACACCAAGACGTGGAAGAACTGGCTGGGGAACATCAGGTAGCAGCCATCATGTTCTTCCACAGTGGCTGAAGAACAGCAGCATGACCTGTGTGATGTGTTGAAATCTTTGAAATGGCACCTCGCTGGTGGTGCACAAAATGAATACAAGTGTTCAGATATTTGGCGCATGACAGTGCGTCTTTCTTGGCTCTGCAGTGATTGGTGCATTTCCAGACAGCTTTGGTGGGGTCACCAGGTCCCGGCTTACCAAGTGGAACTTCCTTCTTCTATCAACAAGCAGGACTTTGGATCTGTGAATATGCCTTTATATTATTATTTGGTCATGTCTTTCTTTACACTGAGGACAAATAAGTAAAAAAGGTTTTCAAGTCATTATTTTGTAGGTTTTAGCATCAATTGTGCCTTTGTGAGTGTCTTTGCAAATGTCCAGTGGCGTCAGACTCCCTGGCTGTGCCCTTAAAGTTTGTGCATGTGCATTGCTGACAGGAGCTGTGGGTTTGGGGACGGAGTGAGAATGAAGCGCGACAAAGAGCCGCCGTCAAATATGGAGTCGACCCGGCGGCCGTCACTTTGACTCGGGGTGAGTCCATCATCAATACATGGAGTTAGTAATCATATTTACAAAGGGAAAAGCTGATTTTGAGTTTTCAATCAATCAACTTTTATTTGTATGTAAACCAAGGCGTCTCAAAGCGCTTTGTACAATCGGAAGAAACCTGACTTGAGTGAGTTTTTAGTAGAATGTGTTGGCAAGAATTTAAACATAAAATGAAAAAGCGCTTGCCTTTCAGTGAGATGAATAAACATCTTTAAGAGGGACACAGTGCTGAACCTAAACCACAGGGCTGATTCACTTTCTGAGCTGCTGTCCATACAGTATGTGGCCCAATAGGGCAACATTCAAGTGAACTCTTCTGATGTGATGATGAATGCTGAATGCCTCTGCACAGTGTTGCATATCTGCTTTCGTTGTTTGTTGCACATAGATTCATTTAAATGTTCTTGGAGCAACTGTATTTTTTGTACTGTTTTTTAGTGCAGCAACAGTGTAGTTTCACAATTTGGGATCAATAAAGTACATCTGTCTGTCTGTCTGTCTGTCTGTCCCAAATGAAAGCATGGGGGTTTCAAACGGAAATCAGTGGAAGTACTTTCTTCAATCTCTCTCTGTATATTTGTGTTCAGACCCTGATGTTCTGGACACGTGGTTCTCGTCGGCGTTGTTTCCCTTTGCGATGCTCGGCTGGCCTAAGCAGGTACGTTATTACTCACTCCTTCATCATTGAACACAGTGGCAAATAATCAGCCGCAGTCTTTGTTGTTTTCCAGTAACACTTGCTCTCTCCACAGACAGCTGACCTCCAGTGCTTCTACCCCAACTCCATCCTGGAGACTGGCAGCGACCTCATCTTCTTCTGGGTTGCCAGGATGGTGATGCTGGGCAAAGAGCTGACTGGCCAGTTGCCTTTCAAACAGGTAAACCACCACATATATGAACAACAACAACAACAAGCTTTATAGTTGTTTTATTTGTTCATTTTTCCTTCATGTTTCATTTCTGTCAGGTTCTGTTTCATTCCCTGGTGAGAGATAAACACGGCAGGAAAATGAGTAAATCGCTGGGAAACGTGATCAACCCCATGGACGTTATCCACGGTGTCTCTCTGGAGGTAGGATGTAGTTCTGAGCCTCCTTGTTGAAGGTGCAGCTACTTATTCATAAGTGCTATTCACTCCTTCAACAGATGTAGGGTGGCTGGTGCGTCAAAAATGTGAAGAGGGAAATTGTGTCAAAAGATCTTCTTCTCATGACCTTTAGCTACGTGCCAGTGCTGTTTTGTTTTTTTAAATTTTCCAAAAATGTGATTAGAATTGGCAATACGATTAATTATCATGTTGTCTTTCTTAGCTTTTTTCTGCAGTTTGATTCTAGGCTCTATATTTATTTCATATATGTTTATCTGTATTTCCCTGTATTATTTTTCCTTATATAATTGAATTGATTGAACATAAAATGTATTGTTACTATGACACAGGGCCTTTTCTGATTTGCTTCAGGATAGCAGGAACATCAGTGGTTTTGGACCTGAAGGCAGATTACAGGGTCTCAAAGTTGGCAGAGAGGATGGAGCAGCAGCAGATGTATAAGTTTTTCTTTAGAAAAGCTAAACTGAAATTTAGATTCAATGGTTTATGGAAAGTGGGGGGCCCTCATGTATCCTACGATTTATTCTAAGATTGTGAAACTTTTTGTGAATCTTTATGTTTCTCGCTGATCTGTGTTGTCCCCCAGAGACTCCTGGAGAATGTGAAGGAGGGGAACCTTGAGCCCAGAGAGCAGTCAGTGGCCGTGGAGGCTCAGGTCTCATCTCTGCTCTCTTCTCTTGTCACCGCTTGATTTCCCATTGGCTGTCTTCATCCCTGTTCTGCCTTTCCCACAGAGGAAAGACTTCCCCAGTGGAATCCCAGAATGTGGGACGGATGCTTTGAGGTTTGCCCTGTGCTCCAACAAAATGCAGGGTGAGTGACTTGCCAGAGATTCATGAAACACACAGATGGAAAAATGCATTGCAGTAAAAGCCACAATTAATTTTTCACTTGATCTTTTTAAAGACAATTCAACATTCATGGACTCTGCTGCCGATCTTGTGCTTTGTTTAAAATACAGAGTCAGCCAAAATAATCTATATCAGGACAAGAACAACTTGCATAAATATTTCAATACCAAATTTATTGAGACATCACAAGATGAATACAAGTGACCTTTGGCCTCTCCAGTGACAAGAGGTGCTCACAGTGGAGGCCATCATCCTCCAGGCATTTACATGCACAGTGAACTACTGTCTAAGTCACGTTTGTTACAACACACACAACACTTGGTGATGATAAGGGTAGCGCCACCTGTTGGGAAAACATCGTACATCAGCACTCAGTGTTATCGTCATTTGATCAAGCTTTGAAAGTGGTATCTACATGTGTAGAGGTACTAATACAAATTGAATATTGATGCAAGTTCTTCTTTCCCTGACGTGTGTACATTATTTTGTCTGACTTTGTAATATATGAGCTCCAGTAATCCGTATTTATTTTCCACATTGCTGAGCTCAGCACTCTGAAGGTGGGCAGCACACCGGAGCAAAGCTAGTGCCACAGGAAAGGAAGATTTTCTCATTCATCCTCAGTGAGACTTGCTGCTGCTGCTGCTGCTGCTGCATCACCTCAACAGATAGAAAGCCCGTTTATTTCCTATAGAAATTGGGCCAATGAGAAGCAGAGTTGGCATTGGAAAAATGTAGCAACATTTTCAGCTCTGTTGCTCAACCCACAAATGCTTGTTCCTAAGAAATGTGGCATCATTTAAATGGGAAATGAAGCACACATGACCTTTGCCCCTTGAGCTCAGTTTATTTGGCCAAATGCTGCTGTGGAGACAGGAAACCACGCCACTTCACGCCACAGAACACGTCCCCTTCCTCTGATATAGAGACGACCTCCTACTGCTCAACCGCTGTAAAACCCTCAGGGTTTGCTTCTAGTGACAGAGACGGTGCATTGTCTGTTCCCTCTTTGTGTTGTGCATTCAGGAGAAGACATCAATCTGTCCATCTCCAAGGTCCTCAACTGTAGAATGTTCTGCAATAAAATGTGGCAGACGCTGAGATTCACGCTGGGATTGTTGGGGGGCAACACAGTCCCACTGAGAACTCTGGCAGAGGTACGTCAAGAATGTTTTCCACACCAATTGTCTGTTGTTGCTTTGACTTTTTAAAGCATAAGAACAAATGATTCAAAAGATCATGTTTTATTATTTTAGATATTGATGCCAAGACTCCACAAAACGTTTACAATTAGCTTTTTCCATGAAGAATTGGCTGAATTTCATGAATTTTCTCTTTGAGTGATGAGAAAAAACTAAAAACAATATGAGTACAAGTAACATCTACTTATTTATTATTTTTAGAGCAAAACATTTTTTCTAGAACAAATTATAGTTCATCAATAACAGTTCAATTCAGTTCAGTTCAGTTCAATTCAATTCAGCACAGTAGCAGTCAGACATGCATTCCATCAAGCAGTTGAAATGAAATGTTGCACATGGTGTGCTATCACGTGCCTCGCTCTACTGGTACAATGCTGCTTCTTCATGAGCTTTGTATTCTAACTTGGCAATAGATGAGCTCATGTACTGTATGTGAATTTGGTTGAGTTGTAATACGTAGTCACGGCCTGTTCTGTGTGACTCATATTAGCCAGACCAAACCTGTCAGCTGACTACGTCTTTAGCTTTGACTCGAGCATTGTTGAAACCAGAAACCATTCTGTTATGTTGACTTACTTCAATAAGCTCACAATGAATAACTTTTAGGGGAAAAAAACAGACGCCTCAGGTATTAGAAGGTGTTTCAAGAAATGGATCCATGCCTTTTTAAATCAAGTCGGGCACTTTATTTTTCTAAATTGCTAAGATGTAAATAATAAAGGAAAATAAAATGAAAACAGTCAGCAGTTTTCACATAAGCCATGAACAAAAATAATAGCTTGAGAGTGAAGTATCTCTTTAATGTTCTTTTGGCTCTTTATTGGTCTTTCCAGAGCTCCAACCTTGAACACTGTGGTGGTGTGTGCCACGTCTGACCCTTCACTGATTTCTCTCCCCACACCGTCACTGTTTAGACGAGCCCTGTGAGCAGGATGGACCAGTGGATCTGCTCCAGGCTTCACAGCACAGTGGTGCAGTGTGAGCAGGCCTTTCAGTCCTATGAGCTGCACGTGGTCACCTCTGCCTTGTACTCCTTCTGGGTCCACAGCCTGTGTGATGTCTATCTGGTGAGAGGACACTTTGACATGGTACCATCTGTATGCTTTGCATGGTGATTTATCTGCTCAGCCTCAGAGGAGCAATGATAGAATAAGTCATAGGATGCATAGAAAAGTGGGAGAAACGTCCAACTTCTTTTGATTTTTGTTCATTTAGAAATATATAGAAATACATACGTACACATAACATTTTGTTTGTGTTCGCTTCAGGAGTATGTGAAGCCTTTGGTGGCTCAGAAAGGTGACAGAGTGTCCTGTGACACGTCAGAGCTCATGGCACTCAGTGTGCTCTTCCACTGTGTGTCGCTGTCATTGGCCCTGCTGTCGCCCATCATGCCCTTCATCACTGAGGAGCTGTGGCAGAGACTGGAACCATTCAGACCTGAAGCAGCTGCCCAGAACAGCTTGTGTCTGCAGCCGTATCCCTCCTCATCTCAACTGGTACCACCAGAGTTTTAAAGAAAAGATCATCCTTACTTGTTTTACAGTGAATAGGACACAGAGTCACACACGCACTGGGTTAGAGGTGGAGGTTATACACTAGCAGTCAGCGGTTTGGACTCACCCTATGATGTCTTTTCTTTCATTCTCATGACTATTGACATTGCAGTTTCTCACTGAAGGCATCAAAACTACGTATGAACACACATGGAATTATGTAGGAAACGATGAAACTGTCAAATAACACATTTTATGTTGAAATTCTTCAAAATAGCCACCTTTCATAAAAAGCATTTAGAGCTATGGAAAGTGTTTCTCTTTGCAGCATAATTACATATATCTTGCTCATATATTTGATGTCTTCAGTATCTATCTGCAGTTTAGAAAGTTGTATAGATAAAAAAAATTGCATGATAAGGTGTATCCAAACTGTTCACTGGTAGTGTATGCTTCAAAAAAGAAACTAAACTGGCTCAAGTTGATATTTTTTCCTCTCTTTATAACAGGCCCATTGGCATTTCCCTGACGTAGAGAAAGATTTCTCGCTGGTTCGTGAGGTGATCAGAGTGACTCGCTCACTGAGGGCCCAGGCCGGCATCGCCAAAGAGAAACCAAGCCGTAAGTCTCGCAACGCTTAGGGAGAACCCCCCCCCCCTCGCCCGCCAAATCAATGGATGGAAATGAGCAGACTTGTATTGTAACAGACTTGTATTGTGCCTTTCAGTGTGGGTGCTGTGTTCACCAGATCAGGCGCAGGTGCTCCCTCATTTTGAATCAGCCATCCAGACGTTGGGCCGCATCTCCAACCTCCACGTCCACTGCTCTGACGGAGTGGACACACTCTCTGCTGCTCCGCCTGCAGGAAGTCTCGTCGGTGTGGTGGATGACACGTGTCAGCTACATCTTAATGTTCCGGTATGTATCAAAACTTTATTTTAAAAACATATTTGGTTTGAATTTAATACAACTATTCCAACTATTCTTCGGTTCAGTTGAGAGACCCTGCCTCAGGTGGAGGAGTTCAAGTATCTCAGAGTCTTGTTCACCAGTGAGGGAAAGATGGAACATGAGATCGACAGGCGGATCGGTGCGGCGTCTGCAGTCTGTCAAGAGCTTTGGGTAATGACCCAAAGAACAAGATTGCAGATACAAGTGGCCAAAATGAATTTCCTCCGTTGGGTGGTTGGGCTGGAGCACCCTTAGGGGCAGGGTGAGGAGCTCAGGATGAGGAGCTGGGCCACCCTTATGGACAGGGGGAGGAGCTCAGGGTGAGGAGCTCAGGATGAGGAGCTGGGTCTCCTAGGAGGAGCTTGGAGTAGAGCCGCTGCTCCTCCACATGGAGAGGAGCCAGTTGAGGTGGCCTGGGCATCTGTTTGGGATGCCTCCTGGACGCCTCCCTGGAGAGGAGTTCTGGGCATGTCCCACCAGGACGAGACCCTGAGGAAGACCCAGGACACGATGGAGGGACTAGGTCTCTAGGCTGGCCTGGGAATGCCTTGGGGTCCCACTGGATGAGCTGGAGGAGGTGACTGGGACCAGGGAAGTCTGGGTTTCTGTGCTTAGACTGCTGCCCCCGCGGAATACACTGGTAGAAGATGGATGGATGGTTAACTATTCCATCCATCCATCTTCAATACCTGCTTCTTCCTGCACTCGGGGTGACGGGGGTCTGCTGGAACCTCTCCCAGCTCTCATAGGTAGAAATATAACTATTCCATCAATGTAATCAATATTGAAGCCTGCACTTTAAATGAAATGTAATAATTTGACAGTAGGATTGCTGCTGATGCTGGGAGCTCTATCTGGCACTGCCAGTCATGTTATTCTTCTGAACAAACTGAACCAGTTAGTCATAGATATTTCTGGGTCAGCCTGCGACTGGTTCCTATTATCTTACTGGAGGAGTTTTAAGTTCCTCAGGAACTCAAGACACAGCACCTCTGACATGTGGTACCATCAGTGTTCTGTTCTGGATCCCCTGATAGTTTCTTGATATTTGCCTTGGACATTTTTTGACGGCACACCTGCATTTCTCACCATGTTTTCTGCAGATGTTATGAAGGTCTTGACACTTGAATAGATTTACTAAGACCTTTTTGTTTTAAATGTTGTCTGGACGTATTTAAAATGTCACTTTGACAGGTATGAAAAGTATAGACTTTTATTTCATACATTTTTTTTATTTATCCATCAGAATGCCTGAACACTTTCTTACTTACCTGAGCAATTCCTGTCATCAAGAGTTCAACTGACTCTTGTAGTGCTTATTCCAAGCATTGCCCTCAACATGTTGGTGTCATCCTGGTATCGTCCCTCTCACCTCTCTCCAATCCTTTGATAACTTGGCTGTGTGCTTGGGGTGGTTGTCCTGCTGAAGGATGAACCGTCGCCCCAGCCTGAGGTTCACAGCGCTCTGGAGCAGCATTTCTTCTCAGAATGTCTCTGTAAATTGCTGCATCCATCTTCCCCGCTACCCTGACTAGTCTGCCACTTCCTGCTGCTGAAGAACATCTCCTCAGCATGATGCTGCCACCAGCATGATTCACTGCCAGGATGGCATTGGCCCGCTAATGAGCATTGCCTAGTTGACTCCAAATATGTTGCCTGGCATTCACACCAAATGGTTCAGTCTCAAACTCACCAGACTGGAGCAGGTATGGACAAATTACGGCCCTGGGCCCGTTAATCTTATAATTTGGCCCGCCCACCTCTAAAAATATTAATAGTCAGTCAGTCATCGAACAGCTGTATTTCCTCCATGTTTTCAGTGTTTTCAGAGTCATTTCAATGAAGAGCTAAACAGCGTGGGGCTTCAAAGACAGTGGTTTGGTTGCAACTTTGCTTTGGTCCATTGTTCATATGAAAGTTGCTTTGTAAAATTTCAGATTGGACTGAACATGAACAAACAGTTGCAGCAGCTCTCCCAGCGCAGAACCAGGCTCGTTCGGAAACTGGAGGAAGAGCTTCTGAGAGTCCAGTCACCAGACCGACTTCCTGCTCACGTCAGGCAGCGAATAGACAGCAAGGTGAGCTCTGGCCACTTGACTCATCTGATAAATACTCTTCATGTTGAAATGCATCAGTGTCCCAATCAAGTCTTCATTAGCCCCAAGAGCAATTTACTGTGGTCCTACAAACAAAAGACAATGCCACTTGTTCCTCTTGCCGCAAAATAGACCAAAACGAAATGGCTTAGCCTTCAGTCCATCATGTGCTTGTCCTCAAAGGATTTTGAAACCGCCTTAGAGTTGAAAAGCCCCGCAGCAGTGCCGCATGAGGGGGCTGCTGCTATCTCGCACTGCCTGAACACCTCTTGATGTGGTTCGAAAGCGCTGCCACATCTGGGATGTGTCACGCCTGTGCTGCACAACTGTCATCTTTTCTTGATAACAAATAACAAATTAAATCTAACATTAGCTTAATACATACATATGTCTGTATTTATTGTGAAGGCAGTCAGTGACAGCGAGATTGTGATAATTTCAACCACCTTTTGGAGCAGAGGGGAAATGAACTAGTGTTTTTTAGATAAGTGAAGTTCTTTCTTACAACACAGGCTGAAAACATTAATTAATGTGAGCATTGATCAAAGAGAATACTGCATGTCTGCTGGAGACACAAAGTGAGCAATGTGGACCTGTAGAAAACAACAAGCCTGGATTCTATAAGTTTACTACAGCTGGATTGGCTGCACCCTCAGAAAAGCTGCTAGGTACATCACCTGATGAATTGGAACCCCCAAGAGAAAGGGAAGCACAGTTGCCCAAGGAACAATTGGAGAAGAAGTGTTAAAGCGAGAATTCAGAGAGTCGTCTTCACTGGGGTTTCACCGCACAGTTCCAGTTCACATGGAATTCAGAGATCTGCAGTGGAAGCAAAACTTCCCTCTGACACAACAGACTCCCTATGTTTGCGGTTTGCCAGAAAACGATGGCCTGTCACAAAGTAGGAAATGTGTCACAGTCAGTGGGGAGTCACAATTTCAGTTAGAAACCATTCAATCCTGTTAATATTCAATCATATGCATAAATATACCATTTAAACACCTCTTATTTGCTCTCTCATATATTAACAGTCGTGTACAGTAAAGGTACATGGGGATGTTACAAAAGGCAAACTAAATAAATAATAATAAAAAAAAAAACCTTTACCAATTGTAGTAGTTGTAATTTTATTTCATGGATCAGTACCATATGATTTTCTGCTTGTTTGAGAATGGTTTGACCATCATATGAAAAATGGTGGAGTGGTTCATTTAAAAAAACAAAAACAAATCTGTTGTCCCTTCTTTCATTTCAGATGTCAGCCTTGCAGAAGGAGCTCCAAACCATTGACGACCAGCTCAAAACCTTGTCGTCATCTGAATGTACAGAGTAACTCTATCAACAAGAAATTGCGCTAGCTGTGTGCACTGCTGGGCCCCTTAAATTAAAAACAAATACATTAAATATATGAATTAAATAAAGTAATGTGGATTTCTAAAACAAATGTCATTTGATTAATAATGTGCGAAATGTGGCTTTTTTTATTGCAAACTTTGAGACAGTTATGTATTTGATTAATGCAATTATGTATTTGTATAAATAAAATGTGGATATAACGTGTAACATTTACCCCTCAATTGTTCACCTTTAAACTGGCATGTGCATATGTATTCACCCCCTTTGCTATGAAGCCCCTTAAAAAGTGCTGGTGCAATCCATTACCTTCACAAGTCACAGAATTAGTTTAATGAAGTCCACTTGTGTTCAATCTAAGTGTCACATGATGTGTCAGTATAAACACACCTTCTCAGAGAGGCCCCAATGGGCTGCAACTCTACTTAGCAAGAAGAGTCACATCATGAAGACCAAGGAGCTCTCCAAACAAGTCAGGGACAAAGTTATAGAGAGATACAAGTCAGGAGTGGGTTATAAAAAAATATCTACATCTTAGATGATCCCCCGGAGCACCATCAAATCTATAATTGCCAAATGGAAACAACACGGAACCACAACAAACCTGCCAAGACAGGGCCGGCCACCAAAACTCACAGACCGGGCAAAGAGGACATTGATCAGAGAGGCAACACAGAGATCAAAGGTAACCCTGAAGGAACTGCAGAGTTCTACAGCAAACACTGGTGTGTCTGTCCATAGACCCACAATAAGCCGTACACTCCATAGAGCTGAGCTTTATGGAAGAGTGGCCAGTGAATACCTGTCAGTGTTAAAAATAAGAAGGCACGTTTTGAATTTGCCAAAAAGCATGTGGACAACCCCCTAAATGTATGGTGGAAGGTGATCTGGTCAGATGAGACTAAAATTGAACTTTTTGGCCACAAAGGGAAATGCTATGTCTGGCAGCAACCCAACACTTCCCATCACCCCAAGAACACTGTCCTCACAGTGAAACATGGTGGTGGCAGCATCATGCTATGGGGGTGTTTTGCAGTAGCAGGGACGGGGAAATTGGTCCGCATAGAGGGGAAGATGGATGGTGCTAAATACAGGGACATTCTGGAGCAAAACCTGTTTCAGTCCACCTGTGATTTGCGACTGGGACGGAGGTT
Organism: Nelusetta ayraudi; assembly: GCF_046127955.1. NCBI lineage: Eukaryota > Metazoa > Chordata > Actinopteri > Tetraodontiformes > Monacanthidae > Nelusetta > Nelusetta ayraudi. The sequence continues at coordinate 15,517,302 of NW_027466185.1, read as the reverse complement.
CACTTTCCAGCAGGACAATGACCCGAAGCATACTGCTAAAGCTACGCATGAATGGTTTAAGGAGAAGAAGTTAAATGTGCTAGAATGGCCTAGTCAAAGCCTGGACCTCAATCCGATTGAAAATCTCTGGTTTGACTTGAAGACTGCCGTTCACAAGTGGAAACCATCCAACTTGGAGGAGCTGGAGAAGTTTTGCCATGAGGAATGGGCAAAAAGCCCAGTTGAAAGATGTGGCAAGCACATAGAGACCTGTCAGAAGAGACTTACAGCAGTAATTGCTGCAAAAGGTGGCTCTACAAAGTACTGACTTCAGGGGGGTGAATAAATATGCACATGCCAATTTCCACTTTTTTATTTCTTTAAATTATTCTTTTATATGTTTCTTTCTCATTTCACTTCACCAATATATATACATATACGTATATATGTATATATATATATGTATATACGTATATAGATAATAATCTATATATAGTAGATTACTTTGTGCAGATCCATCTCACAAAATATTCAGGTGAAAAACATTTAAATTACAGGCTGAAATCTAACAAAATAGATAAGGGGGGGGGTGAATACTTTTGCAAGGCGCTGTATATATATATATGTATATATACATATATATATATATATATATATATATATATATATATATATATATATATATATATATATATATATATAATCACTGTCATTACATATTTTGAATTAAATTTAGAGGGAAAGTAAAGTGAGTTTCAGTTTAGTCATTCACACCGACTTCACTTCTGTTGGCAGCTTTTTCCATTGGTGTGCAGCATCACAGCTAAAAGCTACTTCACCATGTTAAATTTGAACTCTGGGCTCCACTAATCTGGCCTGAAGTCTGCAGATCTCAGAGTCCTACTGGGTTCATATTCCATCAGCATTTCATAAGATGTAAATATCTTGTTTTTTCCTTTTATACCCTTCAAGTATTTTATTTTTATGGCATTATTTCATTAATTTACATAGTTTTCCACTATGCAGTTGCTGTAATTATACAAATTTCCGCACTGTGGGATTTATAAAGGCATTCGATCCTATCCTACTCCATTCCATACCATTCATTCATTAATTCATCTATATCTTAGCGATTTCGGTGATGATGAACATGTGTAAGTTTACCCCCGCCCGCTTTGCCAACTGACCGCCAGTTTGATTCAATCGGAAATGTCGTCACACATCAGACTGGGGTGGGGGGCAGCCTCAGCAGGGTTCAGTCGGAGGAAGGATTCCCTACTAGTACCGCTCAATTATGTTGTTATGGACGCTGTAGACCGCCGGTACCGTGTCATCATGTGCACCGGGGCACCGGACGTGCGGACGATATCAAACATGAACCGCCGCGATGTCCGATAAAATCTGAGCATTTCAAATACCGTGATAAAACCGGAGCCGCATTCGAACGTACCGGGAAGGACAGGGTTGATGTAGCAGCCAGTCAAACACCGGTGCGGCTGTGTGAGAGACAGAAGAAGAGGAGGAGGAAGAAGAAGAAGAAGAAGAAGAAGAAGAAGAAGAAGAAGAAGATGCGCTGCTGTGGATGTGACACAGGGACGGGGTGTAACGGTGCTTCGACTAGCCCAACCGGAGCTAGTTTGTCGGTCAGCGCCTGCTACATTTCATTTCACCTTCAGGGGGGTCTGTTTGTTTTCTTGTGAATGGAACGGTCCAGGCCGGCGTGTGACACCGTCCCTGAGCGGATGCTTCCAACCGTGTCCGAAGAATGACCATGAAAAATCAGACATTGGCCGCATCCAATCCGCTGCTAACGAGCTAACAGCTGTTAGCGTTGTTTGTTTGTTGTGAAGACGCCCCTGCTAGTCCTCCTAAATGAGCCGCACTCTGCTGCTGCATAAAACTTCCATTTTGTAAAAAAAAAAAAAAAAAAAAATTAAAGAAGAAAGAGAAAGAAATAATATTCAGATATGCAGAGGGGACATAACTAGGATATCCTATGTTGAGAAGCTCTAGTTAAACTCCGGCATTTGAACACTACCATTGCAAAGCTTTGGGCCAAATGTTCACGCCGTTTAAACGATACGTAAATTGTGTGCGGGTTGCATTTTGTGGAAGCAAATCAGTAAGTTTTGTACGTGCTCTTTGAAAACAAGGATGCACTGTGCAGCAACATTCGGTTTCTGGCTTTTCTAACGAAAGAATCGTAATAAAACCGCAAAGTTCGAGTTCCCTCCCTCTAATGACCCATTGGCCAATTGTCTTCATCACGTCGTCACTGCAAAGCCTCACCTCGTGTGTTGTTGGAGCACCGTTGCAAACGTCAAGGCTGCCTCAATACCAGGTAAGGTGACGTTTTGTTTTTCTTTTTCATTGCAATCACACAATTTTTAGAACATCGCTTGAATTTCATGAAACTTTTTTTTGGGGGGGAAACTTTGTTGCTGCCTGCCTCTCCATTGAATCTAATTTTAGCTAGAATGAGTTATTCCTTCCTACTCTACCTACTGGGTTACCTAAATAACCCATTCATTCATGTGCAGTGTCCATGTCCAGTTCCAGGCAGACTCTATTCTGTGATTGTCATAATTATTGTAGCAGCCACTTGTTTGTTTGTTTTTTGATCTATCAAAAATATATGTGTTAAATCAAATCAAAAACCTTTAAAACATAAAATGACTAACTACTTGAATTTACACAGCAAACCTTTTAATCATTTTTAATCCAATTGTTTTTGTAACAATTTTACAGCAATTTTACACTGACTAGTGTCGATTGTTTCATTGACCTTATCGCTCGATTACCGATTAATTGATTAGCCACGATTTTTCCTGAGAACCTAAATTTCACAATGAAAAATGTGTAAGGAACACATTATTTAACCCTTAAATAACGTTGAGGGTCCAATATGACCCATTTTTACATTAGAGAAAAGTGAAAACACCCTCAACATTTATCCTCTGACTTTAAGTTGACTTCAAATGGGTCACATTTTTTTTTTATTGTTTAAAAGTCACTTGTTCTAGGTATATTATGACCATCACAGTATCTACAGGTGAATTTCCTGCCACTACAATGTTAGAATGATATTAACTACCTCCCGTGTAAAAATAATTCAATTAATTGCGGCTAATTTAATTAACTCAATTAAATTCTTAATCGACAATTAATCAAAAAATTATTAATTGTAAACTTCCCTATTACTGACATAAATTAGATGTACGCTGCTTTCGCCCTATGACAGCTTGCATCGGCTTCAGTAGACCCCCACAACCCTGAGTGCAACAGGAAGTGGGTATAGAAGATAGATGGATGATTACAACTAGTTGTGTTTGTTGGATTTAACCTGCAGAAGGAAAAAATGTTGCTGGTTAGGCATGCAAATCCATAGAGGTCTCTCTTAAACAACCTATATGTGACAACATTTTGAACAGTCATAAAATATTGAGTGAATCGTGAGTGTTGAGAACCCTTTCTCATCTTGGAGTGTATCAAGATGCAAAGAGCCCTTACAGGTCCTTGTAATTATTTATACTTAATGGCTTAGCACTGGTCAACCTATTTTTACCAGTACTAATTGGTTTAGGCTGTTCTAATGCTGTGGAAATCTTGGCTCTGGCTCAAATGTTTAAAGCATTATTATTGTCACTGACAACTTAATCCACGAGTCTCTTGGCTGTTCAAAAAACTCATCACCGAGAGGAAATTGGTCTCACATGGACCACATTTCTGTCTTGTGGCTCATGCTCAGTTCCTGCAAGAGCTGTGTTTGTTAAGTGCTTGTTTGTTCTTGTGCACTACCAGTCTTACCTTTGCAAATCCATCTTTACTGTGTGTTTTCTATGTTGCCTCAGTTTATGTGCTACACTGATTGACAATGCCCCGTAGTTTCCGGTGATTTCATTGAGTTTAGTCGACCGATAACCTTCCAGGATGGATGGATGGATGGATGGATTCAGATTGTGGACAGAGGGCTCCAGGGGTGTACCATCTAAGACATGTCATGATTCAGTTTGATTACGATTCAGTCTGCTACGCTTTGAAAATTCACAGAATAGGATCCCAAATTGTAAAATTTCACTGGAGTGAAATTTGCAAAATGGGTACCAATTTTCATAGTCGTTGCTATAACTTGGACAGGTATTGCACCAGCAACCTCCCAGCCTCAGGGCTGACACGCCACCACTCGGCCCTTGCAAACAATTGCCACCTCTCTGCCCTTTCAAACTGAAACCTCGGGCTAACCAATACAAAAACGTTGTTACTGACAGAGCTTTGCTCCAGAAAAATATCAAGGTCGAATCCTCCATTTTTAAAATGTTATGTAAAATTAATACACAAGTAAATAAATGGGCATTGAATTTCTGAATCTTTAATATTGACTTTTTTGTTTTGTGTTTGTCTGCTCTATTTTTCAGGATCATGGCTACTACATTCCATGAACCCAGTTCCACTGGACTGGACAGCTGGACCTCTGTTAGCCCTGTCTGCGCTTTGTGTGCTTCGGATTGGATTTTTTGAATACTTCACCGGAAACCGGATTAATCAAAGATATATCTTGGATTGAACAGTTTTCAGGGTCAGAAGACAGTCACACTCAGATTTTACTATAATCAATGGTGTGACCTGTTACTAATTGGATAACTGCTGCCATGTTGGAGGGCCGTCACCCATGTGTTCTTAGTTAACCCCAACTTTCAGTCTTTTCCTGCGGCCCTTATCTAAGTGTATTTGGGCCATGGTTCGCAAGAAAGGCTCTCTTATACTATGTGGTGCTTTCCTATTTGTCGCCTGGAATGCTTTGCTTTTACTTTATCTTTGGGGTCGCCCTCCCACTGGACGACTTGAGGAGGGTGGTGGAGCAGAACCAGGAGGCAAGGAGGAGTGGGGTATGGCCAGAGGGAAAGAAGGTCAGGTTAACCTGGCTGGGGAGGTCATCCGCCTCGCAGAGGAGGTTGAACTTCAGTTTGAGACCCAGAAGAAGCTATTAAAGCAGATTGAGAGCCACAGGGTCATGTGGGCTCAACAGAAAGACATTGAAAAAAGAGAGACAGATGATCCAAAAGAATTGAAACAGATTGCCAACCAGCCATCAGATCCTCCTCTTCTTCCCAAAGATAGTTTGGAGGACCACCCAGAAATCGAACTCAAGCATTCTCAAAGAACTGTGACTACAGTCCCTGCAGAGCCCAAGTTTGAACAACATCTCGCCACTGAAACAAAGGAAGAGATTGAAGAGAACAAAAGCCTGCCAACAACTAGCGTTCTTGAAACTGTCATTCCTATTTTAGTCATAGCGTGTGACAGAGTAACTGTAAAGCGCAGTCTAGACAAGTTGACGCAGTACCGTCCCACTCCAGAGCTATACCCGATCATTGTCAGTCAGGACTGTGGCCACGCTGAAACAGCTCACGTCATTTCCTCGTACGGAGATCAAGTGACACACATAAGACAGCCGGACCTTTCTGACATCAGGGTCAAGCCAGATCACAGGAAGTTCCAGGGCTACTACAAAATCGCCCGACATTACCGCTGGGCACTCAACCAAGTATTCAACGTATTCGGCCATTCTACCGTGGTCATAGTGGAAGATGACCTGGAGGTAGGTCCCATCCTCAAACTTCTGCATTTTGTGGTGCTTTGAACAAACAGGAGAGATCTGACCATTGAAAAATATAGGACAAAGCTGAAAAAAAAACTGTGTTAGCGTTATGGTTATGGTTAGGGTTATGAAGTCTGCAGTGTTACCAACATTCTTTGATCAAGTTACCCAATTTAGTAATTTATCATAGAATAAGAGAAGTCTCTAAACTGCAATACCTTGTACGTCTGAAAACCAGTCTTCTGGATGCATTAGATTTACATCATCAAGAGAGATTTAGTTTGATGAGTGTGTTCAGGTCGCAACTGTCTGTGAAAAGTGCTTTTGACTCATTTCATCCTTGTGTTAGTCGTCCATTGATCTGGGCTTTTGACACTCCCACGTGTTGGCTAGAAGATAGACTCAACAGGTGGGACTTGGATTAGCCTTGAGTGGATTGGGCCAAACCTTGTTAGTGGAACCACTTTAGCCTTACATCAGAGATGGTGCTAATCCCAGTCTGACTTCACCTAGCCAGTCTCACCTTTATAAGTGGCCTTGAAGGAAACCCCTCTGGCTCAGGGCGACCCCCAGTGCACTAACATTTTATGCAGCGATAACCCATATCCTTATACATAATTACATATATTATTTATACATGTATATGTAAGTGCATATACCTATGCATATATACATATACAGCTTTAGTGATTTAAAGTATGTGAGGTTCCTTTTTCTCCTCTATTTTCTATTAATTTTTGATTTTGAATTGATTTGATTTTTGAATTTGTGAAAATAGTTACTATATTAACAATCCATTGACCACATTCTCTGTCCACTGTTTGTTTTCTACTAATAATGTTTGTTTGCCTATTTTGCTCTACTTTCCAGAAGTCAGTGACTAACCTTGAGGAGAGAGTTGTATTCACAGAAGCTTTACCATTCACATTGCCAAGAGAATGATTTTCTCTCCTCTGTGTCTTTCTGCTGTAGGTGGCGCCGGACTTCTTTGAATATTTCCGAGCTCTGTACCCGATTTTACGCTCTGACCCCACCCTGTGGTGTGTTTCTGCCTGGAACGACAATGGTAGAGATGCCTTGGTGGATTCATCTCAAGCGGAGCTGCTCTACAGAACAGACTTCTTCCCTGGCTTGGGCTGGATGCTGCTAAAGGAAATGTGGGAGGAGTTGGAACACAAGTGGCCCTCCGCCTTCTGGGACGACTGGATGCGCCAACCGGAGCAGCGCAAGGAACGCTCGTGCATTCGACCGGAAATTTCACGGACTATCACTTTTGGTCGAAAAGGAGTTAGTTTAGGTCAATTTTTTGACCAGTACCTTCGCTATATTAAACTTAACACAAAATTTGTGCCTTTTACCAAACACAATTTATCGTACCTGCTAAAAGAAAAATACGACGAGCATTTCAGCAAAGAGGTTTACAGTGCGACGCTTGTAAAAATTGAAGACCTGCAACAAAGTAGCAACTTGAGAACCAATGGGCCGTACAGAGTCCAATATTCCACACGGGACAGTTTCAAAGTCTTTGCTCGAAATCTGGGGGTGATGGACGACTTGAAATCGGGAGTTCCGCGCACTGGCTACAGAGGGATCGTTAGCTTTCTTTACCGTGGCAGAAGGGTGTTTTTGGCTCCACCTGAAGGCTGGACACATTATGACATCAGTTGGAGCTGAGAGGTGGACAAAAGAGTCAAGATTTGAAATTTTATATGTGAGGGGGGGGA
>NW_027466185.1:15242500-15505000 GCF_046127955.1 Nelusetta ayraudi | reverse complement strand
AAGTTGAAATAGTGCGCACACGACGCCTATAAATCAACTGTCAAAAATCGTGGAATATTGGGGAATATTGACATAGTGTTCGTTCATAATAGAAACGTGTCTTCTACTTCTGGTGCAGACACGAGACTCACATCAGGAACGTGTCGGGGAACGTGTCGGAAAACGTCTGATAAATCCGCGCATGCGCATTCCACTTCCGCATCAACTGCGCCTGCGCGACTCACTTCGAGCAGGTACTAAAATCGGGTTGCGACCGCTGACTCGAGAGGTGACGCAACATTACTTGATATTGCCAGGAACAGTGACGTGATCTAAATTGGAAAGGGATTCAAGGCGCTTTCAAAGTAAAGATAAATTATAGTACGCTGACTTAAATACATAAAGTTATTGAGTTATTGTGGAACACAAATATTCACGATCAGTTTTTTTTCCAGTCATGTCACATGTCTGGACAACGTGTTTATAGTTTCAAGTGGTGAAGTTGTAGTTTTGTATAATATCGCAGCTTTACACATCTTACATCCTATCGTACACACGTTGCAAACAAGAATCATATTGTGTAGTTTCCTAATTTGAGATATATCTATCTATCTATCTATCTATCTATCTATCTGTCTGTCTGTCTGTCTGTCTATTCTGTTGATTTCCTGCTGCCGATTACAATTGCACCAAGGACGTTGTTTACGGTTATTTTTTATCATTAGAGATAAACAGGGCCTGTCACACAGAGCTCTCTACACCCAAAAAATGTTTTCCTGTTGAATTAATATATAATAGGCTGATACTACACACTGTCCAGAAAGCAGCAAGTTGGCTCTACTTTTATTTTGAAGACGGGGCCACTACTTCCGAGGATGCTCGGAAATTCTCACCGTGCTTCGTGGAGTCACTCGCTCTCTTCTCATTTTTGGACTAGAGTGTACAGGGTGAATAAAGGTAAGCGGAGTTTTTACGTGTAAATTCATACTCTTCACCGAAACTGAGACTGATAATCCTAAAGACCGAGTACTAGGGAAAAGACAGAACTTGTTAATTCCACTTATTTCTTTTATTTGATTTTAGCCTTCAAGTAGATCGTGACTATTTTCTGCAAATCTCGGCAAATGATGTAAAATTCTATGAGGTAACTGTCTGACTTTGTGGCCATGTCCAGCACCACTTCAGTGCGGTCCCCGATGCAGTTATACGAAAGGTTTCTGAAGTGTATTCATCAAGCATAAGTAGAATTGAAAGAGTTGACTCATGTCTAATTTACTACTCAGATATTGCGAAAGTCTCCCCGTGTGTGTGCGCGTGTGTGTGCGCACCCACGTTCATTCATTGATTAATTTTCCATACCCGCTTAGTCCCGAGCTCAGGGTCACGGGGACTGCTGGAGCCTATCCCAGCTGTCTTAGGGCGAAGGCAGGAGACACCCTGGACAAGTCGACAGTTCATCGCAGGGCCTGCGCACCCACGTGTACTACAATAATTTTCAAAACCGCCCTTGTCAGTAAGGGCTACCCAGAAGGCATTGCGTATTTCCGCCAAGACATCTTCGAAAAATATCGCGATGTAAAAGCGAGCTACAAATTGAAGTATTTTCTTAGTTAATAAAGATATAAATATTACGAGACCATTTTATTGTCTTAGTTTAAGACTTTTTTTTTTTTTTTTTTTTTATGGATTATTGACATCGTTGTTGCGTAACATTTTTTTTTTTTTTTTTTACTCTACGAGGTTTGACAACCGGACCGGTGGTCCCGGCTTCACGTTACTTGTATACCTCGTTGTGTAGCGAAGGAGGACTTCTTCCTTTTTCGCCGTCTTTTTCTTTTTCTCCTTCGTCGTTGTCGTCTTCTTGACAGACTGGACGTAGCTTTGGCGTAAGGCCGCCCCCCACAGTCTGAAGACGTAACTGCACTTAAGCGGTGTCCCATTTCTAAGCCCTTACACTTATTATTGAGGGTTAAGGGCGAGGGTTGAGATTGAGGAGTTAAGGGAGGAATTGGAATTGGCCCTTTGTCTCGACAAATTTATATATATATATATATTTTTTTTATTTTTTATTTTGAGCATGTCATTTTTTGAGAGAAGGCCTCAAAAAGGACTTGGGGAAGAAGAGGTTAATGTGCACGTCCATAGTAGATCAATTGTAACCCTTCCTTACATACTTATTCACATTATTTGGAAAATGTTTCTACGTCAACAAAAAATATATAGTCGCTCATTTTAACCATGAATGGTTGCTGGTAGCATCCACATTGTCATCTTTAGGTAGGCGGAAACATAACCAGGAAGTAGGCCGAGTTACCCTCAAAACTCAAAGTATCTACTGTATTGGCTTTTGAGTCCCTCTTCTTCACAGTGGAGGTGGTGATCTCACATTTCGAGAGGCTACATCAGCCTCCTAAGGAAGGCGAATTGGTAGCAACGGATGATGGTAGATGGCTCTTGTCAATCCGGGTCAGAACATTGAAGAGTTGTGACAGTGCTGTATTAGCCATGTGCTTATCTGACAAATCGGCTGTTTACAGTTTGCCAGGGCTCCGAATGGGTTTTTCCGCAGGTGTTTGGATCTTCACACCGTTCAGAGTGAAGGAGATGTGATCATTCCTGGTGTCTTTGCATGTGATGATTGATAGTTGACCCTAACGAGACCACAACAACCTTGGTGACATTGCACTTGGTGGTGACATTTGAGGTCATTAAATAGATTTGTGATGTCATCCTACTTTGCAGCCATTAGGGCAAAACACCTCATACATGCTGCTATTTTGACCTTCATTGTCTTATTTGAGTCTAAAAAAACAGAATGAGAATCCCTTTTCTGTTCAAGATAAGATTGTCCTCTATTCATTCCCATTGGGGCCACAGAAGTCCAAAGAAAGAATAGAGAATATGTGGCAAAAAGACACTGAATAGGACAGAGCTAATCAAATATGAAGTGCTACATAAAGGAGACAGACAAAAAGAGAGTGACAAAAGTTGCAGCTAAAGTGACCAATAATAAAGTGACAAGAAGTTGTCACATTGATCAGTTGTGACTCAGTCAGGTCACTGATAGCTGTGGGCACACCCAGCTTATCATGCAGAGGTTGTGCAATTTGGTTGTTTGTTTTTCCATTCTCACCACAATTTTTTTTTTCTGCATTTGTTCGCGTGTTTTCACTGTTTGTTTTTTTTTTGGTTTGATGTAGGTTTGATGTAGGTAAAAAAAAACAAAAAAAACCACAATTCTTTTCCTGTGTTCAATTCTTCAATTTGATCTCACTGGACTTGTGTTTCAAGTTTTAAGAGTAAAGGGAAATACTTTTCAATGGTGGCAAGTTTAAGAGTACAAAGTGAAAAGTAGTCCTCTGCAAACAGTAAGGTTTTTTGATAATGACATTTTTTTTATGTTTTAATACCTTTTTTATTTGACTTTGATAGAATTGATAATAAGATAATTATTGATACTGCGTTTAGTTAGATAATTGCACATTGAAGATTATTTACTACTTAAAAAATAATCAGAGCACTTCTGTGTCCTTTTTCTTTCTGTTTTGTTCAGCTCCAACATGTGTGGCATCTGGGCTGTGTTTGGTAGTGAGGAATGCCTCTCAGGGCTCTGCAGGAGTGCCATGAAGATTTCTCACAGAGGACCTGATGCCTTTCGCATGGAGAATGTCAACGGCTTCACTAACTGCTGTTTTGGATTCCATCGTTTGGCCATTGTGGACGAGCTGTATGGCATGCAGCCCTTGCGGATCAGAAAGTTTCCATATCTGTGGCTATGCTATAATGGCGAGATCTACAACCATCAACTGGTAAAAAATCTGCTCAATGTCAAGAAATCTAAAATGATAAAGCATGCTCAATTACAAAAGTCCAGAGGTGACTGAGATACCAACTATAAAGTTGGTTTTTCAGCCACCTATGTAACTTTGTGGACCAATGATGGCGATCCACTCCTTAATTTCTAAATATTGATTTGTGGTTTATTTCAAGGGGTAGGTGATAAATTGATCTGAAGAGAACGGAAGACTTCAAACTTGAAATCCTTGCACTTTTAAAGATAATATTTTTACAGGCTGTAAATGCCTCTAGTAACAGTGTGTTATACTGTAAGCGTCGGTTCCAATGAAGCCCTTCTTTTCATTTCTCCACTTAGCTGAGAAAGCAGTTTGGGTATGATTATGCAACAGAAGTGGATGGTGAGATTCTGCTTCATCTGTATGACTCCTTTGGCATCCATAAAATGGCATCACTGCTAGATGGTGTCTTTGCCTTTATTTTGCTGGACACTGCCAGCAGGAAAGTCTTTTTGGGAAGGGATACTTATGGAGTCCGACCCTTGTTTAAATTAAACACGGATGATGGATTTCTCGCAGTCTCCTCAGAAGCCAAAGGTAATTTGATCATGATTCTCTGAATAAGATATTTCCTACACAGTTTTTTTTTAAAATTGCTTATCCTGTTGTTTTTGCAATCAAAGGCCTGATTGACGTTTCTAATGCAACGGACAGTCCTGCGAGCCTCGTACCATTTCTCCCTGGTCACGTTGAGGTCTATAATTTGCAAGAAAATGGCAAAGTTCAGTCCATTCAGATGGAGCAGTTCCATTCTTGCACCAAGGAACCAGCTCATGCTATCTATGACACAGTGGCAAAGCTGCCTACAGGTTTGACAGTTAGCCTTTAATCATGTTTAATAATAATGAAAAAATTCAGCAAGCATTATCTATTTAATTTGTCATGGTTGTCTAAACAGGTTGTGATGAGGAAACAGTGAAAAGCAACATCAGAAGCCTGTTTGAGAATGCTGTAAGAAAACGTCTTATGGCTCAAAGGAGAATTGGCTGTCTTCTGTCAGGTAAAGTAACAGTCTCTTCATATTGGCACAAGTGTGCTCATTCTGTGGCCCATATTTGCTGCTGACTTAGAACTAGTCAACAGTATTGCTGTAACACTGCAACACAATCATTATCCCATTAGTGGAGTCAGCAGATTTTCAAACACGTAAAGGAAAATGTTTATCACACCTAGAGTACCTGGTAATCGGATTTGTTCTGGGTTTTTTCATCTCTGCATGTTTTCAACAAATACATTGACATATTTGTAGACAAAATGCTATAAACATGGTGTGCAGCACTACAAAAGTTGCTGAAAAGCCACTGCTTGCATGAAGAGGAGATTAATTTCATGCTAAATTGAAATTATTGCAGGTCCTTTAGCTCCAATTTAGGGACAGGTAACACTCAGACCATAGGCATAGCCTTGTTTAACAAGGGAACGCAGATGGAAATTCACATAAATCCGATGCAACAATCTTCTAATTTCTTCTCATTTCAGTAATTTATGTAATTTACATACTGTCTTGTTCATGAATGAGTAGACAAAGTTAAAAAAGAAATATATTTTGAGTCAAAGTTGCTGTGTATGATTGTACCCGAATGAATTCTAACGCATTGAAACAGGTAAACCAGGGTTTTTCAATGATCACATTTATCAAGTGCATGTAAATGCATCAGGTGTGATTGTTGTTGCAGTTATTGGACTACTCAGATTTTTGCATGTTAACAGGCTCAATGATAGTTTCCTGAGCCACTTTATCACACTTTGCTTTTGTCACTTTCCCCGAATGCTTCCCTTTCTCATGTTATGTCATGCAAAATTGTAAGTATCCTTCCATTAAAAAACACTGACATTGCTTTTGAATTGTGGTTCAACAGAATAATTAAAAAGAACGAAACTGGCCTGTACAAAAATGATGGTACCCCAAGAAAAGATTGAAAATGATTTGACCATAGTGACATGTTAAACTAAGATGTGATCACAGGTGTTTTCAAACTTCTAATCAGCCAAATTAAAGGGTGAAAAGTTGTCACTGTGCTGAGTGGTATTCTGTAGTGTGTACCACACTGAACATGGACCACAGAAAGCTAAGGAGAGGGTTGTCTGAGGAGATGATGAGATCAAGCATGTTGAAGGTAAAGGGTATAAGACCGTCTACAAGCAGCTTGATGTTCCTTTGACTACAGTTGCACATATTATTCAGAAGTTTAGGGTCCTTAGGAGTGTAGCCAACCTCCGTGGATGTGGCTGCAATAGGAAAATTGATGACAGATAGAAGAGACAGATAATAGGAATGGTCATCACAGAACATCTGTACATACATCTGTATCAGCTTGCACCATCCATTGCTCTTTGAGCTAAAGTGGACTTCATGGAAGATGACCAAGGAGGACACCAGTGTTGACAGGAAATCATAAAAACAGGAATTAAAGACTGGAATTTGCCAAAATGCATATTGACAAGCCACAAAGCCTCTGGTAGAATGTCCTGCAGACAGATGAGACAAAACTGGAACCTTTAAGCAAGTCACATCGGCTCTATGTTCACAGACACACAAAATAATCATTCAAAGAAAAGAACAGTGTAGCTACTGTGAACATGCTTTGTTGCATCTGGCATAAGGTGTATTGAATCTGTGCAGGGCACATTGAAATCTCAAGACTATCAAGGTATTCTGGAGTGAAATGTGCTGCCCAGTGTCAGAGAGCCTGGTCTCAGTTGCAGGTCTTGGATTCTCCAACAGGATAATGACCCCAAAACACACAGCTAAAAACATGCAAGAATAGCCAAGAACAAAACATTGAACTATTCTGAATTGGCCTTCTATGAGCCCTGATCTAAATCGAATAACTGAATTTTCAGTGTTTTTTATGTATTTCTTTATTTTATTTATGTTGGGTTCCAGGTGGTCTGGACTCCAGTCTGGTTGCTGCTACACTGGTGAAGCTTGCCAAGGAAGAGAAACTGCCTTATCCCGTTCAGACATTTTCAATTGGGTCCCACGATAGTCCTGATGCCATTGCTGCTCGCAAGGTGAGTTACTCTCCCAGAAATCTCTCAGAAAATGTTTCAGAAGTACAAGCTAAATTTAAAAAAAAGAAAGAAAAAAAAGAAGAATTCATTTGGTAATGTAAACAACCAGGGCTTTGGACCCAAGAGCAGACGGGAGAGAGTCGAGGCAGGAGGTTTCTGTTCAATGGACAGTCCCTTTAATTCAGTTCCAGTCAGGGTCGAACATGGGCAGTCATTCAAAGCTGAGAGAACAGAGCAGACAGGGATCTGGCAGGTTGCAGTTGGATTAGGGAAGGGGACACTGGTCAGATTACTGGAGACTTGGAGCATAAAGGCTGGAAGGCTTGCACACGGGGGTAACAAAGACAATCTAGTCAGGAATGCACACTGGGGCTGGGTTTAAATACACTATGAGACGATACACCGGTAAAACACATTAGGGTGAACACAGGTAACGACAAACAACTGGGAATAATCAAAGACAGGAGGTGAAACTCAGAATATGAACAAGAAAACTAGAATTAAAATAAAACAGGAAATGCACGCAGAACACAACACAGTCCTTTACAGGGAAACTGACAGTCTTAACATCTTGGAAGTTTTAATACTGCAGTTCTTCTGAGCAGCCAGAAGTTACTTCGTTTATAAGTTGATTCACTTAAAAAGATGAATTTGGCATCATTATGGGGCCTGTGGTTATATGGTTGGCAGTGGTTAGCACTGTTAGCACTAGACATTGGGAGTGTGATCGTCATTGGGATCATCAATTGATGTGTTCTTATGCCAGCAAGGGTTCTCTCCAGGTACTCCAGCTTCCCACCAGAGTCCAAAGCCATGCACATGAGGCAAATTTAGACCTTTAAATTGTCCTGAGTGCAAAGTGGAGCAAATGACTTTGTTTTTCTATGTAGACCAGCAGAAACTGCATAAACTGGCAAGTTGTTCAGGTTGTACCCACCCTTCACTCGAAGAAAGCTGGAATAGAATCCAGCACATCCAGAGATTCTGTCATGTGAGAACTATAAAAATTAGTTATTTGGGAACAGGAGAAGAGAGTCCCAGATATGCAACAGGAGGAATGCTTCCTCGTCCCAGTTGATGATGTTAGTGGGACACGGAAAGCAATAAATGCAGACATAAGATCAAAGAAGTAATAGTAATGAGGAGGCGGGCCACTAACTCCATCGACCAGGACAATGGCATCTTCTTCTCCCAAATCGGCCAGAAAAAACTCAATTGTAGGAAGAAACCTAGAGCAGAATTAGACATTCTCTTAAAGGGACAGGACTAATTTGTGTGCCTTATGGGCACATGACTGGCTTGTATTGGGTCAGAATTATTGCTAGTTGATAGGGGATCAAATAATTACTCCTGTGTGTGTGTTTACGTCAGGTTGCTGCTCATATTGGCAGTGAACACCATGAGGTGAACTTCACTGTTGAAGAAGGCATCCAAGCTGTAGAAGATGTCATATATCACCTGGAGTCATATGATATCACAACTGTTCGTGCCTCTGTTGGTAAGTAATGAATTAAATGATCCCTAGCATTGAAAAACAGTGAAAGAGAACTTTTCTAATCATTATAGAAAAGTTCACATGTATCAATGTGCAATATGGGAACATGGCACTTTTCATTCTGCACTTTAGCTCATCATCACATGACATTTGGGTGAAACCATGGGAGAGGACTACTGGTCAAAAAAGAAACAAACAATTAAAATACATTAGCTGCATAATTTTGTAAAAAAAATATCACAGTATTACTTCCAAAAACGTGTTTATTCTGTCCATATTAATAAACAAACTTCAGTATATTTAGGCATGTAGAAATGAATGTGCAGAAGTTAAAACCCAGCCTCATCAAAATGTGGATGTTACTGCAATATGCTCTATGCATAAATTATGTCAGGTATTAATTAGTGCCCTTCTGTTTTTTTTGTTTTTATGAGCAACTTATTTCATCTCCATGGTTATGTCACGCTAAAATAATCTGAGAATGGAGTTTCAAAAACAGCCATACCTTAAATGCCTGGTTTGAAAGAGGAGAATAGGGAATTGGGACTATGGTGGAAGAAAAAGAACCTACCAAACCCCCATGAGAGTTATATACTTGGGGGTTATCTGGGTTTTTATAGACTATTTCAACGTTAATCATCACACAGCAAGTGATGTGCTCACTCAATGATGAGCTCAGTGAGGCGAGACAAATGTGTCTGAGTATGCTGCTTCACGACATTCCTTTTCCTCCTGATTGCCTCGTTTGAATCATTGTGGAATCTTTGTAGAATAAATTGTGGGTGTAGTGGTTGGTGGGTTTAAACATATGCTATATCACATAATCACCATATCTGTCTGATGGTTTCACTAGTCTACCTCTCAGACGTAGGGGCGACTTCTGTCCCGGACGGGGACAGAAGTTTGTGTGTCTTCAATTCAGCAATTCCGTCAGTGGCCTCTGGAGGTCTGAGGAAAAAGTTTTTAAAAGAATTACACAACTCTGCCACTGACTTTATATCAATCAATAAATGATTTAGTTGGCTCTCAATGCATCTCTAATGTGTTTTTGTCTCCTATTTTGACCAAAAATCAGAGTTTGTATATGGAGTGACTCTTCTTAGAATTTATTTGTCACATTCTATGTGTTTCCTTTATTGCAGCGATGTACCTGGTTTCAAAGTACATCCGAGAAAACTCCGACAGTGTGGTTATCTTCTCTGGAGAGGGTTCTGATGAACTTGCTCAGGGATATATCTACTTCCATAAGGTAAGTCTTTAAAGGGGGAATTCTAATACAATAATAAATCAGTCACAGACTCATGGGTTAGTGTGCAACTGTCGCAGCACTTTACTGCACTACGATACACTTTTTAAATATGAAAACAGAATTACCAAGTTACTTATTAAGTAGGTTGAGGTATGAAAAGAAAACTGAATTGAACTTAATAATTGAGCCTGATGATGATAGTCCATACTATAGCTATAATAATAGTTTGATTGAAAAGAATTGGGTTTGTTCAAGTCATTTAATCACTTCTCACTGTTGCAGTTCATTGTAATGACAAAGACCAACAGTCTTTCTCTTTAGTAGTCAGTTTTCAGAGTCTTGATGTTTTGATGTTTAGGTCTTTGCTGTTTATTCCACCGATGGATTTAAAGAGCTTGTTCAGAGTTTTGAACACATGACCAAGTTAGCAAGTGTGCTAGTCATCAATGGGGCCTGTTTCGACATGCTTCTCTTACCCACCCGAGGCAAAACAATTAACAGTGACGTGTCTCCACTTGAACGCTCCTCTTTGTTTACTTGTTGAGGCAGCTTGAGGCAACTACTAACGACAGCAAAGTAAAATTCTGATGGGAAACTGCTGAGAAACTAGTCCCTCAACATGCACTGCGATCATTGCGATGCAAGGGAAATTTTATTTCGAACAATATTTTATCAACACAGTACTCTTAAGTCAGTAGTCTGGTGTTCTAATGTACTGTATTTGCTCTGGGTACACCGTGGAGTGGGTTTTTATTGGCAGGTGAGCAGTAAACCGAGAACCTGCTAAACCAGAAGGACTGGTTGTTGAAACAGTCTCCACTGATAAACAGCACGCTCGCCGACTTGGAAATGAAGTCTTATTTCCAGAATTCTAAACCACAGCTTTAATGTGGTGTTTAACATTGTAAGTGTGAGCTGTTAGCTGCTAACACTGTCTTCATCCTTGATCAGGCCCCCTCTCCCAAAGCAGCTGCAGAAGACAGCATTCGACTGCTGAATGAACTTTACCTGTTTGATGTCCTCCGTGGCGATCGCTCCACTGCTGCACATGGGTAGAACACGTCATCACATTCACTTTGAATTCAAGTGCAGATGCTGAAACTCATTCATTTAGCATTGACCTGACTTCCCTCTACTATACAATACTTTATAAAATCGTCCAGTAGATTTTTTAATTTATTTTTGTTACTCTGAATCATGATCGCACACATGGTTCATATCTACTTCTTATTATGTCAATTAACTCACCTAATAACAGTAGAGATGCTTTACTGTCATAGTAAAATTGAGTTAAATATCGTTGATAGTAATTGCAGCAGCAACAATCTGAAATGCAATGCAATTAAAATGCATATTTTTCAGCTTGCACTGAAAAGCCCTCTGATATGCTTTTTAAATTGACAGGCTGGAGCTCAGGGCACCTTTTCTGGACCACAGGTTTACAGCGTACTATCTCTCCCTCCCTGAGGAGATCAGGGTTCCTCAGGTCGGCTCATGGCTTCACCTCTTCTACTCAGTGCGACTGAAACAAACTGCTGTTTGTTTTGTCAGACAAAGAACCCAGCACAGTCTTCCAGTGTTTACACTAAAATATTTTCTATATCCTGTTAAAGCACGGAGTGGAGAAGTACCTCTTGAGAAACTCCTTCAAAGGCCTGAACTTGATCCCTGAGGAGATTCTTTGGAGGCGCAAAGAGGCGTTTAGTGACGGCGTCATGTCTCTGAAGAAGTCCTGGTATAACCATCTGCAGGAGCAGCTCGACTCAATGGTTTGTGTTTTTCATGTCTGTCGTTTCTGCGATCTGATCTGGAACCCAGCAGTGTGAAGAAGAAATGACTCGACCTTTTCTGCACTTGCTTCACTCAAACCTCTTTCCTCCATACAATCACTTGAATTTCTTGGAAGAAAAAAAACTGCTCTCCAAGTTTTATTTTGGTCAGACACAATGTTTCAACCTCAGCAGGCCTTCATCATCGCATATACTGTGCATGTATGACAGCTGTGGGCTGTGCTTATATAGTGCTTCAATGTGATGATATCACAAATCAACCTTTCTAGGGGAAACACAGGTCCTCAACTGTAGCACTTCGCTGGCAAGCTCAGGTGGGGTAGGGAGGGTGAAAGACGCTGCAATCTAAAATGTAACCACTCGATGTTGCTGTTTCTTCTTCAGATACTACACACTGTACCTTTAAGCGAGGACTTGAGCATATGACCAATTCAGTCAGAGGTTGAGACCAAAATACCTTGTTTGTTATATTTTAGTTTTTAGGCAAATTTGAATTTAATGAAATATCTTCATTAAGAATTATTTAATTGCTGAAGCAGGGAATAGATCAAGCAAGTTTCGTGTGAGGCTCCGTCTTGATATACTTGTTCTCTGATGAACAGTGAAGGGACTGAACAGCAGACCCCTGCAGGAGATGGTAGAAACAGAGCCGACAGGTGGGTGCCGGGGAGGCGGTGGGATTACAGAATTTAAAGGTCGCACGCAGCGAGGCTGCAGAATGACGTGTGCAAATCAGCGGCGGTGACAGCAGAGCAGCATTGAGCTCACAGATGAGTGGAGAAGCAGAAGATAGTGTGACGTGGCTGATCAGGATCTGTCACAGTTTGACTCGTCTGCCTGGAACATCTCTGTGGGCTTTGCATCACGTGCACTTCATTTTTATTCTTGACCTTAGCCTCCGAATTTTTCAGCAGTTCAATGTGTTGTTCAGTGTGTTTTGTGTTGCGTGTGCTTGAATTGAATGACATCATGCAACCTCTGCTGTGCGGTGTGCACTTCCAGGATGCCCAGAGATTTGATTACCACGGTTCCCTTGATCAATTGATTGCCCTCCCAGTCACAAGTGATCTCATCACCTTGAAGCCTGTATAAGTCACATATCACGTATCATATATTGGCCAACCTGGTGCAATTAAGCCTCTGTCTGTGTGTTGTTGTTGTTGTTGTTTTAAGTCTATTAGTGGTACCATTCATCCTCCAATGTAAATATTTACCTTTTGGAACAGCACCACAATTTGGGGAGGGTGTCCACGATCACCTTTGGCAAGCTGGATGTCTTATATTTCTGACTTGAAATCTCTGAGATCAAAAATGAATAAAATATTAAGACGTTTTGACAGTGAGAATGTAAATGGAAAATAGTAAACAATTTTTATTTTTGCAGGTTAATGATGAGCAGATGGAGAATGCTGCCAAGACATTCCCTCACAACACTCCAGCCACCAAGGAGGCCTACTATTACAGACAGGCCTTTGAGAAGCACTACTCAGACAAGGCCGAGTGGCTTCCTCACTTCTGGATGCCCCGCTGGATCGACGCCACTGACCCATCAGCCCGGACCTTGTCTATCTACCAATCTGACAAGATTGAATAAGTGTCCAGGGCTCAAGGTTTCAGCAGCTGTGTTGCAATTTAAGATTAGGCCGTGTAGTCCGATGAAGCATGTTTTTCATGTACACCTCCCCGACCCGTGTACGCACACATCCATTAACCACTGTAGCAGGTAAAGACAATACAACAATACAAAGAAGCATATTATATTAGCTGCACCCAGTTTAGTTATTTATTGATTTAAGTGGCGAGGTGTGTTGCTGTTTCTGTCAATTAAGAACCAGAAACGAAAGCAGCAGTCACACAATGCAGTGTGTTCCATGCTCAGGCACATTTCACATCTGAGTACAGTCCAGTTGACTAGTGTGAGCGCTCTGTTCCAAACTTAGGCCGGAGATACTTCCAATGGTGAGGACAGAACAAGTGCAACATGGACATAATATGTGCATGTGACAATCACTGCAAACCACTGACTTGCGCAGTAAATGTATTCATAACTTTGACAGCGTCAACAGCTGATTATTAAAAAAACAACTGACTTTAATAAAGAAATCCAAGTTATTAATAATGTTGTTCATTGTGCCGTGTCAGCAGAAATTGATGATATCAAGCCTTGCCTGCACCGTATTTCCACTCAACGGTTGCCTTTGCACGTCATTATGTTGAAATAAGGAGATGCAAAGGGTTTTAGACTTGAGTTGAGGTGCGGTTGCAGTGGCACAATGGACAACATCACTGACAATGTGGATTCATCTTATGAATGATAATCATGACTTGCACGTCTTGGTTTCCTATCGAGTGATACGGCGGTTTGAAGCCACGAGTGCGACTGTCCTTGTGCTGATGCTTCCCTCACCTAAGTGCACCCACTGCTGTGCCAGGCACAGGAAGTGAACTGTGCCAGCAGAGCACTCTTGTCAAATGAAGGTGTGATACGTGCCTGGGCATAGCACGCAGATTGCCTAGTGGCTGCATTCTGCATCTGCACCCTAAATTGGACAACAGAAGATCGTAAAAACATTTGGTCTGACAAGCCACATTATCTGCTGCGTCATCTAGATGGTGGACTCATAATTTGGCTTCAATGACACAAAAAGCCCTTCGGCAGGTGGACCTATCAGTTGCACCTATTGTGCCTTGTATCAACAGCTCATGGTACTGCTTGCAGTGTAAAGGTGTAGGACAATTATTTTTGGCACACCTCGGGCCTCTTACTGTCAAGTAACTGCTGCAGGTGTGTGTGTATAAATTGTGGTGTTGTGGTATGTACTGTAAACGGTACCTGGTGCTACGCTGTAGCTGCATAATGTCAACTTGCAAACAATTAAATGGTTGGTTGAAACAATGCTGCTGCCTGTGTATTATGTTTTAAGTTAAAATGTGTCGATTTTGGTTAGTTACTCTATGTAGTATTAAAGATACGATGTTCAGTGGATTTTTTTTAATCACAGTTATTGTGATAATAGGTTTCTTTGATTGGCATGAAAAACTGTTATTGCATAAATTGCCCAATATGTTATCATTTTATTGAGCAACCAAGCTAAATCTGAATCAAAGCTAAATCTAAACTGAAGACAGCGCAATCTGTTTTCTGCTGGAAGTTATTTTAACTAAACAAAAGCTAACATTGGCAGGTGAATGAGGTTCAAGTCTCTCACACTCAAATAGCAAGCCGCAATTATGAAGAAAAGCAGCTCAATCTCAAGCAATAACGGTAACATTACATTGTGAAATAAATGACACTAATTGACCAAAATTGCAATAGTCTAAGCCTAACTAGCTGTTTAAAGAAAACTTGAAATTTGATTTATTGTTATGTTAAAAGTCCAGTGTGTAAAATTTGGCCTGATTTCTGATTTATATAGTTTAGTTATACATTAATAAAAGTTTATACTTGCAGTATATATATATATATATATATATATGTATATATATATATATATATGTATATATATATATATGTATATATATATATATATATATGTATATGTGTATATATATATATATGTATATATATATATATATATATATATATATACACATATATATATATATGTACATATATATATATATATGTATATATGTACATATATATATATATATATATATATGTATATATGTATATGTATATATATATATATATATATATATATATATATATATATATATGTATATGTATATATATATATACTTGCATCCTCAAATAAACCAGTGAAGAAGAAGGTGGACGAGTTTGAGGGACTGGGAGCGCTGCAATCTAAAACATAACCACTTGCTGTCGCTGTTTCTTCTCAAAATCTCCAAATATTACACACAATTGAGGTATTAATTTAATTATTACATAACTCTCAACAGCTTTATGAAATACGGGAAAGCCTCTGAAATACTTGGTTACGATACGATGTTCACCACCGACGACGGCACATGCTGTCACAGCCCCTCACAAAAATGCTACCATCAGACTACTCGTTTTTTTCAGACAGTGTAATAAATCCATCCTATGTCTTGGACCTGCGAGTGGCCACACTATAAATATGACAGTGACATGCAGAACCCGATCACTGCGTCATGTCTTGTCTCGGAACACCTCGTAGGAAATGTCAGACTAGGCGGAAAAAGAAAAAGAAAATATTGTTTTTTTTCAGACTTTCTGCGTGGTGATTGTGAAGCGTCATTGGGCACGACAGTGGATGTTTGTCTGCGATGCATTGGTTAAAAATCAGGCTAAATTCTTGGCGCCTGATCTCAGCAGAACCTGGAGCACAGAGGCACTGTGAAGATCCCAATAAAGGCCGCCATAGGAATCTGTCCCAATATGTTGCTTGGAGAAAAATGTGACAGTTATGAGGCATAATAAGTGATTTTAGAAGTTTGCAGCTGTGATGAGGCCTTGTTTTAATGGTCCAGAAAACATCAGGTCTTGAAATGGCAAAGTTAAAAACACACTTGCAAATTATCCAACAATGAAAAAGACACAAATTCTCCTTGTATTAAAAATGGAACACGTATAGCACCGAAATATCACTATATTGTGAAAACAAAAGCATTTTATTGGACAGTCATCTACAGACAGTTTAAAGGGAACATGAGAAGCATTCCTCCAGGTCCTCACTGGATCAGTGAGGTGAGAGCAGGTGGGAAAGATGAGAAATGCTAGCGTTGTTGCTCGTAGATCTGCATCGGGCTCCACTCGTAGTAATCTGATGGGAAGACCAAAGGTCAGCTCTGCACACCACTGACACTCTGCTGTTGTCTATGAGATGAACAACTTTCCTTCAGGATGACTGTGACTTACCAGGCTCGTCTTGGCTCCTTTTCCCCATCAGCCCCACAAAAGAACTGACCTTTTGTCCTTTCAAAGACAAGAGTTTTGGATTGGAAATTTTTCGGCATGACCACATGACTTGAACAAGGACAACAAAACACCCAATAAAAACAAAAAAATAAAAACAAAGTAAAAACAGCTCAATGAACGACAAGAATAAAGGCATTGTGAATCTATATTTTTAGTTTGACATTACTTTTGTGTTATTGATTCCTGTGGATTGCCTGGTCCATTTCAATGTCAACATCCTTTGACGACTAATCAAACCTTCAAACTCAATGAAAGTCTTAAGCCTGATTTTTGACACGTGACAAAGGAGAGATAGCTACAGTTCAATGTAGCTCACTAACTGCGTGTGAAAAACAATTTTTTTTTTGAAAAACATTTATTTAATTTTCAAAGTAATTATATCACGGCGATTGACCAAAGTGATCACAAGAGAAAAGGAGCTCATTTATTGGTCATGTGTCCTAAAACCGTAACTCAATCAATATTTACAGGAGACTAATGAAATCCATTGGCAGACTGTGTTGCTCTCTCCCTTCAAGAGTCCCCTTTTTCTCTCTGTGCCCCTCATCCCTCCCTCCTTCCCTCCTTCCCTCCCCCCTTCCCTGTGATTTTCGGCGCTGTGTGAGCATCTTCAAAGTAACCTCCTTAGAAGTAAAAGGGTGAAATGATTTTGTGCCTCCATCCATCACGAGCACAAATAATCCAATTGAACTGCAATGTCCTTGGAGTATTGATCCCTGTGCTCTTCCCCTTCTTCATCACCAGTGACTGATCGGCAAAGCTGCATCGCAGGAATTCATTAGATGTACATCTGCATCTACAGCTGGCTGTGTGATACACACAGCCAGCTGTAGATCCTGGCTGTAGATCCTGGCTGGGTGAAGAATACAAAAAATTGAAAGCAACTGCTCCCCCTAATTCTATTTCCATGTACATTACCGGTAATGCAAAGACGATGCGAGGAATAATTTTTCAGTACTTCTACTTCATAAAGCCTGGTAAATGAATGTGTTCTCTCGGATCTGTCCATCTGTCTACTGAAGGAACTGAGATATTATTATTATTGAATAATTATTAATTAAGCTTTCATTTCGAGAGGGATGAATGTTGCCTTAAATGGTTCACTAATTAACGGAAAAATAATTTAAGCAAAACATTGGACCTTGTGCTGTGTGGCAGATAACATTCTGCTCTTTTTCCCGGACTCAATGGCAAATGATGTATAATAATAATAATAATAATAATAATAATAATAATAATGGTTTTCAAACCTTACTTATCAGTTTGACTGTCTTTGACACATCTGCTTTGGTTGTACATAGATTGATTTGAATGTCTTTGGAACTATATGTAACTACTACCACTAAACTACTGTAATTACTGTGGAGTTTATTTTTTTGTACTGTGTTTTAGAGTGTGCAACAGTGTTGGGATCAATAAAATCTATCTATCTATCTATCTATCTATCTATCTACATGAGGATTCTACACTGACATGCCAGATGTAATATTTCAACGCATCCTTGAGATAAAGATTTTAATCTCATTTCCATCTGGTAATCAACTAATTGTTTGGAAAGAAAATCAAAACTTGGAATCTGGACAACATTCAGTCTGTCAAATCCACAACAGACCCTTCACAGAAGAACCAGTCCAGAACAGTGTGACCATTACTTCAATCTCCATCTCACCTGGCCTAATGCCAAACCATTGGTGCAGTGTGTCTCAGTATTATCAGTTTTTTTTTTTTTTTTTTTTAGCCTAGAAGACATAGAGAACAGCATCCAGTGTGCTTCTGATTTACAAATGGATCCACTCCATACTTACTTTTGGGGGTAATCTGCGCATTTGCTGTGGAATGAAAACACTTATTTTTAGTGAAAGGTGTGAAATGAGAAGCTCGGTTGTGCTGACGTGACGCTCACCCATAGATCGTTTGCCCATCAGGCCGATGAACTGATGCGGTCGAGGCTTTCTGGTCATCCTGAGGAGCATTTCCCTGAATGGGTTACTAGGGATCCAGGTGTTCTGAAAGCAAAGAAATAAAACGTGACAGTGTTTAAAGCAACAAAAATAAGGAGACCTCATCTACATGGTTACTGATCATTATGGCAAATCAATTTGCCATATGCACATTTAGTTTGGTGCAGGATTTAATGTTGGATGCCCTTCATAGCACTACGATTGCATTTATTAGATCTTGGGGATAAACTCCAGGAAGCTGCATTTCTGCGATGAACTGACTGTAAATCCAAGTCGGGATTAATCTCCACTAACTCATCTACTGGATCCAGTTGCTTTATATGCTGTCCTTGCTGAAATGTGTCTTAATAATAAGCTCTACATGACTATGGTGAACAATAAAATATTTTTGATCACTGTTAAAAAACAATATTGTATTAAAACACATTTTAACCCTGACACATACACACACAGAGGGAGACAGGGGGCGCTGCAGAGGTATGAGTTGTGAATACGCATTAGCTGTTCCATTAGTGAGATGCTCTCCCCAGGGCCCACTAATGTCCAACGCTCAAGCTGTAGACACCAGCACATTCATCTCCTCAACTGTCCCAGGCTACTGTTAACCTTATTGGACAACCTCCATCCCATAATTACAAACACTGGACGTGCCTTTCATATCAATAGGGTTCCTTTTACGGCGTGCACGGAAACGGCCATATACTCTCCCCCAACGACTTGCTGATCTCGAAGCTCTCTCTCCCTCTCTCTCTCCCTCTCTCTCTCTCTCTCTCTCTCTCTGTGATATATATACACACACACACACACACACACACACACACACACACACACATACTTTATATATCTATACACATATATGAATATATATGCTTATATATATATATACACATACACACAGGAAAAACATGCATAAATATTTGATTTGTATAAGTACTTCTTTACATAGAGACTAATCTTGTGATGTCTGATTAAATTTGCAATAAAAAAGATTTATGAAAGTTTTTCTTTTCCTGGCGTGTGTATATATTGTGTGTGTGCGTGTGTGTGCGTGTGTGTGTGTGTGTGTGTGTGTGTGTGTGTGTGTGTGTGTGTGTGTGCGTACGTGCACACGCGCGCGCGCTTTGTTGCTTCAGTAAAAGCTCTCTGCGTCTTGAGACTGGGGTCTGCTCAGTGACGCTGCAGGGGAACGGGAGTGAATGATTCCATTTAGGCTTCTTTGCCTAAATGTGACTCATCACATCCATGACATAATAATCTACCATATTTTCCAAATGCACTTAGACTTTTTCAAATTATTAACAACAACACACTGCTTTGTAACAGAGGTAAATCAGATTAGGAGTTACTCTGGTCACATGGTTAGGATCTAATGAGCTCTTTTTTTCTTCTTTGTAAATACCTTTATTTGATTGCTTCCGGTCCACTGGTCGCCGTCTTCTCTCGTATCGATTTCATCGGCAAAGATGTGAGCGATTCCGCAAAGAGCCATGAAGATATGCAGCAACAGCAACTTCATGGTTCCTCCTCAGCCTCCCAATGAGCGCAGCAACAAGTTGAAAGTCGCCTCTGGCTTTTAATTGACCGGCAGGGATCAAGTGTACAATTGAGGAAAACCCACGACAACTTGAAGGGAGCAGCAGCAGCAGCAGCAGCAGCAGCAGTAGGAGCAGCAGCAGGAGCAGCAGCAGGATGGTCTTCTCCAGCCGCTCAGCAGTGGTCCATGGTGAGTGCGTGAGTGCGTGCGTGCGTCCTTGGCTCTCTTGGCGCTCCGCTGCGTCTCTGCTGCCTCACTGCGCCGTTGACCAGTCAACACTCATATTTATACAGTGGTGCTTAGTAACGCACTGTGTGTCGCCACTGGGGTCCAGACGCGAGCAGATCGCATTTTGTGACGACTTATTTATTGCCGCACTTGTCCAGGAGTTGGACCCATCTGCGTCACTGGTCTTTTTTATAAGAATGAAAAAAAGAAAAGAAAAGGAAAAACAAAACAAAACAAAAAAAAGCAACAAAAAACCTGGATCTCTGTTTATACTGTTTATTCTGTATGTAAGATAAATACATTTCAGTGGAATATTTTTCTGATCCCTGTATAAGACAACTAAATTTTTAATCTGTTTATTCTATTTTATTCTACCACCATTCCACCTCCAGATATTTTGCATTTTTATATTTTGAATTATACAGCGTAGCAACAGATTGCTGCACTCCCGAAACCGAGAAACGACATTTCATTGTACAAGAAATCACCGTTTTTTTTGTTTGTTTGTTTTTTGCGATGACAGTAAAGAAGGTCTAAGTCTGAGTCTGTCAAATAATGTTTGGGATTTACAAATCAGGGGAAGGTCGGAAACCCACAATACCTGTTTTTTGTTTGAATCATTTTGCATTTGACCACCTACTATATATTGCAGTATGATGTCACGCCTGTACGTGATATGAAGAGAAAACGTATTAACCCTTAATATGAAAGATTGAATGAGAACAATGGCATTAAACGAGTGCACATCCTATTTCCATTTAAAAAGCTCCAGTTAAAACAAGAGAAGAATGTCTGGGATACATAGAGGGCTGAATCTTCTCGCCATTGTCACCGTCTGTCCGTCCACTCCTCTCAATGAGTCCTTGATTCGGTACCTTTGTTGGATTAACAATTCATGTTCCTTATGTACACATGAGCTGATGGAAGACATTAATGTTATTTTAAGAAGAATGAAGCTCAGTGCAAGCAAGTGTCCTTTATCTTTGCATTCAGTAAATCTTTACAAGACCACATTAACAACAGAATTGCTGATGGATGCTGTGGCTATTTTATAATTATTAAACCCTGAATTGATTGATGATTAGTTTTGCACAACCAGGCACACGATGATGTGTTTTCGCCGTAGCCAAACGGAATGAAAACGTTTGGACTCTGTGCCGAGGAAGTGACTTTGGATCGTTTTAATTTTTTTCTTTTTTTCTCAGGGGGCTGGGCTTGTTCACAGAGGCTCTCTCAGCTGAAATTCAATCATCCTTGAAAACTGTGACGCCCATACAATAAAATTACAGGGGGGGGGGGGGGGGGGGAGGAGAGAACAGGAGCAGTGAAAGAAGTAATATAGCTGATGGAGCCTTCAGATCTGAGCAAACTGACTTACCCAAACCTAAAGCACGAGGAAGAACTTAAAGGACAATAACCAACATCCATTGCAGTCGTTTAGCGGATAAATGCTTTAACAGGTTAACAAATTAAATACATACGCCAAAACAATAATAATTTTTATGTAGTGTCTCTAAATAATTTTATGGACAAGATGATTGACCGATTGACACCGAACTTTGCTACTATCCGAAAGGCTTTTCGTTTAGTTTTATTTATCCAAAGTCAGTTGAAAAAAAAAAAAAAAATCAGTTCTTTATTGTAGCAGCATTCACTGGACCCGTTACCATGACATGACTTTACTAGTAATGACATTTATTGAATGTCTTGTCAAGAAATGCCTCTCATCTGTAACACAGCACCTCTAAGATCCTTTGCAATTTGTATTCCGAGAAGGGAAGAGAACGCATTTACTACTTTCTTACATCTACTCCACAGTCACCTTGAAAAGCTCAAGGCTCATGCCAAGATTTTACTGTTGGATTTTTCAGCCACTTTTAATACCATTAAGCTCTGTATTTCAGGAAATGTTTTGTCTGATTGCCTGGTTTGTTGGCTTTCTCAGTGGTAGGTCAGAGCAAGAGCGTCACCTTCTGATAAGATGACCATTTTCACCCAAACAGATGTTTTTAACCTCTCTTTTATTTATCTTATACACAAACTCTTGCCGCAACACTCTTTCAAATTCAATTTTTAATGAAGTATGAACAGATAATACTGCGTTGGTTGCTTTCTACATGATGATGTTGTATTCTGGATGGATGAAAAGGACAGGAGCAGGTAGTATCATGGGAGACTGAAAGGAGAGACTGGTGAGTGACTGCTCCTAAGTCTCTACGAAGAATGGGTGAAAGCGATCCATTTTTTTGCACTGCAGTTGTATGTTTTGGGGGGTATAAGAGACTGATTAATCAACCCATCCATCCATCCATCCATCCATCCATCCATCCATTCACCTTCCGCCGCTTATCTAGAGTCAGGTTGTGGGGAGAACCGTCTCAGCAAAGGCACCCACACTTCCTGGCCCCAGTCACTCCAGCTCATCCGGTGGGACCCTAAGGCATTCCAAGGCCAGACAGTCACTCCAGTGTATCCTGGGTCTTCCCCAGGGCCTCCTCCCGATTGGACATGCCCAGAAAGAGGCGTCCAGGAGGCATCCCAAATAGATGCCTGAGCCACCTCATCTGGGTGCCCTAGCCCAGCCAACCTACAGAGGAAACTACCTAAAACTCATGACCATAGGTGAGGGTAGGAAAGTAGATCGACTGGTAAATTGAGAGCATTGCCTTTTGGCTCAGCTCTTTTTTCACCATGACAGATCGGTACAGCAATGGCATCACTGCAGACGTCGCTCCGATCCACCTGTCCATCTCGCGCTCCACCTTTCCCTCACTAGTGAATGAGACCCCGAGATACTTGAAGTCCTCCACCTGAGGCAGGGTCTCTTCCCCCACCTGGAAGGGGCAAGCCACCTTTTTCCAGGCGAGAACCATGGACTCGGACTTGGAGGTGCTGCTTCTCATTCCAGCCGCTTCACACTCAGCTGCAAACCCCCACAGTGCACCTTGGAGGTCCTGGCTCAAAGAAGCAAATATGACGACATCATCTGCTGGAGAACAACATGCACTGGGAACAAGTCTGACTTACTGCTGGCAACACGAACCAGACTCCTGCTCCAATCATACAGGCACCAAACGGCTCCTAGCCCTCACCACAAGATGGTTCCTATGTCTGTGCTGATATGAACCTGACAATAGGCTTGTGCAGATAAGAAAAAAAAAAAAGCACTAAATGCATCACATAACATTAAATTAAATTGAATTTGTAAAATAATAATTATGTTTTTAATGTTTAATACTCCTATTTTTTGGTCCAGAAAATTTCTTGGCCTTCTCTGATGGTGTAGCGGGCCCTGAGGGTTCCCCACTGCATATTTCCATTAAACTGTATGAAGCTATTCTGATCATCCATGTGGCTTTTTAATTTCATTCTCTTCTCCAGCAAGTAATTTCTTTACACGTCTGAAACACGAGTCAGTCTAAAATAGCAAGTTATAGATATGCGCAAATATATATGCTTTCTGTTGAAAGACAAAAAAAAAAAAAAAATCGACGTGAGATGACGTAACAGTGCGGCGTTAAGATCTCCCAAACACCAGAAGGGGTGAATGTTTTCAGTTTAAGTGTTGTTTGGACATGCGCATGGACAATTACCCATGTGCCCTTTAAAACACTAGTATCTGTTAGTTATTGTTAACTGCTAAATGTCAAGTACATAATTGGAATGGTCTGAATTGGGAGGATTGAGTAGTGTTAGTCATTTATGCCGTCACACGCAACTGTAAAGATGTGAACGGGGCTATGCCCTGCAGTGGCTGCGCCTGGTTAAGAACTCAGAAGCACCGGGAGCGCGGAATGTTTTTTTAGTTCAAGAGTTGTTTGGACATACTGATGGACAATAACCATGTGTACTGCGAAATGTCAAGTACATAATTGAAATAGTCTGAATTGGGAGGATTAAATTATGTTAGTCATTCATGAGGTCACACACAACTGTAGACCAAGTTTATCAGCATTGAGGTCAGTTTTAAAGTTTGATTTGTTAAGCCACAGCGTGTTCATATATGTATATATATATGCAGTATATATGTATATACATATATGTGTACATTGACACTGACTCAGGGAAGACTGTGTTGGTGCAGCAATGAGCCACCTTCATTGGATTCTGCGTGAATAACTGAAGGCGGCTTATTAGTGAATGCACTGATACAGCTGTGATGCAGCTCTCGGTGTGGAAAGTGTTTGTGTGTGAATGTGGCTAAAGAGATTATCTACCAAACATACATTTCCTTGGTTTTTGTGATATTTAAAACTGACAGAAAAAAAAAATTTGGTTTGTGGTTGGTATATAGTTTATACAAATGAGTAAAACTGCAAACAGTGAGTACAAACGGATAGTTTCTGACAGTATCACAAATAAAGAAACAGTTGTTAAGGGTCACTCAAATGAATTTCTTAACTTTATTATTTGGGATCGTTTGTTATTTTTGTTTAGTTCATTACCATTTTTCATTGATTTTTTACCAAGTCACTCAAAAGTTTTTGTGCAATATCAAAGATGACAAAATTCAGACATAATCAATCACTGCGTCATTGGAAATATGCAGGAGCTCCTCTGGCCCATCTGCTGCATATATAAGAGAGAGGAGTAATGGGTAGGGCGTGGCCGGCATCCACCACTTCAGTGCTGCCCTTCTTGGCCTGAATAAAAGACTGGCTGCATACCAATAAGACTGTGTTCAATCTGGATAATGTGTTTTCTAAGGCTGCTGTTGTTGGCTATACGCCTGTTCAAGCTAAATGGGGTTTGGTGTTTTGCACAAAAACAAGCTGTCTGTCTGTCTGTCTGTCTGTAAAAGTACTTAAAACATTTAAACAGTTGTGAAAAAAAATGACAGAGCACTACTGTAGTTCGACAAGTAGTGCACTGTCAAACTATTCATTTTTCAGTAGTCTTTTAACATTAACATCTGACTTTTCATAGTAAACAGTGATTCATTGTGATTTGGGTTGCAAGTTGAAAATTCTGTTATTTTGCATTTCAAAACAGTCTTTAATATAGGCCTATTCTGACTAGAGTGTCTTTATTGGGAACCAAATGAACACAGAACACACACAACAGTGCATCTGGAGCCACGTATTACACATGTACTTTACAGGCGCTCCATTTTGCTTCCTTTTTCAGTTTCATTCAGCTCTGGTATGCATAAACAATTGTTCCCCGTGATGGTAAGGACCACAACAGGTCAGATTAGCAACTGATTTAGCAACTGATTTTGATAGCTTCTTTGATGTGCTTTCATCCACGGGTCTGTGGTGCCTCCCACACTGTGCAATGGTGCTTTGCAAAGCGGTGCATGGCCAGTCTGAGGGACGTTGGCTGCACCAGGATGTTGAGGGTGTTGGTGGTTGCATAAACTGTCACTGTGGTGTGAATTGCACAAAATAAACACAGCTTACGTTGGCAGGATGCAGTGTTGAAACAGCGTTTTGGTTTGTGGACCTGAGTATGGGTGAATGGAAGGGACAGAAGGCTTGCCATTAAATTGCAATTTAAAAAAATGTAAAAAAAATTTAGCGCCTTGTATTTAATCGCGATTAACATGTTAATGCTGACAGCCATATGTGTCTGTGTGTGTGTGTGTATATGTATATATATATGTATATACATATATATATATATATATATATATATATATATATATATATATATATATATATATATATATATGTAGAGAGAGAGAGAGAGATAAATAGATATATATCTGACCCAAATTAGCTAAGCTACCTTGTTTGCTGTCTCTTGCAGTTAAGGCTAAAGATTTGGACTCCAAAGGCAAAAAGCTACTAGCTCTGTTAAAAACAACTTTCATGAAAGCTTAGCAATTAACCAATCAATTAACCAATAACCCCTCCTCTTCCACAAGCTTGTTTTCTACCAGTGTGCCATAGATTTTATTATTTTGTCTAGAGTGAGGTCGTGGCTTGTCCAGGTTGGCTGTTCTCTTTGTTCCAACAAGACGTCTCCGTCTCTTAGTCTCTCTGTCTCTCTGTCTCTCTCTCATTTTTGTTAAATAGCCAATAGATTTTTTTTGTCAATACCTGAGTGAAGAGCCTCTTCTCTACCCCATCTGTACACACAACCAGGCACGCACGCATAACCCCCCTACGATTCCAAATAGATTGTTCATCCAGTTAGCCATCCCTACTTCAAGGTAAAACATGAAGAATGCCAATGACATGTTTACATTTCCTTGCTGTCTGGCCTTTGTAGGCCTGTGAGCCAGAGTCAGGGGAAAGGGCAGCGGCATGTATAAGCAAATGCTTGAACCACTATTTTTCCTTTGAAGAGCTGGTTTGCTGTCTGAGCCGCACATTTGACAGTAGCCACATGAGTTGGCTTCTCAGGGTTTACATTTATTGAGAATGTGTAAACTAGTGGCACGGTTTCCCATCAAACAGGCAATTAGATCTACATTTCCCCTCTAAGTTGTTAGTCCTGAATGTTGACAGATCGTAAAAAGTTAATTTCCTGGTAGCAGCAAACATCTGATAACTAAATACAGCTGCCCAACTTTTACAGTAGAAGAGTGTAGCCCAGATATAGCTTTTATTCTAAGTGAAGGCACACATCTAATTACAAGGAACAAGTTTTATATCATGAAAACGGAAATTGCTATTCTAGTTCAATTGCATGTTTACCAGTTGGGAGATAACATCGGCCCTCCTCTAAAGGCCCAGCTATAGTGCTGACGGTTCACCACTGATAGGCCCCAAATTTAATTTGTTAAACAGTAAAGCCTGCACCATTGATGTCCTTTACTGTATCTTAGAAACAATCCTAATAAAATTGTAATAGTCCCAATAAAACATCCAATCACCCTTCAAAGATAATAACTACTCTTAATGTGTATATTATTAAGCAATTTGAAACTACAAAACAAAATAAAGACAAAAATGTCATTACTATTTTTGAACACTTGTAGAGTTCATTAGTCAAAACTATTAGTTGTGTGTTTGCTGCTAATGAGAAAACATTTAAAAAGTGAATGTGTCAAAGAAATTTTA
Organism: Nelusetta ayraudi; assembly: GCF_046127955.1. Lineage (NCBI taxonomy): Eukaryota > Metazoa > Chordata > Actinopteri > Tetraodontiformes > Monacanthidae > Nelusetta > Nelusetta ayraudi. The sequence goes on along the minus strand of NW_027466185.1, from coordinate 15,477,979 downwards.
AAACTGGTACTGTAAATAAAATCACACAGTGAGCACATAGACAGACACTGGCAGACAGGCAGACAAGGAAACATAGAAGTAACATCGAGGAAGCGACAGCACAGCCAGCCACGCTGCACTGTCGAGCTCTTGCTGAGTGACTCACCAAATTCTTATTTATCAAAGGCGATCGCTCTCTGATTAATCGCTTTTGTTCCTTACTACAACATGTCTCCCACCAGTTTAGTTTAATCACCTCTGTCTCAGCCACGGCTTCTCACTCCCACCTCTCCCCAGGCACTCCTCGCTCCCCCTCTGTCTTTTCCTGCTCCCAATGCCAGATGCTTAGCTTTACCTCATCCTCAATTACCAAGTGTAGCATTTGTATTAAGTGTAGTGCTACGTTAGCACTTGAGGAGAGACTTCGTCAGCTTGAGGAACCACTTTGCTCCTTCGGGCATAAAAGTAGACCCATAACTACCAGGATTAGCATAGCTGAAGAGGAGCTTTCACGCCCTTGTGTAGCGTTGGAGGTTGCAGGTCCCACTAACTCCCTCACTCAGCAGCTCCAGAGCAGCTGGGAAAGGGCAGCTGGGTGACTGTTAGAAGGAAGTGTAGCTCCAAAAAGTCCACCATACACCACCGCCACTGTGTGGCACTGTGTGCACTGAGTCAGGCCGCCTCCTAGACTCTACCACTAGATCAGCTCAGTGGTCCACTAGAAGAGTGTAGACCTGAGACTGGTAGGTTGTGGGTTCGATCCTCGGACCGGGTCATAGCAAAGACTGTAAAAATGGTCCCCATTGCCTCCCTGCTTGGCACCCAGTTTTCAGCGTTGGAATTGGCGGGGTTGGATCATCCAATGATGCCTGGGAGCAGTACCGCTGCCTCCCACCGCTGCCTCAGGGGACGATGGATCAAATGTGGAGAACACATTTTGCATCCGTCGGGATGTAACAATCACTGTGACTTTAACTTTAACCTCAGTACATGTCTCAAATAAGTTTGCCCCGCACAGTAGCACGCCAACTGTAATAAAAAGATACCCAGGTAATTGGCTCCTCCATAGTGGGGCATGTTAACACAGGACAGCCAACAGGCACAGTTAAGTACATTCCTGAGGCCAGGCCGAGGGATGGAATTTACCCCACCAGGGATGGAGCGCTCTTGTTTAGCTATATAGTTACATTCTTGGCTTCCACTCACTGATGCTCCAGGGTGGAGATCAGGCAACAGAGTTGCAGTCCCACACGCTACTCTGGGCTTCCCTTGCTGAAGCGTTCCCAGCCATTATTAAGTCCTGGCCACAATCGCCATGTAAAGGTACCCTTGGTTGAGCGGCTAGGTACACCTAGTCTGGTAAAGGTTCCATCACTGAACTGCTCTCTTTCTCCGTCTGTAAACACTCTCATCCTTTGTTTCCTGTTTCTAATTAGGGTGCACTCACACAAGGCCATCCGTACCATCGCCAAGCACGCTTCAGCCCTAAAGTCTGGATTATTTTATTACTGTGAGTGCTCCGTACAATGCTTGATTATGATACACATGGGGAGTAGATTGATTGCTTGATTATTGATCCATCAATTTATGATGCCGTCAAACCATGTGTGCTCCGCAATGACGCACGTAGCGCAGGCAGCCACGCTTAAGCACGTTTGGGGTTGGGACAATGTGAGCGCAGGCCAGCAGCGGTCGTGCTTCTGCATGGTACGAAACAAACGCCCCTTGTGTGAGTCCACCCTTATTGTATTGGCATGGCAAATTCATGAGGTATGTGGCAGCAGTGTAAGGTTGTTGTTTCACATGTGGAAAAACGACAAATAAAATTACTCTCTGAATCACGACTCCAGTGCGCAAGTCCCGTCAATACAACTGCATTTTCATGTTTCGACACTGACAAAAGCAAACAGTCCAAGTTGAAAAGAGAGCTATCAATTAGGCTGATGCAAACATCTCTGATGATGTTTAGTAATTAATTTAATAATATTTCACTGAATAATTTGAAAGCTTATTATCAAAATGCTCCTGAACAGATGTTTTCTTTATTTCTGTTTTAAAACATGAAACCAAACGAGAAAACAAAGAGAAATGCCTTTGAATGAATGTTTTTGCACCTCATTCATTATCTTTCTGTTTACTTGAGCCGGGATCAAGGCTACGTGGCCTTTACATAAGGCCGCAGGGAAACATTTTTGTTTGGTGAGTGTGTGGGATTGATATTGAAAAGGTGGAAGAGAAGCTTGCTTCAAGGTCCCTTTAATTTAAAAGGGAAAGTCACGGTCGCCAACAAATCAAGACTCTAAATGGATAGACGGATGAGATGGTTTGACATTCCTTCTTTTAAATGAGGAGAAGAACTTGACAAATTTTCAATCACACTTCATTCACCTTTATGCCACAATAACAACACACGGCCACTTCTGTAAAGGTAATAGCAGCGACAGTCTTTGCAACACAATACATCTCCTAACGTGCTTGGATGCATTTAGACAAAGTGGTTTAGTTTACACAGCGTAACGTATTTTTTGCTGAAAAAACACTTGTGACTGTGTCTAACAGGGAATACAATGTACAGTATTTTAGTCCAGTCCAGTCCAGGTGCACAGGAGTAAAAGAATGGCAGCAGGGATCCGGCTTGAAGGAGCAGGGTGAGTGGAAGACAATTTCACCACACGCACAGGTAATACTGAAGTCAGTGTCTCTTTTATCAGCAGCGTGCAAAGATCTCACACAACACAAGGCTATGAAAGCAGAGCTCCCCAAGCACGAAGAAGAGTTAGTACTTGTTCCTATTTGAACAAAGAGCCTTGCTTGTTACCTCATTGCCACAAAGGCTGGGTGAACAATTTCTATCAAAAACACACAATGGCAAAAAGGCAGGAAACCAAGGACAGGGACGAAAACTTAACAATAGACAAGGTAAGACAGATTATTAAAAAAAATACAGTGAATATTGATATTTCATTTTTTTTCCTTAATTGTTGGGTAGTACTTTCATAAAAAGTGTGAAATGCATTTCCATTTTATGGCAATATTAATTTGTTTTACTGATAATGTACCTCAAGCATGAACTATTACAGATGTCACGCAGAATAAATGTAATATTTTGCTTTTCAAGTGTGGCAAGGTGCAGAGGGCCCGGGCGGGCTTGGAACCCCAGGCTCCCAGGGAATAGCCATGCATGCTAACCAGTCAGCCAAAGGGAAATTCCCTTGGCCAAGTAGCCACGGCGCATGATCAATTGGAGGCACAGTGACAGGACCGTCAACTGTCACACAAACATTTGTGTGGATGAATAAATATGAAGTGACAGAGATTTTAGAAAGTGTCTCTGAGCCAAACACTTTATTTGGTCGCATTATGCCCAAGACAGAGACAGCCAGCTTCAGGTTTTATTCTGAGTTTGTCCGTCTGTCTTCATCTTTTGAACTTGTCACTTTGATTACACTGATCCGATCTGAACTGAAACTCTCTCCTCTCTCTGCCAGAGTGCCTGATTGGTTTAAAAAGATTGCATTTTTCGTCACTTCCACATTTGTGAGCACAACTGACTACGCCCACACATTTTGGGTGGACTAAATGTCACGTCACGATGGCCTAGGTGTGAAGTGCCACTGCTAACCACTGCTGGCCCCCATTTGGCTGCTACATTCCCAGTGTTAGCATGTGCTAGCCAGTCTGCCTACGTGAATACATGCCTCCAAGCACAGAAGTTACACTTTGAATCCTCCTACCTATTGCCTTTCAACATCCACTTGTTCTGAACTATAGTCACATCCCTTGACGTTCCATCTCCTTCTCTCTCTTTTTTTGTTCTATTTTTAGCCCCAGACAGCTCTTTTTTCCTGTTGGCATCAGTCAACTCACGATTTAGTTCCTGCTCACTCAGCACTCACAGCACGTCAGCGCCCCCATTCCTTCTTCTATGTCAAAATTCTCTGATGGAATCTGAAGAGATAGGGCGCCCTTCTCTAGGCTCTTAGTCCAGTGAAATGTTATATAACCTTAAGGTAATGGAGAAATGCTTCAGAAACGCACAACCGCAGAAACATATAGAAAATATTTTTTTTTGTTTTAGTTTTTTCCTCTTCTACCTATTAGCTCTTTGACCTACTAGCATGTTAAAGCCTCTTAACGTGATTGGAAAGTGTTAAAATCTAAACAGTATATATATTAGATTTAAGGTTTGCGATTTGAGCTTATTTGCTGAAAGTTTACCAGTTTGACAGCAAAACAAGGAGCCTTAACTTTGGTAGTTACTGTAGTTGTCAAGAAGATGGTCTTCGCGCTTCTATCTCCATGTATTTGATGTTTTTCATTTCATTCCAATGAGCAGGTCGAGGTCTGACTCTATTTGAGTTAAGTGGGCTTCATTGAGACAAGACCACCGATACGGCCTTTGCTAGAATGTGGCTATGTCATCAACTCAAGAAAGGGGAACATATTCAGACTGTCTGTTCTGTTACTGCTGAAATCAAATGTTTAGTATGAAAGGAATATTACTGTAGGTACAAGAACTTGTTCTAATCAGTTTTGATCCTATCACCATATTGACAGGCCTGTGCTGTGCTTTACTCCTTTAATTTCACACTAATGACACAGTGCGTTAGCCAATAACTGACTCACTGCGATTCTCACTGGGGGATGTGACACCAGATTTATATATATTTGCTTGTCTACTTAAAGTAATATAGCGTTTTTGACTGTGTTGTTTATTCAAAATAGTAATTACAAACATATCTAATAATTAAGATTGATATTTACTTATATTACTGTGTTCTAAACACCATCAATATTTAAGAATGACAAAAACATTTTTTGCAATATAGTTTTTCTCTGAATTCTTTTTGCTATGTTTACAATTTATGAAGTATTTTAACAGCTGAAAGAAAAGATTAAAACCTGGAACCTCCACATGCACCAGCTTATGTGTGACATTGTCATGCGTTGACTCTCGGCGCTTCAAAACCAAACTGAACGAGACCTTTTCATTTCCAAATTGATGTCAATTGATTATCAAGCTGCCCTCCGTGGATATGATTCTCCTAACCGAATTCCGCTCACATTGTGCAGTTGTGGAATATTGATTTTCACCCCTCATGTCTCAAACACTCCTCCAAACCCACGGTGAAAGAGAGCAGTGAGGTGACTGGCCGTGCACTAGGAGAGGTGTTCACACTCGTCCCTCCGGAAACCCAAACATGATCGTGTGTTGTTCTCACCTAGTTGTGTATTGATTTGCTTCTGTGAATAAAAGGTTTCTTTGAAGGATTTTGGACTGTGACTGGCACTGCTTTGTCACAGGTGTTTGCTTCAACTCTCAAATGATTTCCTGTGTAAATTAAAAACAGTAGTGTTAAGTATTGTTCATATAGAGTTACAGAATATCATTTAACTGCATCACACAATGAAGTCGCCACAACGCGTGTCCTGTTAGATGGGAGCATTGCTTTTGACAGAGATTGGGGCAACCTTCTGAGATCAGGAAATGCATTTGGCTGTGACGTTGTTTGAGTCAGACTGATTAGCAGTGGTGGGCCGTGCAGTTCACACCGAAGCCATGTGTGAAAATCTGGCCAAATTGTATCTATGGATCACATCTGACATGAGGGCAGTTGATTTACCATATAATCATCAAATTAATTGAATCATGTTACATAGTAACATAACGTGAAAGTGTCCAGTAAAACACCCAGCTTTAGCCGTGCATTTCACGCCGAGGCCATCCGTGACGTCATATTTAGTCGACCCTAAATTGATACACCTCACGATACTCTCAGTATGACACTACGGCTGGAGAATCCATAGAGAATCATACTTACCATTCATTTACTGTAGGGACCTAGTTGAGCAAAAGCTAGTTTCTAGAGCATTTAAATCATAATTAAGACTCTGAGGCCACAGACTAAGGCCACAGTTTTGTGAAAGGCCACAGGCGATTTTTAGAGAAGTCCACTAGAACTACACTGTGAGCTTCAACTCTGGCCCAAACTGGTCCAATAAACTGAGCATTGTTGTCGATTCTTATGAGAGACCAACCAGACGATCACAAAACAAATGATTGAACTGTGAAGTTATTAAACAAGTAGTAACTGGAGTAGTAACTGCAAGAATTTACCTTGGATCCATTTGGTCCAAACTCATACACAGTAGACATTTCTGAAGGAATCTTCCCACCTGCAGATCTCAATAATGTGTTTAAGGAAATCCCAGAACAAAACTCAGAACCAAAGTGACTTCAAAGTGCTGCACTGTTGATATGATCAGCGACAGTGGTAGAGTTTCAGTATTAATTGTTCAAACCTGATGCTTTGTTCTAACTTTGTTGTGTGAGTGTGTGTGGTGTGTGTAATAATATATACATAAAATAATGTATGATATTGCCTATGTCATATTGGATAGTGGTATCTTTGCAATGAACCTCTCGCCCGAGCGGCATTAGTGCAGGTTCAGCTAACATTATGTGGCTTCTTTCATATTGATTTCCACCTGCTGTCCAGGGAGAAATCAGACCTGTTGTGTTCCATCCTTTGTCCCCTGCTGCTTTCCATTTTCTGCTCACCTGGAAATATGTTTCCTGCGGCTTTTGCTACATTATTGGCTGTGTTTAATCTGATGGCTTTTGAAAAACCCAGGCGTGGATGTTGCTTAAATGCCCTGGTGAGACCCAACAGGACTGTTACTGTCAGATCTATGACTTTAGATGAAACAAATATGAAGCGAGTTTAACATAGTACAGTTCAGAAAGTTCTGATCAGCACTGATGCATATCAGATACCAGAATCTTCCTTTTGAATTTATTTTAATTCTGTTCAATCCGGAAACTGAGATGAACAGTGAAGGATCTGGAACACCCTCGTAATGCCAGACAGATTTAATGACACACAGAGGTTGGTTCAAGATTAACTTGTTGTATGAATGTTATTTTTTACTGAGTATTTAGTTATCAGTCTATTTATTGATTATGCCACAGTCCTCATGGATTCCCCAAGAGCTGTCGAACAATATCACAATCAAAGAAAACAATGGTAGGAAATGGAAATCCAGACAGAAAGAAGCCTCAGTATCGCTCATCTCGCTGATCATCAAGCTGAATGTGTGAAAACTGTTCATCTTTTGTAAAAAAAAAAATGCAAAGATTTATGGAAGAATTTGGGGTACAATGACTATATCAGTAGCTATACAGCTTTAGCTTCTTGTCTGATCCCATTCCACACACACACACACACACACACACACACACACACACACACACAAACAAACAGCTAATGGCCTCTAGATTTTCTGCATGAACGATGAGACCTTCAATTCAAAACCTCACTTCAACAAATTCAACCCTAAAGTGAGGCTGAGCAAGGCATCGCTGATTATTGAGGAAACACACTCACAACTGTGTGTGTCTTTATCAAGACCCTACACAACTCATTGTATTGTATTAATGCAAAAGATAGGAAAAAAACTAACAAGGACAAAGAGAAGGTCTGAGTGCCACCTGGATGAAATCTGTGAAGGAAACTGTTGTGTTGTAAAAGAAACACAATCACACAGATATTACTATACATTACTCAGCACTTTAATACAATGACATTTTTCAGTGCAACAGCTTGATTGAAGCACTTGGAGGTAACACACTGCTGACTCATTGAGACTCATTATTAAGTGTCCAGTCATTTCACTTCTCGCCCTCTTGCCTGCTCTTAACTTGCACTGCATTTCATCCCTTCTTGTGTGTTGCTGTTTGTATTCGTCGTGCTGTCCTCGTCTTTCTTGATGTTTCCCGTGTTGGTGACGAGCCAAAGACAACCTTCCACCCTGGCGCACAATAAATATTTATCCTACTCTATTCTATTCTTGAATGTTGAACTGTGTGTTGGGTTTAGTCGACTCCAGCATCAGTTCATACAGTTGGCCGATTTGATCCTCCTGGAAATGGCTGATTTTCTCCTCTGCCAGGTCGGCTCCAAACTTGACTGACCTTCCAGCTGACAGCAGCACTTGACTTTGCAGAGTGTTCTTGTAAATCTGCAAGACAAAGTTTGCATTGCATCACAATCTGGTCTTCCCACTCTAACTGCTCACCAAACGTGTCAGATTGGTTGCTGCTTTCAGCCCAACCGCCAACATTATCTAATGTGACAATGACAAACACACAACGCAATACACTGTTTTTTCATTAGAACGTGCAGTATATTTTCCACAGATTAGTTGTGGTGATGGAAACAATTTGTACAGCCTTATGCGGGACCACTCTAATTTCACACATTCATTTAGATTTAATTCTAAACCTGATTCCCCAGGTTATTTATTTTTCCTTTACCTGTTTCTAACTGTAGAGAATGTGTTCTATGAACTACGATATATGGGTAGTCGGTGTCATGTGGAATATTGGTAAATGTGTACATGTTATGTGTCAGTACTTTAAATCTAGTCAAGTATTCGAAATTTAGAATACTGTTGAAACATTCAGAGGCTTTTTCTGACATGAATTCTGACTACTATCAAATTCATATTGGTGTGTGTTCTATGGTTACCATTATCTTTCCATAAAGGCTTCAGCTCTTGTACATAATCAAGGAGAAAAATTAGAGAACAAGACCATTTCATTTACCACACTGGTTTATTTAATTTTCAATAACATGAGGAAAAGAGGGAAATAAAACAAAGTACATTTTAGAAATTTCAGAAATAGTTACTTTTCACTTGGTAATTTGAGACTGAAAAATAAACACACCAAAAGATTTTTATACAGAAATTTATATTTTTGAGTGAAAGTGGAATCTGTGCTTTATTGTAACCCCTGTAGTTTCCAAAAATAATGAAGGAAAATGATTCTGCTGAGAAGATGCAGCAGCTGCTGTTCCTCCTCTGCAGTTCCACCATGTGTGATCCTGAAACAATAAATCAAATTTTATTTGTTTGATGATGATTCACCTTTGATATTCCAGTTAATACATGCAGCTGTTTGTCTTTTATATCCCATATAAGTTATAAAAATATATTAAAAATAATGAATATTCAGGGTGGTGGGGGAGAGGAGAGGAACTTCTGATCTAGTACTGCCCTTTCTTTAGTCACATCCTATTTACACTTCCCTAATAAAAACATCATTATATCACTGCAGTCTGTACACAGAAAAATACTGATGAGCAACATCAAGTGGTTACATTTTAGATCGCAGTGTCTTTCACTCTCCCTCCGTCCCTCTCCTAAGCTGCCAGTGAACTACGGTGGCCAGCGCACCCAAACCAGGATACCTGGTCCACCTTCTCTTTGGTTGGTTTATTTGAGGACGCCAACGTTCACCCTAAACACCAAACACTCTATGTATAATACTCTTCTGGGTTGGAAAACCAAATGACTTTTATTGTACTGGGAGAATACACTTTTGTTATTGTATTCATGGTCAGCACATTAAGCTTTTACCAGTATAAAAATGATAGACCAAGCCAAAATGTACACACTGGACCTTTAAATTAAATAATCAAATCCTAAAAATGGTTTTATTATACTTTTTATAGTGCAAAGCAAATGAAACCATTCATATTGTTTTATAATAAAGACATAAGTGAGAGAGGGAGACACTCACTTGCACGTGTTTAATCTAATCCAGTAAAGACTGTGGCCACAAATGAGCTCCAGCCATAAAGCTAAAACACTCTGACGTTCGTGGCAGCCTTGCTGATGAACTCAATCACCAGTCACACAACATGATTATCTGTGGATTAGCTGGTGAAATTAGAAAATCATTGAACCATTTCCCCAGCGGAAGGTCCATTTACTTTGCAATACAATTGCAAATTCCCTAAATTATGGTGCTAAAGTTATAATAAAGATATTATAACTAAACCAAAAGAAAGCGAATAATAAATCAAACAGTGTGAGTTTACTTACCTCATCGTTTGACATTGTTGGTGCAACTCCTCGGGTGGTAAAAGAGTCAAATAGAGAATCAGCAAGTGAGCACATCTGCATATCAAGCATCAAGATCAACATCTGTGGCTGCTGGGAGGAGTTGATGCACTCTCCCACACCACTAATGTGTTAGACGCATGTCCTTGAGAGGAGGCTCAGTGTGATTTTAGTTCTTTGTTTGTTTGTTTGTTTGTTTGTTTGGCCCAAAACAGTGGGCAGGAGTGGGCAGCATGAAAGCTGGCACAAGACAGATGAAATCACAAAGCATTTGTTAAGAACAGATTCAATCATCACCAATGAAAGCCAAAGTTAGAAGGGAAAGACGTATCAGCGGCTCTCTGTGTATTTCACGCCACTCTGCACCACACAGCTAAATCCAAAGTGCCATCATTCTCTCACATCTCTCTTGCATTTAGCACAAACTGAAACAAGATGAAAACAAACATCTGTCGCTGATTCATTACTCTCACCCCCCTTGCTCTTCTTTGCTCTCTCTTGCTTCTTTTTTCAAACTGTGGTTTTATCTTCCTGTTGCTGAACTCATTCCACCTGACTCCGCTAACTTCTGGAAGAGTCGTCATGATGGATGTGGCCACTCTGCCATTTCTTTGCCCAACATTTCTACTCCTCAGCTGAGGGATGAACTAAGAAGTAGGAACATTCAAATATTTTCTTTTACTGCAGCATAATACTACAACTAACAAAAGAATACCCTGCATATATTAGAGCTTTCCTGGGGTTTGGCGTTGATGACATGCGGCTCATGATGTAACTGCACCACCTAACTGAACTGAGGCTGCCATCATGTGGTCGTGAAAACAACAACATGTCATTCTTACCAATGACCAATTTCTTAGAATAGCACGAAACCAACCAATAGAAGGGAAAATAAAGAATACACATTTGCAAGGAGATTAATCAGTCTCTGACAGAGATGCTGAATATGCACATTTAAAAAAAAATCTGGACTTGTTTAGATTTTTCAGGGCTGAGCCAAAAGTTTGAAGATGCACTTGACTAGTGATTCATTACACAACTATGAATCGCTGCAACCTGACTGCCCTTCACATTGAAACTAATTAGTCAAATGCAACTCAGGAAGAATTCATGCTGAGTTTGAATGTTACTTATAATTAGTCATTTCTAATAATCTATACACTAGCAGCCAATAGTTTGGACTCACCCTATGAATTAATGTCTTTTCTTTCATTCATTACTATTGACATTGCAGTTTCTCACTGAAGGCATCAAAACTATGCATGAACACACATGGAATTATGTAGGAAACAATAACAGTGTCAAATAACTCAAACACGTTTTATAGTTCAATTCTTCAAAATAGCCACCTTTCATAAAAATATATTCATAGTTTTTGAACATGTTTTTTTTTTTTTTTTTTTTTGCTGCATAATTACATATATCTTGCTCATATGTTTGATGTCTTCAGTATCTGTCTGCAGTGTAGAAAGTCGTAAAGATAAAGAAGAAATACTGCATTACATAGTGTGTCCAAACTTTTGACTGGTAGTGTACTTCTTACCCTTCACAATATGGGGTAAATTATTCCCATTACAATGCATTGCAATGTAATTTCACTGTAATACTGTTGTATTTGTGTGAGCATTATACTCAGAGGGAACATTCCTCCAAGGAGAGTCACGACAATTTCTCTGATAATTTCATTGAAACTTGTGGTGCTGTGCCATGTTTTTTTTTTTTTTTTTTTAAACAAGTATTTACCTCCCATTCCTTCATGAATCTCTTCACTTCTTCAGGTGATGCACTTTTATGTCTTCTGAACTCGTCTTTCACGTACTGGTCTCCGAGGGCTTTTAGATCTATTGGCAGGAATCGATGCAGGACCAGGATTCTTTTGTACAGAGAGCGAACACTGGATATGTGGGCCGAAGCTGCCATGCTAGAGCACGATGTCAAGTCAATATTCACTGAAAATAGTAATAATAACAAAAGTCTCTCAAAAAAGGACACTCTCAACCAAATATTATTCAACGTCCTTGTTTGTTCCGGAAATGGTCGTTTTCTTCTGGTTTGGAAACTATGTAAGAGGCGCTTATGCTGCTCCTGGTGGGCGGGCGGGGTATCGCAAAGTAGCAAAAACAATTTCTACTACATGATTACAGATTTATTTTCAGGCTACAAAAAACTTTGAAAACATTGTGCGATGTATTAAATAAGCTGAAGGACGATGCTGTTGCTGTTTAAGATCCATGATAAAAAAAAAAAAAACTCCATGCACTGATTTGACATCTTCAGAAATACTTAATTGAGAAAAATAAATCAAAGAAAATCATGCTCAGATGTTGTTGGCTATACAGTTTGGTACACTTTTTAATGGTAAAAAAAATAATAAGAAAACAGAAAAATGTATTTTAAAGTTGTGTCTGTCACTTTTACTTTCTCATTTTCCCTCAATTAATTTCATTCACATTGACAATAAGAGCGTAATGTGAAAAAAGTGTAAACAGACAGTAACACAGTATCTTTTTTATGTTGATAGTGTTAAAACTCCAAAGTTATATGTTAAAAAAAAGAAGATAATTTTGTCATTTGTACATAAACAAAACCTGAAATAGAACTCTTCAAAAGACACAACGTCGTCTTTGAGCTTCATTTGCTGCACTTGGAACTGTATGAACATGAGTAGACATTTTACATTTCACACGCTTTTGGTTTAAAATGCAACCACATTTGTGCTTCAGTGTTTTATAAGCATTCTTTCAGAATTGTACCAATTGGAATATGGAAAAGACATAAACATGTAAATAAAGATAGAGATAGATTCAGTACACAACAGATAGAAATGTGCAATTAACCTCTGTGCAGTTCTGACAGCTACCAAGCTCTTATAACTAAAACCAAAGGCAGATCAGAGAACAGGCCACTGAAGTCCACCCGCTCACATAGTTCAAACACTGTAGTTAATGTTGCATTTTTTTCAATATGTCTTTACTGGCACAGTGAACGCACATTGGTTTGATGTGATTGCGCAATGTGCACTCACAGAAGCATTTACAGAGTTCAGGAATTCGTACAAACCTGTTTCTGGAATAGTTTAAATTTACATTAAGAAAGTTAAGAATGTTTTAGCCCTTCTGCAGTTCAGCATGTTTCCAAGCTTTACTCTATGTTTGTTTCTTTTGTTTGTTTGTTTTTAAAAAGCTGGTCATTGTGGGAGCTTCACCTCACATATTTTATGAGTTGGCTAAGACGTTTCTTGTTGTGGTTTGCAGAAGCAAAGGAATTGTTCACTTGTTTCACAAAACATTAAAACTCTTACCTGATAATAACATTCAGCATAAGAAACTATAAAGTTCTACAGCATTATTCATCTTCAACAAGTAGAGGATGAATAATGCTGTAGAATCACTGTGCGTTTAAATGTAGTATGTCTTGTTTTTAATAGCACAATCATGAAAATGTGATACTAAAAGTGACAAGTTTTAGATACAAAGATAAGTACAGTTTACCAGTAAATAGAATTTATGTCTTCAGTTAAGCAGCAGATCAGTGTACTTGATCTACCCATTCAAACTACCTTTTTAAGTATCAAATTAAAATTAAAAATAGTTTTAGTTTTAAGTTTTAAGGGGCCAACATTTTTGAATACATGAAAGTTTTTTGTTTTTTTTTCCCCCATGTTTTTCAATACAATTCATAATGTTTAAGTATTTAGATTTACTTTTTCCTCCAAATATTTAAATACTCCACAAAGCATTTAGAGATGCGAATGACTTTTTCAACAAACTGAGCCCCTTACGCGTAGACACAGAAAGTCTTGCAGTCAAGCTCTTTCTCAAAGTTGTTCAGATTGCCAAGGCAGCCTCCATACCAGAACTGTGCACAAGCATTGGCTTCAGGGTCATAGTACCACCTGACAACATAGTCCCGGCATGGTCCAGGGTCGAAACGTTGAACACAATCTCCAACTAGAAGGACACAAAGAGCGAGTTGGTGTGTACGGTTACTTTTCTTTCTTTCTTTCTTTTTTTTGATGAATCAGTCATCTAATGTGGATTACTGCATGACAAAGACAGCTCATTGCACAGAAGACTTCATAAAACGTGTAGTTCTTCCACACAATAATATTTTGGGGATAGGTACGATAACAAAATACTGTGAGACTATGTGAGTATTCAACGAATACTGTATTCAATAAACTCAAGCTTATTAAAAGCTGTGAGAAAATCTTGTCCCGCCAGATTTGACCAGAATTACGTTTGCTTTTGTTTGTTTACGTTTGTTTGCTGTCAAGAATGGCCGTTATATTTTTCTCTTTGATGATCACGTGACCCCGTACGTCACATCCACTGACGTGTCAATGTGAAAAAAGTGTTTCCATGACACTTTTGTGATATTCCCTCTATATGGATAAGTGTGGAAAAACCACCTCATGATAGCGTCAAAACCTTTTAGCCATATTTGAGAGGTTTTTCCAAGTTGAGCTGTTTCCATCACCAGTTTTTTATTGCCATATTTAAGTTTTGCGCAATTCTAGGAGTGATGGAAACACAGCTACTGACATAAAAAAAAAAACAAGGCGTTCTTCACAAAGTTAGTAGTAAATGTTCATGTCCAGCAAATTTTGCCAAAACACATACACACAAACACTAGTCAGCTTTATCTCAAATTCCTATCATTTTTTCAGTCATGTGCCCCCAAAATTGATTGATTGTTTATTTTTCTGCTTATTACCTGGGAGAGAAGAAGCTATGGATGAGGGAGGAGAAGATGTGCTTCCTCCCTCATGTAACCAGTCGATGGGAGCCTGAGAAGCCACTATCGAGGTTAGTTCAGGTCCTCGCTCTCCCCTGATCCCTGGAGAGGCAAACATGACATCTGGCATTGTGGGTAATTTTCCATCATCTAGGTTCTTGCCAAGCTGGTCGAATCGTGGAGTTAGCACTGTCTCCAACTTGGACTCCAGCTATAAACAAGAAACAATATGTCAAAACCAGCCAACTTATGCTGTTCAAATCAACATGTTCAACGGTCAACATTTGAAATAAAATAAAATGGAACACTAATGGACAATAGATTATAAGATTGAAGGTACATAGAAGGTTTGAAAAATTTAAATTTTTCAGAGCTGCTTGATAAATGAATAATTCAACACTTATGTTTGCAGTAATATTAACTAAGTGCATGCACTCTTGTGTATTCACGTTTCTCAGTCAAAATCACCTGTATGTTTTCCTTCTCATGGGGCACTTTGGGGAAGTGCTCTTCTGGATCCTCTTGGGTTACTTTCCCAGGTATAAAGTTTGACATAAATGCTACTGTGTCACTCGGTTCACAAATTTGATTGAGTAGTTCTCCCTCTAGATCTGTGCCAAACCAATCAAACATATGTCAAGACAAGTTTCATCAATGACTCATTGTAATATATGTGTGTGTATATGCGTGTTAAAAGATATATAGAAAAACAAATTAGTACATAGACTCAATGAATATAAGCAGTCGGTTCAAGTTGGGTGTGCCGCTGTCTTTGCAGTGGAAATAGTTGGGACAGTTGTGAATGCCTTGGACTTGCACATGGACTGTGTGTGCAACCCACTATTTTCATACAAGCCTGTCAGTTTTCTTTTAAAAATCTATGCAAGAAATATCTTCCTATTTACTTTTGTGATGGTTCCTTGGATTTGTCTTAGATTTTATGATGATGATTTCAATGTTTCATTCATCCTTCTCATGAACTGATGAACTGGTAGCCGGAAGGCAGTGCAGGCAACAGCATCATTGGAAGCGCCTGGGCCCAGTAATCACCGCTGCTATATGAACCCAGCTGTCTCATCAGACAGATGTATTGTGTTTCCTTGGTCCACTTTGTGTCGAATCTTCCCTATAGTTTCTTTGGTTACACATGGTTGCCTTCATTTTTTAATCAAAATCAAAAAATTTCCTTGATATGACAAGTGGACCACATTGGAAGGGATAAAGATAAAACAGAATGAAGTCTTTGTAGAATAATACCAGAATAATGCGAAACTTGTTGCTTACTGTGGAGCGTGTGGAAGTCATCAATCAGGAAAACATGCTCCTCATCTGGATCAGAGGCTATAACATTCATTTCTGTCTGGAACTGGCCATAGAGGGGATCACTTTTGTTCTTGACTCCGACAACAAACATCTCTATTCCTTTGGCGTGGGCCTCTCTTGCAGTCTCTTCAAACTTTATACCATCACGAGGATCCGCCTGGTCGTCGGTCAGAACCATAGCCACCTTCCTCACGCTGGCTTGTGAGGCCTGGAGCATTTTGGTGGCTCGATGGATGGCACTGCCAGTGAAGGTGCCCTCACCCAGGGAAGGCATTTGCTCGATGGCAGCTTTAATATCAGTCCGACTGGACAGCTCCTGCAAACTGGCTACCACCATATCCACATGGCTATACAGCACCACACCGATGTGACTGCCCACCATGCTCACTGACACACGGTCAACTACAGCGCTTACAAAGTCCTTGACCAACTCAAAG
The DNA here is from genome assembly GCF_046127955.1 of Nelusetta ayraudi. Taxonomy (NCBI): domain Eukaryota; kingdom Metazoa; phylum Chordata; class Actinopteri; order Tetraodontiformes; family Monacanthidae; genus Nelusetta; species Nelusetta ayraudi. The sequence continues at coordinate 15,461,594 of NW_027466185.1, read as the reverse complement.
TTTTCTGGTCCTACACTCTCAGAGCTGTGTATCACAAACACAAGCTCCAGATGTGTATCTCTGCACTGTAAGCCACACCCTGGGGAACAGATACGACATTGAATAAAGAGATCAGAAAATCAGTGCGCTAGTGGACTCCAAAATATGAATTCACGAATCAATTCCTATATAATTTGTGCATTAAATGTGCATAATAAAAGATTAGCTTCCTCTGTTGAAAATAAACTGAATTGAATGAAAATCTTTAAAAAAAAAAAATATCTTGGTTAACTACTCTATTTTTCACTTAATGCAATGTCAACATTAAAAGGATTTTAGAAGAACTGCGTAATTTAAAAAGATGTATGAAAAAGTGGATAGTTTACCACAGATTTCTTGTAGAATACTGATGACATCATCTCTCTGAACAGACAGACAGATGAAATAACTCATATTATAAGTGTAAAGAACATTAAAATCACCCATGAAATCACATTAAAATACAAAGCCAAGTGTCTTTTCACTCACCGTGAGCCCTGCTTCCCCTTTCTGACCAGGTCTTCCCTACAAGATCAAAGTTATATTAGGATGTGGAACAATGTAGGAAACGCACGCATTTACACCAATAAACCTTAAACCATAAATACTGATAGACTCAGCTCTCACTAACTCCATCCAGTCATGACTGGCACAGCAGATGCCTCGGACATCCATTTATATATGTAACCTTTGTTCCTGTGAGTGCTCACCAGCAGCTGATATGTTTTTGTGTGGCAATAATTCAATGATAACTTTTACTCTGTTCTCACTCCACGTCAGACTGTAAATCATTTCTACATGCTGGCCATTTCTGACATGCAGGTTTGTTTAGGTTGGGTTTATCCACAGTGCTGTTGGTGGAGTGCAGTTCCTTCCTGCTTTATTATCTTGAAGCAGACTGTAACATGACATCTTCTCTGATCTGCATCAGTGTTTCGTTGCACATTCACACCTGACCCAAATGAATCTGCACTTTCCAACAAATGAGCTAATTTGATTAAATAGGGCTGACGTGACGGGACCCTAAAATAAAAGAGGGATATTTAAGCTCTGGCCTCTCCTTAGCTATTGCAAGCCAATACTTCTGCTCGCCAGAGAGAGTTGCATCTGGAAGTTATTTAATAAACAATTTATCTCCATTCTTAAGGATTGAATAGTTTACACTACCATTGGTCCTGTTGAGCCAGGATCACCAAAATCTCCCCTGTCTCCTCTTCTTCCACGGGCTCCAGGAAGACCTCTATCACCCTGCGTTAGATTGCACAAGCTTTCTGATACATCCCTTCATATATATATGACAAGCAATGTTATAATAGTAGCTAATTTGTGTCTACCTTCTCCCCAGGAAAGCCTGTGCCTGGTGCACCTCGAGGGCCTGTTGGCCCCTGGAACCCAGGCTCTCCCTGAGAATAAAAATACAATAAATGTTGCTAAGGTAATCTTTATGCAGTCATCATCAGCGTAGATCATAAACACGCTGCTATACACTCGAGCAGGGGTACCAAAACCCCTTCAGCTCTCCACCCAAAGCAAAGAAATTTGGTGACTCCCATGGACGCAACGTAACAACATTCCATGTTAGATGTGAATATCTGCTAATATCAGGTCATCCTATTCTGGATGTGGCTATTTGCCGAGGCAGATTTTATTGCCATGTATTGCTGAGTTGTGTTCCAAATAACATAGAAAATGTTCATTTTAAGATGCACCGAGTTAGCAGCAACGGCCTTGGTGGAAAAGTTTCCTATTTTTGCCATTTTGTGATTTTGTGAGAATGAGGAGAGATTTTTGATGAACACTACCTTTGGTCCCTGGAGGCCTTCACCCAAAGGCCCGGGCACACCTGGTGGTCCAGGCTGACCTGTAGAACCCTAAAAAAACTCCTCTTTAGCAATTATAACCTTTGGTGCATCCTCACAGCTACAGGTATAGTACACACTAACCTTAGGTCCGAAAAGTCCAATTCCAGGTGACCCTGCTGGCCCTTGTACTCCAAGTGAGCCTCTGACACCCTGACATACAAAACACAACCAATACGAAACACACACACACACACACACACACACACACACACACACACACACACACACACACACACACACACACACACACAGCCAGTCAGCCCAGTTTATTCCTTTTTTGGACAATAATACAGTCATCTAAAGATTTAGGGACACTTTGTTATTTTGTGCATCATTTAGAATATTTCGGTCCGTGATAATCAACATATTATCACAGACCAAAAATAGAGATAGATACAGAAAGATGGCATAAAATCACATCATGACTTTCATAGATTTCAATGAAAGTCTTATATGGGACCTTAAATCTTGATAATAATTATTTGACGGTGTTAACAATTTAAAACACCTCACCTTGGGACCAAGTAGTCCTTTCCCTTCAGGTCCTATTTCTCCTTGCAGTCCCTGTGCACCTTGTTGTCCCTAGAATGACAGCTTGAATGTTCATTGGCTTGTCTTTTCTGCTTGTGTTCAGTAGTTTGAGCTGGCAATAATATTCTAACATAATCTAACATACTCTCAATAAACCACATGCAACACGACAATAAAAAAACATCTTAATATAAATTATGAACATATACATATTACTATTGTCCCAAACCTGCGGCCCTGGAAAGCCATCTCCCTTTATTCCAGGCGGTCCCACATGTCCAGGATTACCTTTGTTACCCTAAAGTAGGAACACACACACACACACACACACACACAGCAGTTATTCAGGCCTCTGGATGTTGTGGGGCTGTCTTGCGTAACATGAGGTAACATTGCATGGACAGGGATAGGGTGTTTGGTTTGCCTCTTTAACCAGGGGTGGACCATGTGCTCATTTTATTAACTACAGCGGGATAACGCTCATGAGACTTCTTGGTAAGATCTATTCAGAGGCCCTTGTTAAAACATTTGTGGTCTAAACTGTCTACAGAGCAATTTTCTGAGTTAAAACCCTCACTGTGGAAAATCTGTACTATAATGCTGGTTAAAATAACATAAGGGAAAATTCAAGTTAACTTTTACTACCATGTTACAAAACCTGTAAAGTGTGAAAGTGGATAGTGTGTCACATTACCACAATGCAAAACTGCTGATTCAGTTCTTTCATAGTGTTACCTTCAGCCCAATTATTCCTACTCCAGGGTCTCCAACTGGTCCTGGAGGTCCTATAGGCCCTGGGTCTCCCTGAATTACAATTAAATAATAAATAAATGCTTACAATGACTCTTTAAATTGTATGTGACTGCCTGTTTTTCACAGGCACAAATTTTGTTTGGGACCGATTTTAAAAATGAAACAGACGACACCAAAAGGTGTTTACATTTGGTTTGGATTCTGAAAAGTTATCAAGGCAGCAATAGGAACACAACTATTCTTGTTTTAAATGCACACTGTTAATTAGATGTCATTACTGAACACACTTCTGGTTCCATTGAATTGTTTGTGATCATCACCTTTTGTCCTGGTAAGCCACGTCCAGGAATCCCAGTCAGCCCCATTATTCCTGAACTTCCAGGTTCTCCCTGAACAAATGGTGAGTAAAATGTATAGTAAAGTGTATAAAAATAACAAAATTAAGTCGTTTTTTATTTATTTCAGAATCTGCAAGTTTTATTTCATTGCCATTATTTATTTATTTATTTATTACATATACTCTAAGTGATTTGTATATGCTCAACACACCTTACGATGTGTGACTCCAAACAGAAGAACAGTCAAGGTTACCACTCAGTCTACCATGTGGTTTGAAAACAAAACCCACTAAACAAGACAGAAAACTGCTTTAACTGTGTAAATATGACATTATGAAAGAGTGGCTTGAAACTTCAATGCAAACGTGTTTATTTATTAGACAACATTAAGAGTGTATTCATGGTATTTTCTACAAAAGCTAACTTTTCGGTTTTGGAAAAATATTTTGATTGTTATTTAAGGTCAACGGTTTGTACCAAATTACTTTCAATATTTGTCATTTAAAACAAACAAACAAACAAAAAAAAGTCTGACATAAATGACAAAAAATGTTGACATCTTTCTGATCTAAGTGTGGCATCTGCATTCCCACACATAGAGAAGACTCACCCACTTTAACATACCTTAGCTCCTGCAGGTCCAACTGGGCCTGGAGACCCCATGATTCCCCGAGGACCACGGTCACCCCGATCTCCCTATGGAAAGATTCACAAACTGCAGAATGATGCACTTTTCATTCCATATGAATATGAAATACTTTTCCTGCTTGCTGTAGTTTCAACAATAACACTTAACTGTGATTGGTGGGATGTTCACTGCTTTGTGCTTTGTGTCCAGGTCTTATCGGTATGTATAACACATTAATCTCTACTCATTAAGATGTTAGACAGTAACTACATGTGTAATTGATTACCTTTTCGCCAGGGATTCCTTTTCCAGGTGCTCCCTCAGGGCCACGCACACCTGGCAACCCAGTCTCTCCCTGGAAGAACAGCATATCTGTGTCACTCCCCAAACACACAGTTTGTGGCTCATATAAGGTTTAGTTTGTAGTTACAATGAGAACTTTGAACACAGAAACTATTTTTTAAAAATGTTTTAGAGAATGAATGGAATAAATGCAATTAACTGGAGAGCTTTTGAGACTATTATTATTATTATCTTCATAAAGTAAGTGAAAAAGCGAAAGCCCTTATGTCTCAAATGAAATGACATTAAGAACCTACCTTTGGCCCAATAGCTCCATCTTCACCAGGTATTCCAGCTGTCCCAGCAGTTCCATTAGGTCCTGGCTCACCCTAAACAAAACACAGTCATGAAAACCTCTGGTTCTTTGTAGAACCTGCTGCTCTGAAAAGACTGCTCAGTTTTCTTACTTTTGGTCCAGGCTCACCCTCACCCTTCTGACCCTGTATTCCAGGCTCCCCAGCAAAACCCTGGTCCCCCTGGGGGTAGAACACAAGGCAGAGCAGCTGATGATCAAACAGGTCAAGGTAAATCTGTCACAAATAAAAGACACTTGGAATTTCCCATGAAATGTGACTTTTATTTTGTTCATCTGAGGCTTGTGATTTGAACTCCTCACAGCATCTAGTTAATAATAAAAAATACATTTCTTTAGAAATGTTGAAATAAAATATATATGGTGCTTTCAAAGTCAAATATTTTTTTCTTGTAAAACAAATCATTGGTAGTCCAAATCTATTCAAATAACACTAGGGTGTTTGTTTGTTTTACCAGTAAAACCTATTACAGATCTTAAAGGGAAATACAGAAAAGTAGATTTTCCCTTTAAATTGTCTGGCCATAACCTTTGATCCAACGACACCAATTCCAGGTGGTCCTCTTGGACCAGGGAGTCCAACAGGCCCTTGTTCTCCCTAATGTCAAAGACATAGAAGATATACCACAGTATACAGTAATGTAGTATAACAGGAAATGGAGGGGGTGGGGGTCAAATAATAATTAAATCATTCGTACCTTGTCACCTTGTATTCCTGCCCCTGGGAAACCCACCAATCCAGGAAGCCCAATGGCTCCTGTGTTACCCTAAGAGTGGGAGGGGAAGGTGAGACGTTAAACATTTCTAATGGCTGTGTCATTGGCATATATCAACAACCTCAACGATGAGAAACAACTAAGCATACCTTATCACCTTTGTATGCAATGCCAGCAGGTCCACGGCTTCCCTTGGGACCCTCATAACCTCTGTCACCCTGTGAGAAGAAGACACTGGGGGGTTCAAATGTGTATTTGTTGCCCTCTCTCTAATTTTTGAGCTCTTTGTAGGTAAGTATGTATTTCTCACCAGTTATGACAAATGCATGCGTCATTTTGAAAATAATAGAAGAGAAAGAATAAAAAGAAATACATCTTAGCACTTACCTTAGGGCCTGGAAGACCTTCTCCCGGAAAACCTGGAGGTCCTTGTACTCCAGTTGGTCCTGCTTGCCCCTAAGCATGCCAATATAATATCTTTATATTCACCAGAACTATGAACTGTATATAGTTGTTGTACAGAGATGAAAGGTTCGTTGTTAAAGTCGTGGATTTGACTGATCTGAATCATTTTTCTCTCTGGACTTATGTGTTTCGAGTGTTGTTTTTTTTTTAATCCTTCAGATGGTCAGCTGGTTTGGCCTGACTGGTATTGCTCAACGCTTCTTAAACTCAGATTTACATTAGTCACATATCTGTGCCCTGTGGCTAGCCTCACATCACTGTTTAAATGAAGTGTTTTACTTTACTACAGTTTGAAGTGAAGTGAATTAATTTTGTCGTACGAGTGTTCAGTGTTCTCCATTAATTGTTCATTGACGGAATGATGAAACTACTCCGTTCTGCAGCGTAACAGTGTCTCTTTAACTACTACGCCCACAGAGGCTTCCAAATGGTCTTTTTTTTTGTCTTGGAGAGATGTCTTGGCCACTCCTTTACCCTTGGCACTGAGTTACAGGAAGTAGTCATTGAAATCTATCCCTGAGATTTCAATCACCCAATTCAAATAATTGAGAAGAAGTTAATCATAGGAAACTATATTTTTTTAATTACATATTTGACACAGTGTCCTGGCAGTGCACAGCTGGTGTGAGCCATATGCATCTGTTTGTTAAATTTTAATAATTGGGGTTGAAAAAACATTAAAATATGAAACGTCCCTGGATTTTACTTTTTTTTTTTTGTTAATAATAATAGATTACAATCAGTTTTTGTTTGCAAAAATCTCTATATATATCTTACATGAACAAAGTGGATTCCCTCTGTGTTAATGACTCACCGGTGTTCCAGGTTCACCTCTAGCCATTGGTCCAGGAGGACCCAGTTTTCCTTGATTTCCCTTGTCACCCTGAAGAAAAAAAAGTATCATTAACTTTAGCACAGTGGGACTGGAGACTTGTAAACAACGGGCAAAATCACAACTGACCTTTGGACCAGGGAGTCCAATGCCATTATCTCCTGTAGGTCCAGGTGCACCCCTTTGTCCTCTGCCTCCCTGTTGGTCAAGGAACAAACAAAAACACAACATGAAAACACACCAGTGGGGTTACCCTGCTGATGACTAATTAACTGCACACAGTTGGGGAATGTCAATCTTCATGTCTTTTAATTTGAGTATGACTAATTTACTTTAGCTCCAGGTGGCCCATCAGCACCCTGGTCCCCAGGTGCTCCTCTGGCACCCTAAGGTAGAAAAACCAGAAGATCAACTTATAATACAGGTTAAAAATGCACAATACATTGTACTCTCCCACTCATCTCAGGACAGCGATGCCATCCTGGATCTATTTATAGCTCACTGGCAGGAGAAACACAGTTTATTGACATCAACAACTGCTCCTCCTCGACTGCCCCCCTGCTCCAAGGCGTCCCCCAGGGCTCGGTGCTTGGTCCTCTCATTTTCATCCTTTACTTCCTGCCCCTTGGTCAGATTATCCGTCGTCACGGCCTCCGCTTTCAGTGTTACGCTGACAACATTCCAGCTTTAGATCTCCACCAATTCCATCACTGCTCAGACCCATTCCACTCTCTTCAAACGGCCTCTCGGACATCATGTACTGGTAGGGAACACATCTTCTCAAAGCTACTACAATAAATCAGACCTACTAACTCCCTCACCCTGACAGCAAAAGACTTCCACCTGGTCATCGAAACTCCATCCATCATTAAGAACATGATTAAAAAATATTTTGCAACAGTTTGTTTGAGATGACTTGAAGCAAACATTTTCTCAAACCCACCAAGTTTGCAACCCGTCTTTCAGCTGTAGCTGTGAGTTCATTTGTATGACTACATAAAAAAGGAGAGAGGATACGTTTTATTGGCAACAGACATTTTCCATGAAAATAACACATTTGTCAAAAGGATCACATCACAGAAACCTCATAAACTTAACATACGAATGCTATAGAGCTTGCAAGCAACAGTGAATGTGTGAAGGATGTCTTGATAATGGTATAATAATATATTGAACCATTTTGTATAATGTGAAATTCACTTCAGGTGTTTTTTGACAAACGAGAAGAAAATACATATGTGAATTGTGGATTTCAAGAAAAAGGAATTTTTCTGTTTAGTCTTTTTATGTGTGTGGATTGCTGTTGCATTCATATAAAAATACACAGGGGAATGTCTTTGTGCATTGAAAAATATTCCAAACTAATTTAATGAAACGTCTCAAAATTAAATTTGTGAATTTCTCTATCAACAGTTATTCATTCTCAGACTCTTCAGGTGCCACATCTGTGTTAGATATCTGGTTCTAATGTTAGAGTTGATCAACCCATGGATGAGTGGAGAGTGATTAGAGCGCACATTCAAACATACAGGCATCTGGATGTTGAGCGGAAGCTGAAGATTATTGAGAAACCCACACAAAACCATCTCTGAGCTGCAAGAAGTTGGGACCAGTTTGCGGCTGCAGCCCTGCCAAAAGTCAAAGCCAGGACTGGCAGGCCACCCAAAACAACAGATATGTTAGAAAGTTTAACCTACAAACAGATGTTAAATCAAACTTAATAACAGCAACAACAAAAGCAAAATAGAAGTTGCTTTTCAAGAGAAAATAACAGAGATTTTTTACAGACAGGTTTGTTTGTTGCATACACATTGAGAACTCTTGAGGTTACTCTATGTGCTTGAGTGTGTGCACACCTCTGGCTCTGTCTTTGTGAGTGTGCGGTGATTTCATGGGAATTTGTCACTGACCTGAGTGACATGAACTCAGACAGTACTCTATGATGGCTGCTGTTTTCCTACTGCTGATGAAAGGGGCAACAAGCATTTAAGTTGCTAGAGAATAGATAACATGTGCCCAAATCCTAATCCTTTGGGTCAACGTCTGATCTAAGACTACGCCAATTTTTTGCAAGCCTGGATTCCTTGTTTAGAGAAGCTACATTAGAAGGGGGATAAGACCTAATCCGCAACTCACATTCCACAAGTGCAGAGCTTCAGATGGTCTCAGGATGTGCATTTCTCCCTGCAGCATACAGTAGACTGTCATTGTGGGTGTTGCATGCATTAATCTGACCACACACCAAATTAACGTGTTTCAAAACAGTGAGAGAGTGCTATTCTTTCAATGAAGACTTGACAAGAAAATTCACATTTCTTCTGCTTTCGGCACACGTTGTAAGTTCTAGTGTAGTTTGACTGCATAACAAAAACAACTAATCTAGCTGTACCACACCACCATGGCCAAAGATGACTCACCAATTTGAGAGAGTTTCAAACAACATATTTTTTGGAGGACACAAAAATTGCACAACGATTCTTCATGTTCAGGTTATTTAAGATAAGACAGAGTGAGACCCCTCAAGGCACTTTGGAGGAGTGTCAGACCTAGATTAAGGGCCTTATTCAGGAGCTCACTGACAATGAAGGCCTGCAGTGGGACACTGACTGACTAACAGGTCCGGCACTATCCACACAGACTGAAGACTAACACTCGCACAAAACAAAACAACAGTGACACAAAGACTCAGGAATAAAGAGGACTGGTTGTGATTGAAGGAGTGGACTTAAGGCTGCCAGCAGTCACTGCTCCTCTTTAATGGGCCATATTTTAATATTTAGCATTGTTTTCTTGTATAGTGTTTCAACAAAATTGAACTGTGCCTAAATCCTAAACCCCTTCATTATTTAGGTTTGGTTTATTTTTTTGTTTGCTATCATTTCTCATACTTTAATCTTAATAGTTAGTTGATTAATAGTTATATTGGTTGCTATATTATGATAACTAGTACAGGTTAAATGGGAAAACAAAATTTTGCCAAAGCTGCAGTCAGTCCTGGGAATAGGGCGGGATGAACTCATTACCAACAATGTTGTTCTAACCCGTACCGGCCGCCTAAGAGTGGAAGTGATCATTGCCAAGAGCCAACTACGCTTCCTTGATCATCTGTGCCGCAGGGAAGACTCATCCCTCCCCAAATAGACCCTGTGCTGTGAACTGGCCCAAGGCTCCAGACTGGTAGGGGGACCCAAGAGACGGTTGAAAGACCAATTTAAACAGCTACTCAAAAAGACCCAGATTCCCATGGACAAGTGGGAAACCCTGGCAGGGGAGCGCTCATCCTGGCGCAGTCGGAGAGCTCAGCTAGCGCAAAAGGAGAGCAAATGAATGTGGAGGAGGATGGATCCTCGTTTTTGAGGCTGCCATGAAATGATAACAGGAAAAACAAAATCACGTCTGAAAACCTCGCCTTAGAGAATAATTTGAGGGCTGTGGACAGAGGGTTTTATATATAACATGATATAGAGAGATAGTGCTCACCTGCTCCCCGTTGAGGCCTACCGGGCCACTACCTCCACTGGCACCCTGAAAGAGGTTTCATCAGATTTAACCAAAAGAAAAAGGCAAGATAGTCATTTTTAAAGAAAAGGTCAAAGCCTACTTGTTCTCCTTTCACCCCAGAGGCACCACATTCACCCTTCTGTCCCTATAAATCCAAAAAGTATTGATCAGTAAAGTTATAATTGAGCAGTAAAGCTCACACCAAAGATAACACATTTTTCATTTGATACAATTCAGTATTGCTCAATGTTTGTGAAACGTAAGGATATCCAGTGTAATTCAAAAAAATGCTAAAAGTTTGACAGTAGTGATTTCATGAAAATGAATCAACGCATACGTGCCTTTTCTCCATTGCTGCCTTGTCGACCCTACAGAGAGAGGAAATTGATCATTTTACACTACCCATGGTCAAATCTTTAAAAGAATGATTCGTAAGCGACTATTTATGCAGATATATTAATTTAAATGCTAGCCAAGAAAATAGTAATATTAATAATAATCAGAGCTGATGATTACCCCAAGGCCTTTGAGTCCTGAACGGCCACTAACGCCAGGTTTTCCCTGGGGTGACCGAGCAGAGACAAAGAAGAATATCAAGTGACTGGATGGAATCTTTGTGTTGCCAGCAGTGGATTTAGAGGACAATGGAGACTTACGCGGGATCCCTTTGGACCTTGCCCTCCATCAGTGCCTGGCTCGCCTGCTTTCCCCTGGATTAAAGTTCAGAGAGCGATCATGCAGAATGAGGATTTTTGGGGCCCTTTTGTGGTTTGGATTCTGTGAATGAATTTGTACGCCAGGTCATTGTGTATGACCTGTCTGCAGCCCTGTCCAATGGAAACCATTAATACACAGCAGCGTGTTTTTAGATCATTACAGCTTGTGTGTTTGGTCTAAGTACTCCAGTAAAAACAGACCCTTTCATTAAACCAGGCTGCAGCTGCAGCTGCAATACTTGCAGTATGGAAACATTTGTCACTTCACATTTTCTCTTAGTTTCACTTTTGGATACGAGTCATTCTTAGTTCTGGCCCCCTGAGTTCTGAGTCTAGCAGTATCATTGTTCATTTCAACCTAAAACAAATCCAGTGTGTCAGGCTTATTGGGCTCTTGAAAGCATGCTGAATATTTCTGCAACTTTCCTTCTCTAAACTTAAAAATAAAATAGCTGTAAAATGGAGAGTCCAGCTGGAAAGAGAAAGCTCTGATCACAACAATGCCAACACATATAATGTAAACTTTTATTTATTTGAAAAAACAAAAACAAAAGAAACATGCCAACAAAAGGTGGCAACATGAAGCTGAAGGAATAAACGATGAAGGAATAAAAGTTATGTGTTGTTTTTAAAATGTTACCCTTCAATGGAGGTCAATACAAAAACGATGGTTAAAAAATGTCTTATGTGTAAAATTGGGGTAAATGCAAAGAAATTGCAATATTACAATAGTAAGATCAAGAGATTTAGATTTAGATTGTAGCACTCACTCATTCTCTCACTCTCCTTCTCCCGTACTTGCCAGTGAACTGCAGTGGCCTTCACATATCAAGAGGATGTCATCCACAGCAAGTATGGAGATTTGAGACTCTAAACGTAAATACATAACACACTCTCTGGCTGGACTGACATTGTGTCTGAGCTGTCTGCAACTCTGTCCAATGGAAACCTCTCATACAGCGCCGCGTGTTGTTACATCATTACAGCTCGTGTGTTTGGTCTAAGTACTCTGGTAAAAACAGCTCCTTTCTGCACCAGCTGCCTTATAAATGTTAAAAGAACCATTCTAACGGTAGAAAAACCAAGCTACATTTATTTTTCAGTAATTGTACACTCATACAAACATGCCTATGGGTAGTATATTAGTAGTTTCCCAATAAATTATGGCAATTTTTTAAAAATGTGGCCGCCATTAAGTGAACTAGCACCTTTAAAAACTTACCAGACTCCCAGGTTTGCCCTTCTGCCCTTTCTCACACACACACTTCTTTGGCTGTGGGCACTAAATGACAAGCAAGCAAACAATATGCAATGGGCTTACAGAGCAATATCATAAAACAGTGTTTTTCAACCACTGTGCTGCGGCACAATAGTGTGCCGTGAGATAGCGTTGTGAAAAATGAATAAATTAATCATGACGATATTGTCATGATTAGGCTAAAGTGTCATTTTATAATACATTTGGTTGGCAGTGTGCCACATATGTGGCAGACCTTTTTCAATGTAAAAATGTGCTGTGCCTGAAAAAATAAAATAAAAACTTAAGAAAAAAAGGGATTAATACAACTACCTGCAACTGCAGAGGCTTGGATGTCAAACTACCAACCTTCTCTTTGATAAAAACAAAAACAAAAACAAACTGTCGACCAAATCATATCGCATTGACAATCATTGAAAATGTACTTACCCCCATTTTGACAATCATGTTCTGTGAAACAAAACAAAAGAAATGGGACAGTGAAGCCAAAAATCAGCCAAATGACGGAGTGACACATATCAGCAGTAGTTGCATGTATCAGTGTACACCAGCGTTTCTCAACCGGGGTGCCGCGGCACCCTGAGGGGCCGTCTCTAACGATGTCAGGGGTGCCGTCAAAAATGGGCTATTCTGACATCTCATATCTCATATTGGGTGAAGGCAGGGTGACACCCTGCACCAGTGTCCACTTTATTAGGACCACATTAGGACCACATTAGGCACACAACCAATCACACTCACACACATAATTCAGAGTTTCCAATTCACCTCCCGTGCATGTTTTTGGAGTGTGGGAGAACCTGGAGAGAACCCAGCAGACACATGGAGAACCTGGAGAACCTGGAGAAAACCCAGCAGACACACGCAGAACATGGTCTGTGTCTGCTGGGTTCTCTCCATGTTCTCCATGTTCTCCCTGTGTCTGCTGGGTTGGGAAACGCTGGTGTTGGCATCAGTGTGAGAGTAAAGAGCTGACTGACCAGTTGGTTGAGGAGTGTGTCATGCAGTTGGCTGTCAGCGAGGCTGTGGATGTACTGCTGAGGTGGGCTGCTGGCCACCCACTGTAACCCTGCATTGGAGATCCTGTCGCCAGGCAGAGCCGCCGTGCTGATGGCGAACACCCTGATGTTCTGCCGCTGTGCTTCAGAACTGACCGAGGCAGAGCTGCGAGGCTGCTCCGAGCCGTCCAGCATCAGCAGCAGAACTCTCAGGCTGCTGGCCGACGTCTCTCGAGCAAACAGCCGAGTGGCGTTGCCGATGGCGTAGGCCACGTACGAGCCGCCGCTGTGCTGCCCCGTGACGGACATGGAGGCCACGCGGCTCTGGAAGACATCCAGGTCCTGCCAGTCTCGGAAGTTGTGCTCCGTGGAGACGCTGTCGCTGTACTGCAGGGCGGCCAGACGAAGACGCAGCCGCCGCTTGCTCCACTGAAGCTGCATGAGTTTGGTGCTGATGTGTAAGGTGAACTGCTTCTGTTGGTCAAAGAGCAACGGCCGAGCCTTCTCCGAACTGTCAATGACGAACATGACCTCCAGGTGGCAGACTGGAGCTGGAGACGAGACAGAGGAATCCAATCAATTGTGTTGCTCTGTGTTTGGAAATTCACTGCAGTACACTAGCGGTCCAAAGTTTGGATACTCCTGTTCCTTATTTTCTTGACTACTTTCTACACTGTAGATACACACTGAAGATATCAAATATATGAGCAAGATACTGCATGTGGATTCATGTGGCACAAGAAAATTAATGTTCAATACCTAAATATGTTATGCTCTATATACTTTATATGGAGGGTGGCTATTCTAGATCATCTAAAATATTGAACTTGTTTGAGTAATTTCACACTTTTTGTTGAACTCATATTTCATATGAGTTCATTCATAGCTTTTATGCCTTGAGTGACAATCTACAATGTCAATAGTCATGACAATGAAAGAAAAACCATTCAATCAGAATATGAGTCCAAACTAAAGACAATCTGTAATTTATCTACCTCACCGCTGCTAATAATTACAGTGCAATATCCTTGTGTGCAATACGACATTGACTAATTCACTGTGCATAGCTCTTTTATTTCTATCATGTATCTATTGTATTACTTTTGCAATGTTGTATTATCCCCTCTCCCCTTATGACACCTGATGCTTTTTATACTGTTTTTATACTTAACACTGCTCCCTCGACTGCACCTCCGTGGCATTGCCTTCTTATCTTTGTTTTACAAAGAACTGTAGAATGACAATAATTTTGAATAATATCCTTATGATGTCATCATTTTGCATTAACCATTGCAATCTATTTAAACTTTTAGCCACTCATGATGGTGTTAATTTTATTGTTGTGTATGTGAGAGTGTATATGCCGATGTCCTCCTAGCAACACAGTTTTGTTTTGTATATTTTTGATGCAATGACAACATCCATTCACCACAGGAGAAGCTATATTGACAGCACCATTTTAAATCTTTAATGTCATTGTCACTGGAAGATGATGATAGTTTAGGGAAGATGAAAACCTTTGAATGTGAAACACCAACAATAAATAAAAAAAAATAAAAAAATAGCGTCACGATTATTATTGCAGACTAAATGCACAATGTCCATATTATTATTATCATTATTATTATTATCATTATTACTATTATTATTGTGTACTGTCTGTGATCAGCTGATTCAGCAAAGACACTCAAATACATTGATACAGCTTGTTAAAAACTTACATTTGGCCCCATTAGTAACTAGATGATTGTCTATCGGCCCTTTACTGCGCCTCTGTTGGCTACTGCTCACATCTGATAGGGCCAGTGTCACAATTAGAATCTTCAGCAGCCACCTCATCATCATCATCATCATCACCATGCTTCAGTTAGTTAACAGGCACCTGTCAGGAGAGAACAGTTAAAGGTGCACTTGGGATCAGTGATTCTAATAAAAGAGACATCTTAGACATCTCCATCACATCATTCAACTGGCATTATTTGCACCAGTTGCAGAACTTCAGTCAGTGCTGACAGCTGAATTCTTTCACACCACTATCACTGGAACTTTCTTCTCAATATCTTATTGACTTAACTGCTACACATGCCAAACACTTACTAATAGTGTTTTAAGTACCTGTAAAATAGAGAAATAAAACTATTCTTGCTCACCTCTGTTTGATTAACACAAAAAATCAACAGCAAGATATGTTAATCATCTTTATGTGCAATATGTTGTTTCTTCTTCATCCATGTATTTATTGTTACCACTATTTGAAACACCTAGTTATTATGCTGATATCAGTATTTACATCGTGCTCTAATATTGAATGCTTGCTCACGTGACAGATTCATGCACACTGGCAGTGTGACACTGCAGTCATCAAACTTTTAGGCAGAAAGCATCGAATAGAGACCATAAAACTACAAATCAACAGAAAAGTCTTTGTAGTTGTCAAATGTATCATCATCATTGTATTCGTAGTATTCATTAATAGTCTTTTTCGGGCGCTGATTGAAATATCTGCTCATTTAACTTCATAAAGTCATTATTTGTGAAGGGAACAAAGTAGCCTCGACTATCTACCGCCGACGATAAATTTCAGAGGTTTTAAGAAGCAGAAAGTACCGAAGCACTCGAGGCACGAGGCACGTACCTGTTCATGTCCCGAGCAGCGCTGCGGTGTTTCGGAACAGCAGCGGAGAATAAAGTTCAACTTCCCAGAGGTCCTGACTGTCCTTGAACGCAGCACCTACGACGACCACAGCGCTGCTACCTTTCATCTCGGAGCCGCCTCGACTGTCTCCACTGTGATACCAGGTCATTGTCGCTGCGCCACTTTCAGCCAATCAGATTCCGCTCTTTAACATTCATCATTATTACACTTTGCTCCACTCTTTTAAAGCACCCACTCTGTCTGATCATTGCACATATTTCTGCCATTTCTTTCTCTGTCTGTTTCAGTTTTCTCGCTCTGAATTGTTACAGGACCTGAAAAATATGCTCACATTTTGTACAGTTAAACTGAATATATATTATGACATAATAAAGCACCATAAACAAAATAAAAATAATAAATAAATAAATAAAAACTTCAACGACAGAGCAACGAGATACATTTAACATTAAAATGTGCTATTGATTATTCCTTTGGTAGATTTTTGCTGTGATGTTTACTGAGGTGGATAGTATCCGTTTACTTCCAGTGCAGTTTGTGACCTACATTTGGTTTGGAGCACAGCTGCGTATTAAACTTCAGAAAGAGTGAAAATGAACCAGAATTCCGCTGCTTTAACACACTTCAGGTTTGTATATCATATGCATTAAAAAAAAACACAACAACAATTTTGATTTTATTAGATACATTTCACTTGGATGTGGGTATTAGAATTTTAATTTGTCAGAAACGGCCAAGAGATTGTTTGATCAGTTTTTATTAACATTAAAATGTATTTCATCATAAATTTGATGACGTTGCGACACAGTAGTTTGTTACTTCACTGCAACAAGGTTGAGGGTTTGATCCTTCGGCCCTCTATGTGGAGTTTGCATGATCTCCCTGTGTCGACGTCAGGCGTGGGCAAACTACAGCCCGTTCAGCTTCTTAATCTGGCTCTAAAGC
Organism: Nelusetta ayraudi; assembly: GCF_046127955.1. Taxonomy (NCBI): domain Eukaryota; kingdom Metazoa; phylum Chordata; class Actinopteri; order Tetraodontiformes; family Monacanthidae; genus Nelusetta; species Nelusetta ayraudi. Next base: position 15,444,722 of record NW_027466185.1, on the reverse strand, counting down.
CCAATTTGAAGATATATTTATAGTCAGTAAGTCATAAAATAGCTGTAATTCATCTATTTTTTCAGTGCTTCCAGAGTGATTTCAATAAAGAGCTAAACACCATGGTGGTTCAAAGACACTGATTTGGTTGCAACTTTGCTTTGCTTCATTTTATATTTCTTCATTGTGATTGACATTTAGTTGAACTCTACAGCTTTAAGCAACTGATTCATATTTATCAGTTACTTATTATTTAGTCAGTCCACTGTAAGAACATCACATACAGAAATGAATGTTTTTGTAACTACTGTATAGTATGTTTTTTGTACTTTTGTACTAAGTGCTGCAACAGTGTGGTTTCCCAATTTGGGATCAATAAAGTACATCTATCTATCTTTCAGAAACATTTTTCCAGCATGTATTGAACATTTTTTTTATTTACAAAAAAAAGTGCACATCTTCAAACAGACAACAAGCAATAGACAAAGAAATGAAATATAATGTTGATGATGTGAGTGCGAGCCTCATCCACTGGCAGCCACCTCGAAGGGGTAGTGCTGAGGGAAGTCGTGAATGACTTTCAGCGCCTCGTTGTACAGCTCCAGGTCTGGGAGACACACAACACACACACGCCACAATCAGCACAAATCAATGTCAAAATCAAAACAACAACAACAACAACAAACCCACCAAAGGGAATTCCTTTGTCCTCTCGCAGAATGTTGTACGTATACGCCATGATGACCCCTTTGTTTGAGACCATGCCGATGATTTCCACCACTCCACTCAGCTCCTCCTCAAGCTGAAAAAAGAAACATCACATTCATTTTTTTTCTTTTTCTTTTTTACTATTTAAGTTGAATTTGATTGTGCATGTTAAAAACAAAAGTGTGAATGGGAAAATGTGAATATTGGTGAAGGGCTTGATCAAATTCTCACTTATCTGGTCAAAAAGTTACAATGCTATCATTTTATGGACAGATTATTGAAAACAAGTTACGTTTTAGTGTAAGATTCTTCCAAGCCACCAGAGGGCAGCCACATGGTGATTTTGTTAGAGGATGAAGGCTACCGCTGGTGTTTTAAGCTGATCAATTATGTTATGTTTTAATCAAAAGTTGGTTGATTGTTTGATTGATTGATTGATTGATTCATCATTCGGGAACTTTATAGCCTCGCTCGGCTGCAAAACTGACAGTCATTACGTGAATATTGGGACAACGAAGTTGAAACGACGGCTCACTTCAAGGCCCTTTTGTTTTTTTTTTAAAGAGAAACTTTATTTTCTTAGATACAAATTTAAAGCACCTCATCTCATGCACGTTCGGGTCACAACCTTATGTCGGTTTTTAAGAGTTTGCGTTGGACAAGAAAAATAAATAAATAAATCAGTGACTTTGGTAAATTGATAGTGAATACATGTAACGTGAAGAAGCACTTACTGGCTGGTTGAGTTCAACTGTTCCAACCTTTCCCTCTCCGTCCGTGATGGTGAAAGCCGACGAGCGAACCTGACACATGAGAGGGAGAGAGGGGAAAGGCGGATGAGAAAGAAAGACAAACACTCAAACACTGCAGCAGAGTTCCAGTGACGTCCATTAGACTCCGCCGCCAGAGAACGTTAATAATCTCCAAACTCAGCCAGTAGCGTCACTTACTTTATCAACACGTCCGACCAAGCACACCGCTTTGCTAATGTACTGCGACAGCATTGAACAGTTGATTCTTGGTTTGGGGGAATCCAGTATCGCTGTCATTTTTACTGTAGGTCTGTAGCTCTGTCGCAGACTGTGTATATGTGTGTGTTGACCGAACACTACTGCCGAGCGCGGGAAACCATGATGTGTTTTCTTCGTTCACCGTAGGCACCTAGGCGGGCGGAGTTGCTGAATTTACTCGGTCGACTATCTCCACGGCTAACCGTGGTAAATTATCAAGCGCTTCTTGAAGCACATCCTTTGCGCGTCAGTATATTTTGTCCCTCCGGGAACATTCCGGAAGCAGTTCCGCTCCGCATCCTGACCACCGAACAGTTGACATGGGAACCATTTGTAAACTCAAGTTTCTACACGGGCTGTGAAAGAAATCGAACACACTCACTGACGTCAGCGCAAAACATGACCCGAACGATATTTACTTTTACCAAGTCATTAAATAACCTGTAACTGATTATATTACCCTTCTGTCGAGCAGCCAATCGATTTATCTCAATAAAAAAAAAAATAAAAAAAACAATAATCGAGGGTGGATGACACTTCACTGACTGTCTGAACTTGGGTTGACTTACAACATAACAGTAAGTTATGTTTTCCTTGCTTAGTTTCTATTTCGAAGTTTAGTGTGTGCGTGTATATATATATATTCCTCGATACGCTGACGGGAAGTTATTTAAACTGTCTGTCTGTTTGGTAAATTCTGTAATAGTGTCTTAAACTGGGTTTACATGTTACGGACGTGATAATCTGTACGGTTGTGTCGATTTTTACTATGTATTGAAAAGAGCTTCTCTCTGGTTCTCCGTAGGCTCACTACTATATACACCATTTGTTAAGGGCTAGTTTCGGTAAGGCCATAACTTTGAGTTATTCATGAGAAATTCATAACCCTGCGGTTACCGACCATAAATATCCTAACTATTGTCTATTGTTAGATTGTCAGTAACCACATGACACGAAATAATGATCAGGATATCAAATTAATGTTGCGTTTGTTTTTTGGACTTTTTTAGGGGATAGGTTCCTATATATATCCTTGTTATTCCATTTACAGGATTTTGTTGCTGAAATTTCATGTTTATACGACCTTTTCCTGGCCTGCAGAGTGTGTTTATGAAAATTTGCTAATTTTACAGGTAACCCAATTTTATAATCACATTTCAACCGAAATTTAAGACCACCAATTGAGTTCAATCTGGTTTTGAGGAAAGCATTCCAGATGTTATCCGTATCTTTAATCAAATGAATTTCTTCACATGCTACATGAAATGTCCTTTCTTTAATAATGGCTCCATTCCTCCTGATAAAAATTATATTATGCAATTTGTTGATTTCTTTCTGTCTCCGTATTGAAAGAGTCTCACAGTTTATAATTGGTAACTGTAATTTCCCTTTTTGACAGAGAATCATCATGTTTAGTTTTCTTGGACTCCGCAAAGAATCAAAAAAGTTATCATCGGAAAAAGAGGCTGATGGAGGCTTTGTCATCATTGGTAAGAAATAAAAGAAATAAATAATAAATCATGACAATAATGAATAAAAAAAAAGTGAAGATTTAATAAAAAGAACCAAGTCCAACTGCAGCGGTACAGAAATGAAATTTTGTCTTGCCAAAATCACCTGTTGCAACCAGTTGGAAACAGTTTTAGGTATAACAAATACAAGATCAAACATTACATTTCTTTATAACTAATTATAAATGAAAAAAGTGCCTTTTTCGTGCTGATGCAAATAAAAATACATTTTACACAGCTACACAGTGTTGATTTTCACACAAGGCGCACTGGGAATCCTGAGTTGGTGGGTGAATTGTTCATGATTGCTGTAGTGTTATTTTCACAGCCCTGGTTAAGTAGCTTTGGAGACGTGTTTGAGTCTGTTGCTAAAACTTACAATGACTCTTTGCATCATCATCATTCCAGGAGATACTGTTGATGAGCAGAGGAAGAAGATGCATAACATAACCATCACTCAGCCATCAACTAATGTCATTGTGCAGCATTCAAAAGTAAGTTTGACGTTTTTGTAATACCTTTGAGATCATGTCTATCCATGCATGGATTCCGAACAGCTGAAGTCACATCTCAGTATTCAGAGCACAGAGAGGAAAGGATTCTTCTTCTTTTTTTCAAAGTCTAAAGTCAGGTCTTGTTTTGTGCTTACATTGACATTTGACAAGCCTGATATGCCACTACACAATGAACAGCAGTCAAATGGTTCCGGCACAACTGATGGAGCGAGCTAACTCACACTGGACACATACAGTAAGGCTCGTTTCCACTAGTACCGGCTGGTCTCAGGTCAGCTCGGGTGGGTTTGTGCTGATTCCCACTAGGGAACGGTACTATTAGGTATCATTTTAGTACCTGCGGTTCCAATAGGCTGGGCAGGTATTAAGCAGGGTTTTTAAAATGAAACACGAGAATGAGGAAAACCAAATGACTTGTATTCTACTGCAAGTCACACTTTTATTAATGTATAATAAAAGTCTACACTTTTATTAATGTATTTATGAACAGTACATTAAGCTTTTACCAATTTGAAAAGCGTAAATCAGGCTAAATATCCCACACTGGACCTTTCAATGGAAATCAAGCCACGAAATCCACTGGCTTTAGATACCAGTGCATCCATTCTGATAAGCTCTGACAGGATGTCTGTATGTTTCTGCTGATGTTTACCTTTTTTATGAACACTGCAATAATATCACACCTCTTTGTCTGCCTTACAGTCATCTCTTCCATATGCAACAGTGGAGTATCCTCCAGCCAAGTCTCTGACTCCAGCAGAAGCAGAGACCTTTGCAGCAGTGGCGGATCCTGCTGCTGCCGCTCTCCCAGACCTCCTCGGCGATGTCCCCTTCATTCTAGCACCTCATGTGGCTGCAATGCAGGCAGGCCTCCCTGTCATCCCGGATGTGCTTCTGTTCCGGGACATCAACTACAACCTGTCCACTTTTCAGTATGATTTCTCCTTGGAAAACTCTGTGCTTCAGAATTCCTAGCTTGTGTGAAATGCATCCAGACTTTCAGCAGTTGTTCTTCCAGCTATAGTGTTTAAGTAGCATTATGCCAACGGGTGAGTCTACTAAAGACAAAGTTAAAATACATGAAAAGTTAACCACATAGAAGGATTGACTTTCTTTTCATACTCCCTGTCTAGTTTCAACTTTTTATGAAGTGAATTGTTTGACTTTGCACACAGACCTGTAGGGCTGTGCACTAGATAATGCCTAAATACCGAATTGAAGGCTGTATAGTTGCTTCACAGACTTGTGGATAACCCACTCCTCTTCACAACACACTCTCTGACAGCTGTTTAGTGTTTGTTTCTACATTCTTTTCTGCAGCAGCCCCAGCACTGTGGGCTTGGCAAAGCAAGACACCCCTCACTGTCCGGGATAGGGATAGGCTGTCGAAACGTGAAAAAAAGTGATAGAAATGGATGGATGGATAGAGATGACATGGGTAGAGATGACGTCCATCATTCTCTTATGTTTCAACTCTTGTATCCATTGGCCCAGATTCAGTGCAACTTGTGAAGTACCCAACGATATCTTTTTTTGTGAGATACTTGGACTGTTACCTTCGTTTAAAAAATAAAAAAAAAACTTAAGAAAAAACAAATATGCACTGGTGGAGTGTAATTGCATTGGTCAGAAAAGTGAAATCACACCATCTGTTTGTGTTAATAATGTTATAATACATAGCACATTTCAAATCTAAAGTTAAAAATATCTTTACAATTAAGTCAAAAATCAAACATCTTGAACCTGGTGAGAAAAAAAAATAGAAAAGTGGAAACGAAGAATCTTCGGAGACAGCTGCAGAAGAGGGAGGCTTCTCTCGAGGACAGTCAGAAAAACACAGTAGGGCAACCACAGATTCTGCAAGTTGTCCCACTTAAAAACATGAGAGAGGTCTGTAATGTTCATCATAGGTGCACTTCACTTTGTATGATTTGTAAATAATTCATTTGCATAATCTGCGTGGGTTCTCCGGTTCTTCCTCCCACACTCCAAAAACATGCATGTGAGGTGAATTGGAAACTCTAAATTGTCCAGGGTGTCACCCTGCCTTCGCCCTTTGACATCTGGGAGAGGCTCCAGATGACCCCCGTGACCCTGAGCTCAGGAAGAAACATGGATGGATGGATGGTTGGACTGGCCCCTGGTTGACATCAGTGTAGATGAACTAGACCACCTCTAGGATCACTTCAGAGGTTACTTTGGGGATACATCTCATCTGCATCACTTCAGTTCACCATCACCATCCTTTTACCTTTGGGCCAACCACAACTCATTTCTAGAAATAATAATTTCAGAATAAAACTGCATGCGTCTCGTACATAAATCAGTGATGATATCTGGGATAAATAAGCGAATGTTTAGCCCCAACGGCTCTCCGAGAGTTCTCTGCCTTGACGGTAGAACAGTGCACCGGTCGGCTTGCAGTTTGCCTGCTTGCTCCACGGTGCCGTGCCAGCCTTTGCGTGGAAATCAACGCAGCCCAATCCGCTCCGCTCCGCTTCCACCCGCTGCTGTCAGAACCCGGCAGCAGCAGCTCAGGACCCACCACGTCCCGTTGCTCCGATCCCGCCAAGCCCGAGTGGAAGCGACTGGGATGGCAGGGTGCTGACCGCAGGATTTCCGCCACACACGGACGGAGGTTCAAGCAAACGCTCCATTACTCACATCACATCACCCCACAAGGTAAAAACAGGTAAATAAGAGTGTCAGTCAATTGCTGTTCAACTTAAATGCGCACATCATCGTGAAGATAGCTCGGCGCTAACGGAAGCCGTCGGTGTTTGATGGAACGACTGTTGTACCAAACCCCCTTCAAAATCTGGCGTTGCAATTGGTTCTACGGTAAAGGAACGGTTTCCTATTAGACTAGATACACGTATTGTGTTTGGGTCGAAAGAACACCGAATGTTTACACGTTCGGCGAGTTCATCCGCAGTTGTCCAGTTTTAAGCTTATGTAAACTCTCTTAACTAAAAGCAAAGCATTGACGTCGATGGGATACCGAGTCATAGAGGCCAGCTAGTCGATGTGACTGTCGAAGCGGCTATAATCGAGAAACATTTCGTTGAAAATATAAATAATTGCAAAAAGAGAGCCGCCGAATCGTACATCGGGCTAATATTATTCAAGCCACAGCCTTTTAGAGTCGTGTAATGTGATTTGACATTCTCAACAAGGTAAAGCATCTAAAATTTCGAAGTTTTCAAAGCAGGATCCATTCCCTCAGACGTTCTCTCAAACTACGAATGAAGGATTTCCAAACAAGATGCTAGGCTAGTGGGTTCATTTTGTATTTTGGGCCACAGTGAATTCTGGAGCCAGCGTTTGGTCTGACAATGTCGACACGGCACAGATACACAATTGCACTTATTCCATAATATTTCAGAGGGCCACGTTTAATTTGTCATCCCATAACAAAATTTCCATGGCATCACTATTTAACGTGTGTACCCATAGCGTTACAACGGCAGGCTTAAATTATTATTATTATTATTATTTATCCCCATGCTGCAGGAAACGCAGTTGTTATTAGATGTGACGTTGCGTTGGGATAAATGAACCCTCGGGGAGATGAATAAATATGCCATGACATGGATGTGTTTTGTTGTCATGATGCAGCGGCTTCCGAAAATGAACAGCACGCACTGATTTAAAACGCTACTAATGATGATTATGAAGCAGATTTTGTTCGACAACTCAGCGAAATCCTATTATTTACTGAATTCATTGAAATTCACTGTACCTAAAAATAACACTATCAGCTGGAAGGTGTGTTGCTCCTATGGCAACATCGGGCCTAGCAGTGTGGGACATAAATAAAGCCCGTTGGAGCAGCAGGCCAGTGAGTCCGCGACAGCCGTAAAGTGACCCGTCGCCCATATTAGTGTATACACGGTAAGCGACTGTAAGGCCCTGAAAGATCCATATTGTTTTGTTTGTTCGGTTTTTTGCCCTCTACAGAATTATTTGTTGTGGTGGTGGTGGTGGTGGTTGTCGTCGTCGTCGTCGTCGTCGTTGTTCTTTTACACATATTCCATTGTACTTTATCGTTTTATAAATTCATTATCAAATTAATAGAAAATATATTTTTTTGTAATTTTTTTTTTAGTATTATGAGAAAACGCTGCATTTATGTGGACATTAAAAAGTCATGTCAAATCTGACAAAGAAAAGGGGACACTGTTGACTATTAACACAAGCCGTGTCTGTGCTTTCCAACCACTCAGGTGAGTCCTGCCACCTGCCCCAGTCTTCCTGTCTCATAACAGTGTCTCATTAAGATGACTGACTCTTTGCTGATGAGGTGAAGCAGCCCTTTGTATTTTATTTGTCGAGGGGCAGAGTAGAGAAGTTTACACTTTATTTCATATTGTGACATTTGAGCAGTTTTGCTACATAGTACGGCTGAACGATTCTTGAAAAAAATGAGTTTCACATTTTTTATTTAGTTTTTTTGGATTGAGATCATGATTGTAACATGATTTGTTTTCCCAAACCAAATATTTATTACTCCTAATGTCCGTAACAAAAGTCCAGCACAAAGAAAATATAGTTCTTTATTCAAGATTGGCACATCAAATCTGGTCATCAAAAGGAACTGTCGTAACTGCAACATCTGACGATAAAAAACAAAACAAAACAATAGAATAAACATCAATTTTCTAAAGAAGATGACGCTTAAACAGAAGTGGAACATACTGTCACTTTTTCTGCAGCCAACTGGTTGAAGATTCTTCGCTAGGAAACGAGACACTCGACATTTTCAGGCTTCTGTGTGTCTTCATAGCGTCTTCAAAATGTGCGCCATTTTAGGTGGTTGTATAAAATTGTAGCGTTTCCTTGCAGTGCTGCCATCAGGTCAAAGCACTCTGCATGTCATTGACTTTCTTCATCGTCTTCTCTGAAAGTGGAAAACTTCCTGACCACAGACTGTGACATCTTTTCTTTGGATTGAGGACAACGCTGAGTGAGAAAGTAGGAGTGTGTGTTCTCATGCAGTCGATGTCCCGAATGAAAATGTTGTGGGAGAAATGACGGAGCGCTTAAATTCTTGCAGCTGATGTCCCGAATGAAAAAAAAAATGTGAGAGAATTGTGGCCATTTAGAAATGAGATCAGTGTGAGTCTGAGTGGAGATGAATGGTGCATGCCCTGCTACATAGTGTAACTATAATATGATAGATAATATATACATAGTGTCTACTTGATCTGGATCAGTGCTCTTCAGATTAATATGACAGGTATTTTTTTTTTTTAAATTTTTGATAGTAAACGTTGCACTAGTAGTGATAATAGTCTTGGAATTTAATAAATATTGTCAATCAGTATGAAAACATTATTTTTGCACAGTTGTTTTCATCACGTGATTTTTCCCTTGAACTGGATTTCTTACTTTTCTGACCTTTTCTGACCTTTTTGACCTCAAGTTGCCTTTCTTGTGTGTTTGTGTAAACAGGAAGATAGACTGATAGTTCCAGTGAAATATAAACATACGGGAAGGCACTGCATGAAATAAAAATCATAAATTCACAGCTTATCTCATCGTCACGAAATGAGCCCAGCAGACAGAACGGCACTATTGTGATTGTGAGCCAGATTATTGTGGCTTGGAACGACACACAGGGAAATATTAGTGCGACTGCAAATGGTGATAGTATTGATCAGGACATGTTCTCCTTCCACCGTGGGCAAAGTTTGTAGCAGCTCTCCTCTGATGGGGCCAGCCGACCACAGGGTACAAAATTCATAACAGCAATTTGTTAGATCGTTTGAGGATACTGGGCTAAAAGCAGTTAAGGTTCCTTGTCAATTTGTGATGTTTTTATTGTCATCTAGTTATTTTGAATGGTATGTAGATTTTCTCGTACACCGGGCCTCTTTGTATCATCTGAAACTCTCTTGCCAAGCTATATGATATACGTTTGTTTGTTTTTTTGGTCAAGCCATATTCTTTCCAGTCTTAGCGGTTGTTTTTTTTTTTTTAGCTCCCAGGTTGAAGAATGAAACCAAGAATCTGATTTATCCTGCTTATTTAATGTTATTTCATACGGAGTCAGTTCAACTAACGTTATTTTCAACATATATGGCACACTATCAATCAGATATCAGTCATTTTGATCGGAGACTGCAAGTGAGTGAGAGGAAACACCAGTTCCCAGATGATTCATCCTAGTGTTGTAGTCCTGGAGGTTGGTCTTGGTCTCCAGACCACTGTTTAAGGGTCTCAGTCTCATCTTATTGTAATAACACGATAATAACAGAAAATAATCCAGCTGCTGCCGTTTAACGCTCTGTTGGTGACGCCCAGAGTGACACCCTGCCCCCTTATTCCGAGCTCATTGATTTTTTAATTTTATGAAGCAAAGTTGTTTTTTTGAAAATGGTTCAAAACAGTTGGCAAAGCAGCAAAATGTTGAAGAAAATGATTAAAAGACACCTTGCTGGAAAGAGATGTTGCTGTTCCATTTCGAAGCAAACTGGAATTTTAAAAAGATTTCACAGTTTTGTTGTTATTTTTCTTTAACATTTAAAGTCTTGGTCTGGTCTTGATCTGGATACTCTGTAGTCTTGATAAGGTCTTGGTCTCGGTTGGTTGGTGCCGTCTTGACTACAAAAGTAATACATTGTGATCCGGCTTGTTGACTTCATGGCTGCAGTACAGTAAAGTGACCACCGTCCTGCTCCTGCTCAGAGCAGATGTCACGCTGCCAAAAGCCAGCACTTCTCTCCTGGCTGAGCTGCCTTCCTCCACTGCGGCACTGACAGCTGTAGAGAGTGTGATGGTGTGTCGGTGAGTCAGCTTCTCCAGGCACAGCCAGATTCAGGCTGTGCTTGGAGCTGTGTGGCAGCAGCTAGCGCCATACAAGGACATGTCGACGGCTCAGTCAGTCAATAACCAGCACAACTCTGATGACAGAGGAGTGACAAACTACCACATTACCAAAAACACCAAAAACACATCAGCAAAAACACGTTGAAAACACATTCACAAACGCTCTGTGTGTGTGTAAAATACAGTGACATTTTTAATGCACTAAGTGTCCAAGTTAAAAAAAAAAAGAAGTGTAGACCATTTTATTTGTCGCTCTTCCATTTTACGAATGGAAGAGCGGCTTTAATTATTGCTCTCATTGTAAAGAATAGATGCATGAAATGATGCTGTAGGAGCCAGTTGACAACATGTGTGACGACGAAGACGATGATCAGTCGTGCTTGTAGTCATGTGTAGCTGCTCTTGTGTCTTCTTTTCAGACTCCTAGATGTTGGTGTGAGGTGACAGCAGAGAAGAGGAGGAGCTCCCACCACTGCTGTGCATCGCTGGGGCGAAGCCCCGAAGTAAGAGCATCTTCTTCTTTTTCTGCTCAAATAGTTTCTTTAGTAAATACTGTATGTTTTTTTTTTTATCTTCACAACATTCAACAGGTTGAAGTGGCTTCAGTGAGCCGTTGGCAGCAAATATTGTCTGCTAACAAAATCCAAATACATCGTTAGTCATTTCTGTGTCCTCCGGATGATCACATATCGGCTGGTTTTCTTCATTGAAATGGCTACGTAATAAAATTTGCAATTCTCACCGAGTCAAATAGAAACAACCACTCTCTCTTGGGTGCCAAAATAAAAGTCACTGGAAATTACAAGCCCACTTTCTATGGTGTCCAGTCAATAAATGACTCTGTCGCCTCTGTTGTCTCTGGCCTTTGACTGGAGCAGATTGCAGAGTGTCAGCAGCAGCTGCAGTGCAGTGAAGGAGGAGGACCAGGCACTGAAGACTGGACTGGACTGTCCCTGTACGGCACCTGCCCCTCTGAGAGCCGCCAGCAGCTCCGCCAGACACATTCCTGCTGCCTGCCGCCTTCAACCAGGTACATTGTCTATAAAGTGTTGGAGATGTGCAACATAAACAGCAGAATCCAAACAGGGAGTCACCGCCCTCCTCCAGTAAAATACACAGTCAAAACAAACCCCCGTGTTCAAAAGTGACAGAAATATGCAACTTCAACTGCCAATCAATCAACTTTTATTTGTACAGCGCTAAATCACAACCAGAGGTGCTGAGTACAATTAGAAGATTGAGCCCTCCAGAGCAGCAGGGGGCAACAGTGGGCAAGAAAAGCTCCCCTGTTGGGAGAAACCTATGCTGTGTCTCAATTCAGGGTCTGCATCCTTGAAGTGCGCATTTTGAAAGGAAGTTGCGTCATCGCACTGCGCGAAGGGTTGTCCCAAGTCTGCTTAGGATGCTCAAAATGCGTACTCGGAATGCACCCTCGTTTTAGCCGATTCCAAGGATGCACCGCTACTATCCTTCGCGTACTTGTGTATCCCATGATGCTTTGTGTGCTGCTGCAAAGCATCGTAGGATCCTGGGAAGTCAGCTGAAATTAGCGGCATGTACTGGTTAAGACACAACATATAAATTTAAGTATATTGAAGTTTCACATAAAGTATCCAGTTTTTAACGTAGGATTTTACTGATTTGATCATCCAACGGCATCGTTAGATGGCGAACCAATGGTTAGCTTGATGCTATAAAAACGTCACTTCCGGGGTTGGCCAGCCGGAGGGAACGGCGGTGACGAAACGAGGAAATACGCCGAAGGCTAGACCGTCCCGAGTGGTTACCTGGGAGGCGGGGTTTGGTCCGGGTCCTCGAAGAACGCTTCCTTCAGACGGAGGACACTCTGTTCGAAGGATGCAGACCCTGAATTGAGACACAGCCCTAGAGCAAATCCAGACTCCAGAAGGTCAGAGGTCATCTGCTGTGACCTCTGCGTCGGGGTGAAAAGGAAATACAACAGAGTGAGAGCGACAGAGATAGAAGTAGTCAGAGTGGCAGAGTGAGTTGCAGGGTCAATAACTAAATATATTAGTACTAATATATTACTAATGTATTTTAGTAATTATTTATTATTTTATACCTGTGTGCCGCTATTGTGTGCCGCTATTTTAGTTTAGTTTATTTTTTACTTCTCTGTGTATATATATATATATGACATATATACATAATATGTATATTAGTAATTATTTATTATTTTATACCTGTGTGCTGCAATTTTTTTTAATTTTATTTTATTCTATTTTTTTTTTATTTTATCTATCTGTGTGCTGCTATTTCTTTTAATCTGTGTGCTTAAATTTCTTCTTTTCCATTGTACTACTGCTGCTGGAAATGTTAATTTCCCTGAGGGAGTCATCCCAAAGGGATCAATAAAGTCTATATCTATCTATCTATCTATCTATCTATCTATCTATCTATCTATCTATCTATCTAAATACATACAAAGCTCATGATATATAGATATAGATAAATAATTCAAATAAGATGTATAAGTATATGACATATATAAATATAAACATGTACATGGATATTAATTAATGCTGAAGAGTTGCACAGGTTTCTGTATACATATGTATGTATGTATATATATATATACATATATGTGTATGTGTGTGTGTGCGCGTGTGTTTATACAGTATATAAATACATGTGTGTGACATTGAATTCTTATGAAATGAAAGAACTTTGCATGAGTCGTTCCCTTCAGTGTCCTTGGGTCTGTTCTGTCCTGCAGCGTGTGTCCATGTCGAAGTCGTCCCAGATGCCGCTGTCCAACATCACAGTGCCCAAGCCCTCCATCTCCAGGGTGCCCAGCAGCATGGAAGGCATCAACCACGAGCTGGAGAAGGTCTTCATCAAGGACAATGGAGAGAAGGAGGAGCTGAAGGTGGGGCTCTGTGTCCTCCTCAGTGAAACGCTGCCTGCCTGCCTGCCTGCCTGCCTGCCTGCCTGCTTCATGGTCCTGTGTTTCTCCTCCTGTCTTGCTCCTCACAGTCCCTGGAGGTTCCTGATGGGAGACGGGCTCCCTTCCCTCCGCAGCAGCGCAGCAGCAGCAGCCGCAGCGTGGACGCCCAGACGCCCTCGGCGCCGGGCCGCTCCAGCAGCTGCTCCAGCCTCTCGCCCTGCCCCTCCCCCGCCTGCCCACCAGGGTCACAGGATGGGAGTCCCTACTCCACCGAGGAGCTGCTGTACGAGCACGACAAAGGTAGGAGGGGAGCGATCAGTCCATCACTCAATCAATCAATCAACCAACTTCTATTTTTACACTATCACTTTGGATGTGGTTTGTACTGAATCACATCTGAAGGCGTCTCAAAGTGCTTTGTACAATCCACTGTTGCACCGTTAAAGGCCCAGTGTGTAAAATTTGGCTGGAATTCTGTTTTTTCACATTGGTAAAATCTGAACATACTGCCCATAAATATATTAATAAAAGTGCCTACAATAAAATACAATAAAATAATTGTGTTTTCCTACCCTTAGAACAGTTCTCATATATACACACTACCAATCCAAAGTTTGGACACACCTGTTTCTTCTTTATCTTGACTGCTTTCTACACTGTAGATACACACTGAAGGCATCAAATATATGATCAAGATATGTGGATTAATGTGACAAAAGAAAACAAATGTTCAATCTCTAAATATGTTCTGTTGTATATATTTTATATGCAGGGTGGCTGCTCTAGATCATCTCAGATATACAACTTGTTTGAGTCATTTCACATTTTTTTGTTGACTACATTTTCCACATGTGTTCATTCATAGCTTTGATGCCTTTAGTGACAATCTACAATGTCAATAATAGTCCTGAAAATGAAAGAAAACCCATTCAATCAGAAGTATGAGTCCAAACCTTTGACTGCGAGTGTGTAAGTGAACTTGTGCGTCTGTTTCTGTCCCTTTTCAAGTCAATGCTCAAAGTGAATGTCTTGAAATGATTTCAATTCTTGACTGAACTGATGAAAATGCTTGACTGTGTGAAAAGCCTCTTGGTTTTGTCCCCGTTCATCTGTGTTTCCTCCAGACAGTGGCAGTAGCTCACCTCTGCCCAAGTTTGCCTCGTCTCCCAAACCCAACAACAGCTACATGTTCAAGCGGGAGCCGCCAGAAGGCTGCGAGAAGGTCAAGGCTTTCGAGGAAATGAGGTACCTGCACTCTGACACCTACACGCTTCTCTGAAATGGGGGAGCTACTTCCTTCCTTCCTCACTGACGCCGCTGGTGTTTCCCCCCCGTAGCTCCAGACAGTCGGCGCCTGCGTCGGTGCCGCTCTTCTCCTGCCCCGACAAGAACAAGGTCAACTTCATCCCCACGGGCTCGGCCTTCTGCCCCGTCAGGCTCCCAGCTTCGATGCAGCTGACGGCGGCCACCTCGGAACCAGAGGAGCAGGAGGAGCAGGAGGAGCAGGAGGAGCAGCAGGAGCAGGAGGAGCAGGAGTCTCCCTCTGGGGCCTCAGAGACCACTCAGGAGCCCACTCAGGCCTCCAGCAGCAGCAGCACAGTGGAGCCAGCGGAGGAGGCCGCCTCAGCCACAGAGACTGCAGAGGGCGTCAGCTAGAGGCTCACACATCCACCACCACCATCACTGACTGGCTGACTGACTGACTGACTGACTGACTGACTGACTCACTGACTGACTGACTGACTCACTGACGGACGGACAGAGCAGCAACACCTGGGACTGCTGGCTTGGTGGTGGTCCCTGCTTGACGTAGTATCCCCAGAATCAAAGAGCCACCACTGGCTGGCAGGCAGACAGGCAGACAGGCAGACAGGCAGGCAGGCAGGCAGGCAGGCAGGCAGACAGACAGACAGACAGACATACAGACAGACAGGGACGGACCTGGAGGTTGTGGAAGCAGCTGCTGCTGCTGTGACGAAGAGTGAAGCACTTTGGACAAACTCTTCGTCTCATTCACTTATGTCTTGTGTTCTGGTTTAACATTCAGTATGAATAAGCTCTTATTAGCGTGTACATATGTATATGTATACATATATATGTGTGTATATATGTATATATATGAATACTCTAGGTATGCACCGATACCACTTTTTTACAGAACCAGTGGAGTACGAGTACTTGCATTTTGGAATTCCCAGATACCGATACTGGAATGACTTTTTTTTGCTTTGTTGTAAGCATATTCCTATTCCTCAGTGTGTCTTACATGTCATGTTAGAACATGAGGCGACTGACCGTCAACAGTTTCGCTGCAGTACAAACACTCATCGAACAAAATTGTCATGTACATGTACACATATACAACTGGTGTTGCTGTCGTGGTATTGGAACGTATTTTACGAGTATTAGTAGAGTACTCAACCTCAGTATCGGTACCGATACCAGCCGATACCCGATGCTGGTATCGGTATCAGTGCATCCCTAGTATATACATATGTATATATATATGTATATGTATATACAGAATATGTATATATCTATATCTTTATAGATATATACAGTGCATATATATATGTATATGTGTATGTGTGTATATATGTGTATATATGTGTGTATGTGTGTGTGTGTGTATACACACACACACACATGTATCTGTAAAAAAGAAAGAAGTGCTTGTATAACAGAGATTCCCCACCTGTATGATCATCTAGTCAGAGTTTGAACCTGGTTCCTCTTCAGGATTGTGTTTACACTGTCTAGGTCACATTGTTAACCCCGTGTTAGGAGCGAGGGAACACTTAGGGACAGAGAGAAGAAGACGTGCGTGCGTGTAAAAAAAAAAAGGTCTCACATTGATTGCAGTGTATTTGGCCTCACTTCAGGTATATCACAATCAGTCTACTCTCAGGTAATTTGGAATATATGTCCATATATAAACGTATGAAAAGTCATCTCCAGCTTGAAAAAGTATCAACGTCATTCTCTTCATTTGTTCGGCATTCCAGACAAATCATTCCTTCAATCCGAGCAAAGTTTTGCCTAGGATTTCTGCAGATGGCCACCGGGGGGTTTGGATGGTGTTGCAGTTGCCTTCTTGGAGTCATGAAGGGAGAAACCACACACACTGTGACCAATAGCATTAGTGGATGGAGTGTGGCTGCAGCGACGGTGTGAGTTCAGCCCAGAGACAACTGAGTGACTGAGTTCCCTGAAGTGTCTCATCACAATACAATCAACACTAACTGTCGCTGCTGATTGATGGAGCAACATCCTCCTCAGCAAGAAATAATCCAATCTGATGAGCAAAACCAAAGAAGCACTTTTATTTTGCAACTTGAATCAGTGAAAAATAGAACAGCGCCCCCTGGGGGTTTCCACACAAATGAAAAAAATAAATAATTGGATGTCATATAGTAAGCAAGTTCAGTAGTTTGTAGGATCATAATTTCACATTGAATGCACCAAAACTGTTTGCAAAAGTTGCATGAATTTTGTAAATTCTGAATTTATTTATTCTAGTTTCCTGCTCCATGTTTCATTGTATTTATTATTTTATACTCCTAAACTTGTATTTAATAACCAAATTATTTAGATTTTTATTTTCTAGATGATCTTTTTGAACCTATTGAAATGTGTCACGTTGTCACACATGCTTACAGACCCTAAATTTATATATTTCAAACATATGAGTAAATGTTGATTAAGTTTGATAAGTAAGTATATTGACGGGGGAAGCTGCAAATATAGAAATGAAATAGAAATATCAGATTGTCACATTTGTGAAATAATGATTTGATTTTGTTAAGTATGAAAGCACATATTTAGTCATTCGTTTAAAATAGCCTGCAGGTGTTGCATCCTCTACTACATTCTAACTGCAGTTTTAGCAGATGTGATTGAGAAGTCTTTTGGCTTTCACAATTAATCCATACAACAAATACAGTCAATTTGAACTCCAAATTGTGTCGAGCTGAATCAAAGGAGACTTTTTACTAATTGGTATGATTGCAGGAAGAGTGTTTGTGTGTGAATTGATTACTTTTTGGTTTACAGTGCAGGCTGTAAAGTCACGTCTCCTGAGACGAATTCAGAGTTAGCAGAGTTTCCACATGGACACATGAGAAGATTATTGAAGGGTCAGTTTCAGATCAACTAGAAGAGAAGAAGTTGTGAAAGGTTTGAAGTGCAGCTCTAGGTTGATCTTCTCTGCAGGCCTCCAGTGAGCCTCCAGTGAGCTCCACTCACTGATTGCTCTGTTTTCTCTGCGTTTGAGTCAGAACCCAAACACAAGCAAGACTCGCTCCTGTTTTGTTTTTTTGTTTTTTTGCTCTGTTTTGTTGTATGGTTGTTTTCTGATTGTTTCATCTTCACCCTCTCATTTTGCCTTCAGTAGACACCAAGAGTGGGTTGTTGTGAAGTCCATGCAGGAGATGATGAGTGTGTTCAAGACATTGATTGCATCACGCACCCTGACTGCACTAGTGGTTTTGTCCAAACTTTGCACAAGTATTTTGCTACTATTTATTGCTCTGACCCTTTTTAAGACGTGAAAGTGAGAAAGTGTCACCAGAATTGAGATTGATTGGATCGTTTCCCTTCTCTTTGTCGTCGTCTCTCAACAGTCTCATTACTCAACACACAATGTTTCCTTTGGCACTCTGCACTCGATGTATTCCTCATGTTTTCTTGTAAGTTTTTTCTTTTCTTTTCTTTTCAAAAATGCACTAAGTAGTACTTTATCATAATATGACAACTTCAAGAAAAAAGACTGATAAAAGTAGCCACGTGGATCAGTCTGCAGTTTCTGCACTTTCTGTACAGCCTTAAAATTCCAACCTGCATAACCACACTGAAGATGGCGCTTTTGATCCATAGAATTACTGTTCCAGTCACAGCAATCCATGACATATTGTGCTCAATACAAACATATTCTGCATAAACTAATGGCATCATCTTAGAAAAGGAAAACAAAAAAAAAACATTGATTGACAGCCAGAGGAGAATAGTGACAGAGTCAAGTGACGTCTCAATCAGATTCCATGGTGTGGCCAGCTGGAGGTGCTGCTCTGTCTCCCTCTCATTGGTTAGTTACTATTTAACCAGAAGCAGCCAATCAGACGCTGCGACTCCTGACTGGAAATGATGAACGACTCTCTCTGCAAGAGTCAATTTTAGGTGTAGTGTGTGTGTGTGTGTGTGTGTGTGTGTGTGTGTGTGTGAGTGTGTGTGAGAGAGAGAGAGAGAGAGAGAGAGAGAAGAACAGAGTGAGAGGTGTGGATGTGTCATCACTGAAGCACTGGCCTGGTTTGGAGCTTAAACTGTCACAAGGAGAGAAAACAGCAATCAGAGCACATGATTGGTCATCAGGTCTGCTCGTGATTGGTCGGCTGGCCTGCTCGTGTTTGTCACTTCACCTCAATCACAGCCCTTCTGTAACCTGCCGTGTCAATGTTCATGCACAATGGCAATAAAGGAATCCTTCATTGTTTTGTCTACTTTTAGTGTGTGTGTGTGTGTGACTGCAAGTGCGTACAAGCATCTGCAGTCTCTTGCAGTTGCCTTGAGAAACACAGACATTTTTGATTAACTTATTACCAACAAATGAACATGAATTAAGGACACACAGTACATGCTGGGGGGGGTTAGCAATTGGCTTTGGGAACTTCAGAGGTACTACAGTGTATGTGACACTAAATGTGCATTATTTAATGACTTCAGTAATCAGCTTATCAGTGAACTGTCTTGAAAACTAAATGCCCATCCTACTGTAGCTCACTCCTCTTTTCAGAACAAAATAATAATAATAAAAAGGCAAAAACCTTTGCACATTTATTTCCGCGGCAGGTGCATTGGAGGGACAATTAAGTCAAAAATGAAACAAAAAAGAGTTACTGCACACTTGGCCAACTTGCAGAATTGATACAACATTTCGGTACTAGACCTTTTTCAAGCAAAAGGTCAAGCAAGCTCGAAAAAGGTCTCGTACCGAAACGTAATAAATTCTGCAAGTTGGCCATGTGTGTGTAATTTTCAGAAAAAAAAAAATGTTTAGAATAGAATTTAAGACCTTTACTGATCCCACATTGGAGAAATTTTCTAATTACAGCAACAAAAAGTAGTGCAAGGAAAAATTATTAAAACAAGATATTTACAGGTATATTTATATATGCACTTGTATGTGTGTTTGTACATATACAAATACAGTATATGTATGGGGCATTGGTACTGGTGCATTCCTACTTCTGTATTTCTAAATTCAACTGTAGTATTACCACTCTGCTCTAGTGTAATATGCTGTTCCACTTGCTAGGAGGAAGCGGTTGAACATTTCCCTTAAACCATCACATACAAGTTAATCTGTTTAGGTGAGTTTGACACAGGGTTTTACCCTGGAAAATCTGAGAAGTGCTAGAATGTTCACATTAAATCCCAGTGTTCCTGGGCAGATGGTTTGGGAGAGAGGTGAAGGAAGCCATCAGTGTCTAATTGAAACGACCCTCCTTGAACACAGCTAGAGGCCGATTGGCTATCAGCCTCAAATGACTCATTCGCACTAAAGGATAGTTGTTGGGGTAACATCTCACGAAGGGCTTTCACACTGTGCACAGAGGGTAACTGGTGTTGATGGGGTGGGACCAGTGTCAGCGGCACCTCAACAGTGGCTTTGGACCTGCCTCCACCCCAAGGTGATGGAAGAGATTCTGCTCAGCATCGTAAATGACCCAGAGGCTTCATTAGCACCAGCGGCACCAAGCATCTTATTTTATTTATTTATTTATTTTTTTTACCATTTTACAATCCAGGTCTTTGTCATGCCTTGAGTGAACAATCCAACACAAAATGTAGCTTGATTGATGATTTTTAATTTCCTTTTTTTTTTTAATTGGTAAAACATACTGGCCATAATAAATATATTAATAAAAGTGCATATTCCCAGTACAACAAAACAATTTGGTTTTCCTACCCTTAGAACAGTTCTCTCATATCTATACAGGTATACATAACTAAATAGAATAAAAAAAAAAACTAAATAGAGTGGAATGTCATGTAGTGGAGTGTTTGTTGCTGTCCATATAGAGTGTTAGTCCAGACTTTGGTTATTCGTTAATATGAGATGTAACGTAATCTGATCTGTAGTACTACAATCACCCAGGAGATGGCAGTGAACAATCACGTTAAAGTCACTGCCAGTTACTTCACACTGCCCTGTGACGTCAACTGCCATCCTTGATGGTTTAAGATTTGGATTCTATTTATGTATAGTGTCGTATTGTGTCAAAGGTTTCAACCCCCCCCACCCCATTCAATCCAATAAGTGTCGGCTGTGTGATGGATGAACGTCAAATTTGATTTGTCTTTTAGTAAAAGCACTTCACTATCAGCCTTCCTGTTTGAGCGTGACATAACACAACAGTTGTGCGCTTCTCGCCAGCGATTTACATGATTGTACATCTCTGTACACAACAGGTACATGATTGTTGGCCCTGTTGGAGCTGCTAATCGGCTTTGTCACAACCGTTGTGCTGTGTGCTAATCACAACCTCCCCCCCACCGGCGCATCCTCACTAGGTGCAGCCAATAAGGGGAAGACTCTCAAAATCAAATTACAGAGCAAAAAAGCTTCCCATAATCCTTTGTTTCACTGCAGTCTTAGCAACAGTCAGACTCAAAGGTATGCAAATTGCTCCTCCTTATTTACTAAAGAGAGAAACGGATGATGGAGTGAGTGGAGTGACCGCTCACACCTGTCACTGGCAGCCATGAGAATACAAAAAGCTCCTTTTTGTCATCACATACTTGATTTGCCCTTCACTGTTTTCACACCCGGACCAATCAAGCTGCTAATAAGCGGCGAGATTGCAAGATTTGTCCCCAATCAGAGACCTCTCAATCAGCCAATCAGTGCTGCTGGAAATGCAGAGCTCAAAGGTTAAACACACACTTCCACATATTTCCAAGTGCGACTGGCTGTGAATTGGAAATTGTTGTCGCTGTATTTACCTGCTAAACTTCTCTAACGCCGAGGAAATAAAACAAATTGAACAAACTTCATTGGAGTCAAAGCCACTTTGGATCGCACTTTAAGACGGCTCCATCCAAAGGATGGATTTATTAAAAACATTGTCACAGGTTGCCCATCCAGATTAGTTGAGAAGTCATGTCTTCACATGATGGACAATACTGCTAACAATCAGGCATCTCAAGAAAATACTAGACACAAAATGTAGCTACTCATCTTGCTATAAAGCATACTCTAAAGCATTGTCTGTTTTCTTCTGAAGAGACACGACTGATGTCACATTATACTTGTGAGGAATAGAGATGGTCAGTTTCTCATAAGTCAGCATTGGTGATGTGTGATATGAATTTCAAATGACATAGAGCCTCACATAAATGGAAATTATTCATCCAAACAAACAGGTAGCTTAGTTCCTTTGAAGTTTTTTTTTTTTTTTATTGAAACTATGCATAAGCGTAGACAAAATCACAATCAATTTGAATATGCAAAAATATAAGAGATCACAGACGTTCATGTGAAATGTGAGACACCAATCAAGGGTTGCGGTAAAATACACAAAAACAACCATAAAAATAACAACGCAACAACCTTCTTTGTGGGGAAATAAAATCAAAAAGAAATGAATTGATATGATTATTGTTGATGTTGATCATAGTAACAACAATAATAACAGCTAATCAACAATTATGCTTAAAAACATGGAAAGGAAAAGGAGGGTTATTGGTTAAGATTTTGTTAATTTTTTTTCTACGGTATATCATTGAAACATACATTCTTGAAAAGATGTAGGAGCCATTTGGAGCAATTGATTTACACAAATTGAAACCATGACAAACGGCTGTGGGGTGGCTCCACCAAGACACACCTGGCAGGTGCATCAGCATTAGGACGCAACCTGGTGCACCAGTTCATGGTGCAGGTCCATGTTCATGTTTGATTTTGTAGAAGTATCTCCTGCTATGTGGCAGAGGCTCACTTGGGTTCATCTCCAGTCCAAATTGTGCATCCTTTTGGGATGTGAAAATCACTTGGACTTTAACTTTAACTTCAAGTTTAATGTTCATCTCTGCCGCTTTGCCGATGACACCAAACTCTACCTGTCCAAACTTCCTCCAAATTGACGGAGGTGAAACTGAAATCCTCCTTACTGGCACAAGATCTTCACTAACCAAACATTGACAGCTTTCACTCAACAGATCCTCAATTTCTCCTCTCAGGTTAGGTCTCCCCATAGGGAAATACCCCATGATATTTTCCTATGGACATTTCCGTCCATCCAGCTCCATCCTGGGATCTCCCTTTAGTGTTTAGGTCAGAACTGAAGAAGCCTTTCAGATGAGAGGCGAAACGTCTTCAACATCACAAGTCATAACTTAACCCTTCTACTTTAAGATGGCGTGGATGACTGAGAACCTTCACAGACATACAAATATACTAAATGTTTGTTTTTAAATGCAACAGTAAGTAAGTAAGACAGGTAATGACAATACATTTGGAATAATATTTTCATAGCATATCTGATCTCACTTGAACAGGTCCTTGATCGACACTGTAACCCACCATCCAGACCATTTTCAAGAGCAATTTCTTGATTTTTTGGAAAGACTTTTTTTTTAAGACAACAGCCTTGCCAACACTCTTCCAAACTCATACACACAAAATGTGTTGATTTCCTGTGTGGCTGCATTTCTGTGAGGAAAATCTGATGTGTCAAATGTGTCAAATAGCGACTGCAATGCTGAAGGAGGCTTTTCTGGAGAAGGAGAGAGCGGCGGCCGTCTCCCCTCCCTGGAGACACTGGCCGGACTGTCACATTCAGCTCTTTTGTGTGTCGGTCTTGTCTCATGAGTCCATTGTGGCCTTCTGGACGGACTGATTCCACCAGCAGGATGCAGTCATCCTTCCTGTCTTGTATTCATGTCAGACTGCCATCTTTCCCTGGGAGGGATTTCATTGTCACCCCAACCTCAACTCTCTCTCCCTCTGTCTCCATGTCTCTCTCTCGCTCTCTCTGTGTGTCACACACACACACACACACACACACACACACACACACACACACACACACACACACACACACACACACACACACACACACACACTTCTTTTCAAACCAAATGTCTTGAATGCTACACTGATCACGGAAAAATAATCAAGTGCCCTTTTGTTTTAGCGGCCGTTTCAACAGGAGAAAATAAACTTATGGTAATGAAGCCTTATCATGTGCGGTTCAGACGGTGGCTGTGATGGGATTTGCCTTCCAGTGTCGTGGAGCCATCCAACCAAGGCCCCCTCCCGTCCCCCCTCGCTGCTAGCCGAGGCCTGCAGCCAAGTTCAGGAGCTCCACCACATTCTAATGCTCAAGTGCTGCTGTAGCTGCTACTGCTTCAAAAAGTCTACACCCAAAGAGCTTACAAACTGCTGACTAGTCTACCTGTGGAAGAGGACATTTACTCACACTCACAATCACACTCACAGTTCTCATTGTAGACACTACTGTAATGGTCATCTGACAGTGAAGGAGCCCAATTTACAAACATTTCATAATAATATTTATGTAATGCTTACAACCAAAAATGGTTTTCAAAAGTGTTTTTTGTCAATCCTTGACACACATACACACTTACATACACACTTCTGTCTGTCTCCACACATTTGGACTGTTTTACATGTCACTAGACTGTGATAACCACCTTAAAAGTAAGCGCTTGAAGCTGCTTTTCCATCACCCCTAGAACTCTGCAGAACCTAAATATGGCAATAAAAACTGGTGATGGAAGCAGCTCAACTTGGGAAAACCTCTCAAAAATGGCTGAAAGGTTTTGACGCTGTCATGAGGTAGTTTTTCACACGTATCCATATAGAGGTATATCGCAAAAGTGTAATGGAACTTTTTCCCCCATTGACATGTCATACTGGGTCATGTGACCAGTTCACTGACCAGTGAAAATGGCGCATGATGGAATATTTTTTACAAGTAAACAAAGAGAAAAATATAGCTACCATTCTTGACAGTAAACAAATGTAAAATGTGAACAAACATTTATTGTTATTATTATTATTATTATTATTATTATTATTATTGTTTTCATCAATAATAATAATAATAATAATAATAATAATAATAATAATGTATTTTTACATAATAAAATTTACATAATACTTGGCTGACACACATGCACACACACACACACACACACACACACACACACACACACACACACTTATATACACACTTCTGTCTGTCTCCTCACATTTGGGCTGTTTTACAGGTCAGTGGACTGTGATAACCACCTTATCAATAAGTGCTTGAGTGGCGCAGGGTGCTGCCGAGCGTATTTTGTGTCTTGACTTGATAATTGAATTTATCGTTGTGTTGCCTGTGACTCACCACCGCGGGTTAGATTGATTGATTGATTGAAATGTTCTACACAGCAGTTTGTAGTAGGACTTTTGAAATGTGCCCTTTCGGTAAATACTGGGAGATTTTAGTTCAAATGACTAAAGGCAGTGACTAAGTTCAGCTGCCGACGGACACTGGGCTCTAAGTTGACCTTCAAAATGGCTTGGGTCATCACGGGTGTGTTCTGCAGCATCAGAATCACCACGCAGTTGTCTGACGAGTGTACAAGTGCTACCGAAGGATCAGCCTCCTGCTTTTACTGCTGCGAGAGCTCATTTTTAAACACTGCTCCTCCCCTGCCTGTACATTCTCTTTACCAGGAGCTGTTTAGTATGCACTGGGTGTAAATGGGAGACTGGTGGGGCTATGGGTGGCAGAGTGCTGGGCCGCTCTGTCATTAATGTGCCCAGTGCTGTTGTCACTCGCCTAATGACATTGCTATCAGACGACATGCTGGGAGCTCATCCACGGGGAGCCTGGCTTGAGCAGCTGCAGGCGCCATTGGCCCCCCCGTCATCAATTCTGCACGTCTCCTCTCCAAAATCTGAAGACCAAGACAATGTTTTTCACCCTCTAGCAGCCTTTTGGGGGCTCCCATGTGACCTTGAAATGGGCAAATTAATAATTCCTTTAAAACAAATTGGAATTATATCCATCAATGACCTCAAGTCAAGAATGCAAGTGTGAGCTGAACATCTGACCAGGGATGGAATTTGAAAATGTGAAAACCATATTTCTTGAGGAGAGCTGGAACCAGACGCAGCTTGTGATTGAAATTAAAAAGCTCAATAGTTTCACCTTCAATCAATTAAAACTTAAACATTTCTAAATCACGCAACATGTAGCTAAATGTGTTTTTTTTTTTTTTTTTTTGTCATGATAGATTTTATAATGCACTTATGGGAGAGGGAAGGGGGGGGGGGGTTGGGTAACTGAAAAATTAATCAATCACAGCATCATCTAATTCGGACTGGAGTAGAATCATAAATCTTATCATTAACATACTGACTGACTTTCAGAGATCAGTTTAAAATACTGTGTGACGTTATACAATACAATAATTGACATTGTATAGGTTTGGTGTAGTATAATATCCCTGATGAGTTCAGGAATGAAGGACAATCTTCCTGTTTTTTTTTTTTAAACATCCAGATGTCACAGGTCTACTATCACTGCTATTATTTAGACGAATCAATTGCTAATCAGTAAGTGTTGCCTTTCAGAAAAAAGTAAAGGTACATTTGTTCATGAAAATGTTTACTTGACATTATCAAGTGAATAGTCTTCCACTTGGGATCATTCCTAAATGCTCTGAAGTGCTCCAGTAAACTCTCAAACGTAGTTCATTCACTTAAATCAGAGTATAATATCTTTATAAGCAAACACATTATTCATGCAATGTACATCATGCATATCAACACACACCCAGGACAGCTGGGAACATCAAACAGACCAAAAACAAATCAGAGTATGAATTCATTTAATGTGTAATTATTAATAGTGACAGACAGATTTTTGCAGTTGAGATTTTTTGGCACTTGAAGGGACGATTTCAGATTTACTGAGAGTCTGACAGTTCTTTGGACACAACATACATGTTACGTTTTTGCTCAGAATGGTGAACAAAATAGTAATCACAGAATAAAATAAGAATAAAAATAATAAATTATAATTTTGTCTTTGTATCTAACTCCACAATATACAGCTTATTTGAAATGATCACTCTTGCTTCGATTAATGATGAGATGTGATGGGAACTTAAAACACAGTCTGGACCACAGATCACCAGCAGACCAATGAACCATCAGACTGCAGCTTCTCTGGATTGAAAACCATGACTGTTGCAAATCCAAAGGCTAAATTGCACATATGATGCAAAAACAAAAAATAACTGGACCAGTCGAAGAGAAAAACAGAAATTCACAATCACACACCTACGGAGAATTTAGCGTTCCCAATTTTCCTCACGTGCATGTTATTTGGCCTAAGTGGGGAAGCTGGAGAACCTAGAGAGAACCCCCACAAACTCCTGACAGACAGAGCCCCGAGCTTCAGATGGAACGCACGACCTTCTCTTCACCGCTGACGCCCAAGTGGGCGGCTGAGGCTCCGTTGGTCTAATGATCAAAGGTTTGGCTCCAACTGTCTGCATGTGGAAGTGAAGTGTCCTTGGGCAAGACACTAAACTCTAAATTGATCCCAGCCATTGGTGTATGAATGTGTTGTATGGAGCTTTGGGTATCGTGCTGGAAAGGTGCTGGAAAGCGCTTCCATTTACCATTGACCAACGAAAGGCATTTTAAATATGAAAATGAAATCCTCCAGTCACGTGTTGTTTGAAGTGTGCTATAAAAGTGTTGAAATGAGACAAAGTATTGTGTGGGCGTACAATGAGCGAGTGTTGTGCTGTCAATAGGAAACTGAGGAAACTCTTGAGAAACTGCTCGGCTGGTTTTTACTGCTGTCAAGGAGACGTAATAAAATGAGCCCCCATCATTGAAAGCGTAATCGTGACCATGAGTCTGAAATCTGTCTTGTCCATAAAAATACAAACTTCCACTTTTAATCAAAGATATCACAGTTGGAAGTTTTTCTTTTCCTAAAATACAGCTCTGTATGCTAAATGTTTTAGAGTTGAAGCTCACTATCGGCGGGCTAAAAACTTTGGGCGACTATATAAAAAGTTACATGTGCTCTATTCTAAATATAAATGCTAAGACTGGAGGTGAAGCCACAGAAGAAGAAGTCTCCTCTCAGAGGTTCAGTTTGGAGGTTCCTGCTCCACCGTCTCCTCCGGAGCAGAGTCGTCTCTCCTCAGCCGCTCCTCTTCCTCCTGCAAACACAGTCACACAGTCACTTTGCTGAACGCACCTGCAAGGGCGGCTGCGTTAACGCAGAACTGCCGAGGTATTTGTGGCAGGGTTTGGTTTTTATGGTCCGGTATTGTGGGTTTATGTTGTGGTTGATGGCCAAAAACATCACACAACGAATTACCCCTGAAGGCCTCTCACCAGTGGCGCAATCGGGGGAAATGTATCTTAAAGGTTCAGTGTGTAATATTTGGAGATTTTGAGAAGAAACAGTGACATTGAGTGGTTACATTTTAGATTGCAGCATCTTTCACTCTCTCTCCCTCTCCTGGGCTTGCCATTGAACTACAGGGGCTCATAAACAGGTGTGTCCTCACAATCAGGTGTGATTTTTTTCCTGTTCTTATGTTCTAAGGGCAGGAAAACAAAATCACTTTCATTGTACTGTGAAAATACACTTTTATTAGGGTATTTATGCGCAGTGTACTAAGCTTTTACCAATATAAAAATCATAAACCAAGCCAAATATTACACACTGGGGCTTTTCAATCAGGTTCCATCATATGCATCTGTGAGCATTAATATGCGCCACCCAGGGTGTGACTGTCATGCCAACGCCCAAACCCTGCTGTCTTAGTGTAGCAGCTGAGGTGAAAGTGACAGTGAGAGGCGCAGTGGTGATTAAATGACTCTGACAGATACAATTACGGGCCCTCCAGAGGTTAATGAACACACCCAGAAACCAGAGTGTGTGTGATTTAGGACATCAGATTAGGATGTGCGCTTTTTTTTAATGACTCCACATTTTATCCAGATAGTTGGGAGCAGACATTAGTTACTTTGAATTCTATCAGTCAAGCCTCATTTCACAACTGTAAAAGTGTTCATGTAAAAAAAAAAAAAAACAGTGCTAGATTTGACAGCATTTTGTGGTAAATTGCAAAAGACAACGGAAATTCGGAGTCTACACAAAAAGAACACAAAACACTTTGCTGAGAGGAATTGCTGATGATGTCCTACCAATTACTTTTAATGATGAAATAAGGTCTTTACAGTGACATGACTTATTATTATTCACCCTTGTTACTTGATGCAGAAAACCTGGACTGAACATGAGCTGAACCAGTGTAGGTCCTGGATCTTTATCAAGGGTGAGGAAAAAAAAACTCCATTGGGAAGACACATAAAGCATAAAAGATCCACACATTAACATAAGGTTTAAAGGTCCAGTGTGTAAAATATGACCTTTTTTTAAAAATGATTTTCACATTGGTAAAAGCTTAATATACTGCCCAAAAATATATTCACAAACGTGTATACTTACAAGACAAAGTTATTTGGTTTTCCTCCCCTTACGATGGTTCTTTTTTTTAAAGACAATATAGATCAAGGCACTTGCTCCCAGTTAGCTGCCATCTTGCACCACTACATTTCTAAGGAAGCCTGGTGTGGACAATCCAGCTGCCTGACAGCAGAGCGTTCCGTAATTAGGCTAAACGCTGGTGTCTTCAAATAAACCAACGAAGAAGAAGTTGGACGAGGTATCCAGGTTTGTGCTCGCAGGCCACCGTAGTTCACTGGCATGCTTGGGAGAGGGTGAGCGAAAGAGTGCTGCAATCTAAAATGTAACCACTTGATGTCACTGTTTCTCCTCCAAAACTCCAAATATTACACACAACCTTCTATGTGAAAGAACAGAAACGACATTTTAGCTCTCCACTGACTGGAACCTTGTCTTTGCCTTTGGACGGGTCTTCATACGACATCTCTGCACAAGAGAAATATGCTACTTTTTTCTGAACTCTGAATACATTCTATATACTTCATCCAAAAAAACGGTCTCTTCCTGAACTATGCCTTTGTGTACATCCACAGTATGTGATAAATCTCCTCGTAAAGCAGGACAATGTTTCGGCTGTCAGTAGCTGCGTTTCCATGATATTTCTAAAATTTCGACAAAGTAAAATTGCAATTTTGCAGGTGTTTCCATTGAATGGTGTGAAGTGCATAAACTGTCATTCTCATCAAACCTCATCCCACAAGATTTACGAGAATTACATTGGCTTTTGTTTACTGTCAAGAATGGTTGTTATATTTTTCTCTTTGATGACTTGTCAAAAAAAATTCTGTCTCCTCCTCTGTCCAATCATAACACACCATTTTCACTGGTCAGTGAACTAGTCACGTGACCCTGTACGTCACATCCGCTGACGTGTCATTGGGAAAAAAGTGTTTCCATGACACTTTTGCGATGTACCTCTCTACGGATACGTGTGAAAAACCACCTCATGAGAGCGTCACAACCTTTTAGCCATATTTGAGAGGTTTTTCCAGGTTGAGCTGCTTCCATCACCAGTATGTAATACTGCCATATTTAGGTTTGGCACAATTCTTGGGGTCATGGAAATGCATCTACTGTCATCCTTTGTTCTCAAAGGGCCAGTCAGTCAGTCAGTCAATAGGCAGGGCGACGGGCCAGTGTATGCTCATTGTTTCACAAAGCAGAGGAAGACAGCGCCCCCTCCAGGGACACCACACCACCAGCGTTCTACTCTCCACTCTGGGGCGTGCAGATGGGTGCCAGTGCTTCTCCACTGCTGTTGGTATTACCCTGCTGTTTGACTACCCACAGAGCCTGTGCAGCTGGAGGAGGAGCAGCATGAAATCTTCTTCATCTCTTTTCATTGATCATGTTTTTCATTTCTGGACAAAAATCTTGAAACATGTATTCAAAATCCATGACTAAGTCATGCAAACTGCATGTAAAGAGGCATCCAACCTTGACTTGAAACATACCTTCATGATGCTGATCATGTCTACGCTGGTGTAAATGGACAGGACACATTTAAACCTCAGCATTATTCTATTACAACATCGGTCGCTATTGGTGTACTTGCATGCAAGTATTGTTGTTAATTGAGTGAAAACACCAGGAATTGTTGAGACAGTGTAATTGAAGCATGTCTATCACTTCTCTCTGGGTGACAGAAGGAGTGAGAGGGCTCCACGGTTCGTTTTTCAACGCTTGCCTCCTCCAGGCTGAGAGAGCCTCTAGCTAAAACATACCTGAAAATGAAATGCCACACTTTTACCTTATTTTCTTTCTTTTTCATTCAAAAGGACGTGACTGAAGCGTTGCATCTGCCATTTACTGCCAGGAGTTGGTGTCTCACAATGAACTCTAGGGGGCAACAGAGCTCCTACTTTGTCAAATGTTCAACCTAAAAGCACAAATTCTGCTTCCCAAAGTGTGATTCAATGATAAGGGGAGTCTTGAAGCACAGACAGAAGGCTGCATGGATTGTATACTGCTCTTTAAATAGGGATTATCAGAGCACATCTGACTGTGAACACATGCTGTCGTCTGTGCTCCAGGTTGGCACAAAAAAAAGAAAAAAAAAAAGAAAAAAGAAAAATCTGTCGAATTGCACACTAAAGGAGACTCCATTCAGAGTTATTGTCATTTTACCCAACTGGAGTATTTGAAAAGACATGACAGGCACCATGAACGCAAGTACAAACATGTCAGCAGCTGGACACGTTTGGATGTCATGAAAATGACTTGCTGAAGTTCAAACTTCAGCAAGTTTGAACTCTAGTGTCTGCACACTAGAGTTGGGACACCCTCTACAACGCATCTTCAACTTGAGCCTGGGACAGGGGAGGGTTCCCCAGCTGTGGAAAACATCCCGCATCATCCCAGTCCCCAAGAAGCTACATCCCAGTGAGCTGATTGACTTCAGGCTGGTCGCCCTGACGTCGCATGTGATGAAGACAATGGAACGGCTGCTGTTCCATCACCTGAGGCCACAGACCCACCGCGCTCTCGACCCTCTGCAGTTTGCCTACAGGGAGAAGGTGGGAGTAGAGGATGCCATCATCTTCTTGCTCCACCGATCTCTCTCCCACCTGGACAGAGGCAGTGAGATGGGATCATACCTGGTGGAATGGATCAAGGACTATCTGACCGGCAGACCACAGTTCGTGCGACTGGGGGATTGCAGATCCGACTCTGTGACCAGCAGCACAGGAGCACAGCAGGGAACTGTGCTCTCTCCGGTACTGTTCGCCCTGTACACGTCCGACTTCCAGTACAACTCTGAGCTCTGCCACGTACAGAAGTTCGCGGACGACACAGCAATTGTGGGTTGTATCAGGGATGAACAGGAGGAGGAGTACAGAGAACTCATCCAGGACTTTGTCTCATGGTGTGACTCCAACCACCTTCTACTCAACATCACCAAGACCAGGGAGATGGTGTTAGACTTCAGGAAGACCAGGAAGCAGCCAAAGCCTGTGGTCATCAAAGGAGACTGTCTTGAGGTCGTTAACACCTACAAATACCTGGGAGTACAGCTGGATGATAAACTGGACTGGTTTGCCAACACAGACGCTCTGTGCAAGAAAGCGCAGAGCCGTATGTACTTCCTCAGAAGGCAGGCGTCCTTCAATATCTGCAAGAAGCTACTACAGATCTTCTACCAGTGTGTGGTAGCGAGCGCCCTCCTGTACGCAGTCGTGTGCTGGGGGGGCAGCCTCAAGAAGAAGGACGCCGCACGCCTGGACAAAGTGGTGAGGAAGGCAGGCTCTGTCATTGGCACTGAGCTGGACAGCCTAGCGTCGGTGGTGGAGTGGAGGACGCTGAACAGGCTTCCGTCCATCATAGACAATACTGATCATCGTGTTACGGTTATTGTTGTTAAAAAAATACTGGATTAGCAATTATATTTTCATATCCACACTTGATGTGGACTTTATATTGTACGCAAGAGAAATGTCTGTACACTTGCTTCTCCAAATAAACAATAAATTACAAAAAAAGAATAAAAAGACAATACTGATCATCCACTGTACAGCACTATCTCCAGGCAAAGGAGCAGCTTGGGTGACAGACTGCTGTCGCTATCCTGCTCCACTGACAGGCTCAGGAAATAATTTCTCCAACATGCCATACGGCTCTTTAACACTCATCGCTAGGAGCCCTGGACCTACAGAGTACACATGTATGCATGTATGTGTAATTTGTAATTTATAAAGAACTGTACCTTTTTACCTTTTGTAATTTGTCATTTTCAAGATTTTTCTCTTTTATACAGTTGGTTCAAAACCGTGCATGCCTCTGTACTGTTCTGTATCTTGTCGAGCTGCTGTAAATGCAAATTTCTCTTGGAGATTAATAAAGTACTCATCCATCTATCTATCTATCTATCTATCTAAACTGAGCATCAAAAAGGGAGGAAAACGGGATTGAAGTGATTGTGAATGTGGCTCGGCTGTTGGTTGCCACAGGGTGTGAGTATTTTAAAAACAGCAAATACTCTGGGATTGTCACTGCAGTGTCAGAAGTTTACAAAGAAAGAGGAAACAGTCGGGGAGTGTTGGTTGTGTGGAGGGAAATGCCTTGTTAAGGACACAGGAAGGCAGCAGTGACTCAAAGAATCACTGCTTACAACCATAAGGCGAGACGGGGCACATTTATCTGTACAGCACATTTCATCCAAAAGGGCAATTCTACATGCTTTGCAGGACTAAAATGAAATTAAAATAACGACACAATCAATGACTCAGAATTCCATTTAAAAATCAATTCAAAGAAATGACGAATTGACTCGCAGTTTAAAACCCAAAATGAAAATATTTGTTTCAATGGCCTGTTTCAACACTTGCTTCATGTGAAGGAAGACAGCTGTATGAATTAGAAGTAAATTCTTGTTTGTGTGTGTGTGTGTGTGTGTGTGTGTGCGTGCGTGCGTGCGTGCGTGCGTGCGTCTGCCTCGTCAGCAAAAAGCCAGACTTGTCGGTACATTTTCATCTTAACAAAGGCTGCATGGTTGGGATGATGATGATACAGCGACTAGTATACCTGAGCGAGGCCTTGTGTCAGTGAGCACTTATGCTTATTTGAATGAGCAAAGGTTGTGAGAAATAGAGTGCGTTGGCCACTGGGGACCCTCACAGCAATCACACCCCCATTTACTCCACAAATTGGCCCCTGAGAGGCCTTGGGTGTCTGCGGCGCCTAGTTAAAGTGATTGAGGTGACTCCCACATATTGATTTTTCTCTCTCTGCATGTGGCCACCCTTGACCGTGCCGTGTATTCCCTGCTGGCTGCTTCAGCTTTTAGCTGCGTTCTCTTTAAATGACACTGAAGTTGAATGGCGTCATAGACAACCAACAATTCCTTCAGTGCCTCGTCGACTGCCTTGTATAAAGGAAAGAGCAGGAAGGCACTTGAATTCATCAATGGGACAACTGACATCGTGTAAGTTGATATCAGAAAAAGGGGATCAAATCGATATTTTTAAATGAGAGGAGTCCATTTTAGAAAATAATTTAATGTAATAGAATGGAAGGCCTTTATTAATACCACGGTGGGGAAATTTGCATAATCACATTAGCAACTGTATAGTGCAAAAAGATGGAAAATTATATCAATTAAAAGAAATAAGGCAATAAAAAATAAAACTTTTTTATTGGCTTATTTACAATTCCTCTATATAACTCCCCATAGCTCCCCCATTTGCACACGCACGCACGCACGCACACACACAGTTGCACTAGGTAATTAATTTATTTGACGTGTTTTATGCTCATATGTGATGATGTTTTTATGTTTTTATGTTTTATATGAGCTGCTGGACACAACAATTTCCCCATAGGGATAAATAAAAGTATCTAAAAACTTGTATTGTACGGTAAGTACAATACAATACTTTTATTTATGTATTTATGAGCTGTATGTTAAGCTTTTACCTGTATAAAAATCAAACATTAAAAAAAATTGACCCACTGGACCTTTAAAGAAAAACCTCAATAACAAACTTTGCAGTGGAAATAATAAATTGAAAGAAATCAAAGCTTTTTATGCACCGATTTTGAACAGATGCAATCCTTTTGATGACCCAGTGCCTCCCACACACGTTCCCAGCTCAGTTCTTTTGAACACTGCTTGAACAACTTGAAGGGCTTTTGGCATTTCAGAGCTTTTATCCAAACCTTATGGCCTGACACACCGTGGAGGCCGGGGTGGCGTGCGGCACCGCCAGGCTGTGACCAAAGCTACACACAAGACCCCGTCGGCGTGGAACAGTCAGGAATTAAAGGCTGTCCATATATTATGGCTCAACTGTTACAGGAGAAGTGAAATCAATTGAGTGAGGGCCGCGGGTGGCAGTGCAGGATCTGGCCTTGCTCAAAGTGAGCTTTATCTTAGCCAAGCAGGCAGCTGTGAAACACAGCGGCAATAATGAACTCAAGCTTGACTAATAGAGCCTTTTACTGCTGCTCTGCACAACACTAGTCCACAGCCTTAAAACATATTGGTACAAGACTGTACAGCTATGGCAGGGCCCTCTTTCAATATTGGAACAACAACTTAGGCCTATAGCAACATATACATACAATACTTAGCAGAACACAGGGGAGCCATGACCAGCCCATTACACCTGATCAATTACACTGCTTTGTTATACACAGCTCTATTTTTTTTCATATATTTACATTACTTATTATATTGTTTTTACTGGCTATGACTTTTGTATCTCTTTGAGATCTTTCTTTCTTTTTTTTAAATAGGGTGCAATATAGCTCAAAACAACAATTTTGTTGTAAGTACTTGTAGTGCGATGACAATAAAGGCTATTCTGTTAATCAGAATCAGAATACTTTATTAAGCCTGACGGAAAATTTGTTTGTAACAGTGCTCCATTCAACCTCAAGACTGTACATAGTGCAAATAAAATAGAAGCATGCAAAAATAAAAGAAAGAAAGAAAGAAAGGAAAAGGCTATGTACATGGCTATAAACATAGTGGATGTGGATGAATTTGGATGAGCAGTGGTTTCAAGCTGTGGTTTCAATCTGTGATGGATGCTTCGTTTTGTATTTTCTCTCTGCTATTTTGCATTTGAATCTTTTTCTGTAAGGCCACCTCAGTGTCTAAAAAGCGCCCTGACAAATAAAGTGCATATTGCATATTATATTTTTTTATTATATTAATTTATTAAATTTTCTTATTCTTATTCTTATTCTTATTAATAATATAAATGACATATTCTCCAGTACCTATTGAGAGATGGATTTTTCAAACCGAGGCCTGCTGCTGCTGCGTGTCACACTGTAAGCCAGTGTGTGTTGTCTCTGGCTGGATTTCCTACATCTTTCTCTCAGATAAGAGCGCAGGTGGCTGCAGGGAGCTTTGACAAATCACTTCCTGCACAGGTTCTTTGTAGTGGGCTGTCAGGAAGAGAAGTTGACCAGCAGCTATCTCTGCCAGCAGCCCAGTCTCAGCCGCAACCATCAGCTAATATTCTGCACTTACTGCTGGCATTTAGGAAACATTCCAACTCCACGGGCAAAACCTGTGCACGGCTTGGCATTTCAAAGAAGATAATAAAACTTTCCTTAAATACAGCTCTCATCTCAGAGTGCTTTTTAGATGCCCTTAGTGGAGTCAATTATCTCCCCTCACTTGCTATTACAGAGTCACTTTGAGCACCTTACACCTTAAGAGGTCCGCGCAGCGAGCGTTCTCAAATGTCATGTTCTTAACTGCCTCTCAAATCGTGTACTCTCAGAGACTGGAAGCCTTGGACACGTGTCGGCTGCTGTCATCCATTTGTTGCTAAACATGCCTTTTGAAATGTGCCGCGTGCATCAAAAGAATAGAAGTGCTTAAGTACGGCGAAATAAATAGATGAATAGAAGTGGGATTTTGAGGAGACCGACTGTTTGTGAACAACAGAGTGATCTGTGATCTGTTGCATGAGGAATGTCGGAGAAATTCTCCTTAGTATTTTTTTGAACCGTGTCAGAAGAGCAAATGTTATTCTCCTGCCACCATCAGAATGTCACCCTGCTCAGGGCCATGAAACCAAAGCCTGAAGGTCCTTTCATTGGATGTTAACAAGTGGGAGGGAGCAGGAGGAGGAGGATGGGAGCAGCTTCACAGGGATGAGATACTCCAGAGGGAGGAAGATATGGAAGCCTGAGAGCAGCAGTACAAGGAGACTGACAACAGTGAAGCGCTGAGGGGACAACTCGGAGGTCAATTCAAAACTCTTCATTTGCCCAAAGCCATTTAGGAAAATACACTTAGAATATGGGGATAATGTATAGGTGACAAAAAATAAAGGGAATTATACAGTGTGGTCTCAAAATTACCTGAATAAAGTATTGTCATAATCTGAAATGAATGCAGTAATACAGAAAGTGGTAGCGTTGTTTCAGAAATGACACTCGCAACCAGTGTTTTCATTTCTCACCTCCCGTCCTCTACATAATCAATCAATCAATCAATCAATCAATCAATCAATACCTTCTGATAGCTGTTGCTCCTCAACAAGATTTGAGGTCACCAGTTAATGTGCTTATATTTCTCCTAGAGGGCGCTATTGTAGATTGAGACTATTATTTTTTACTGTGTGCTTGTTTTGGAAGACAAATAAGTCAAGGAAACCAAGTAAATAAATAGGACCAAGTATGCAATATTTGGAGATTTAGAGAAGAAACAGCAACATCAAGACTATAAACTCTGAGCCTTTGATCTGCTCCTTGTGAATGGGATAATGAGGGAATAACACACACCTGGCCATAGAACAGCTGAGCAGCCAATTGTCCTATTACTTTTGGTGACTTAAAAAGTGGGAGGCACTGATACCAACTGTTGTAATTCCTACACGGTTCACCTGATTTGGATGTAAATACCCTCAAATTAAATCCGAGAGTCTGCAGTTAAAGCACATCTTGGTGGTTTCATTTCAAATCCATTGTGGTGGTGTTTAGAGCCAAAAAGATGAGAATTGAGTCAATGTCCCAATATTTATGGACCTGACTGTAACTGGTAGCACTACCAACTGCCAGTTGATAACTACCAAAATCTAGACCAAATCTAGTCTTACAGGTCCAGTGTGTCAAATTTTCGTGAAGCCTGGTATTGAAGGAAGCCTGTTGTTTCCTATTTCGGCCACTATGAGGTGGCTCCCTTAAAGAATGGTGGCGCAAGATAGCAACTAACAAGGAGCAAGACCCTTATTGCTCACTGTGTATTCCTATATACATGTGAGAACTGTTCTAAGGGCATTCTATGGGCATAGCCATATACCACTTTACCAACATAAAATTCATACATCAAGCCAAATTTCGCACACTGGACCTTCAACAGAAGACCGACTGTGTTTGCATCATTGCAAAGCAAGTGGAAATCAAAGTTTATACTACTCCAATGTGCTTGGCGTGAAATATAACATTGACTGTTTATATGCAAATGATAAAACAGTAAAATAAATGAATGTTTCTTCAAAAAGCACAGGACATCAGGACGCTGACTTTGTCTTTTGGTTTCCATGCATGTGGCAGCGTACACTGAGCGCTCACCTTGGCCGAGGACGTGTCACACTCCTGGCAGATCCAGGCGTATCCAGTCTGCTTGGGGGACTTCTTCAGTGGAGGGTCCAGGCAGCCGAAGTGATAGCAGAGACGGCACTCATCACACCTGAGGGACAGACAGACAGACAGACAGACAGACAGAAGACCATGTGTTGTTACTCCTCACACAAAGAAAGCTCCTTCACGCTCCTACAAGGACAGCCAGTGGCTGATGATGGATGAGGACCAGGCAACGAGGTGTCGCTCACTCATGAGAAATTGTTAACGCATATTAAATCTCATCTAAACACTTTATTCGCTTAACCTTATATACCAGTGACTATCCAGAGGTTCATAATGCCACCCAGAGAACGCAGAGCTTGTTTATGCCGAGACAAATACCTGCATGTTTCCTCGTTTCTTTTCCCTATCTATCAATCGATCAATAAACTTTTATTTGTACAGCGCTAAATCACATCCAAGGACGTCTCAAAGCGCTTTGTACAATCAGAGTAAGAAACAGCAGGGCCCCCAGAGCAAGCAAAGTCGTTTGCATTGGAAATCTTTCCAAAATAAGTGACAAAAAAAAAATTCATTACATATATAGTATAGTGCGTTCATAATGGAATGGAATCTATGGAAAATAGGATTTCCCAACTGTAGTTGTAAAACCATTGGTTTCGGTCAGGAATATGTGCAAAAGCATATTTTGTTATTTTTGCTGACTGCCACCTTCTATTGCAGGGGAAGCATATTAAAGTGCAATTTAATATGATTTTATAGCTACTTTGTAAATGTTATGTATTATATGTATTTATAATGTTATATATTATGTATTTAAATCTAATTCAAAATGCAGTATTATGTAAAACTCTTTCCCTGATATCAAACAGCTACAAACATGTCCTGTCATGAAACGGCTCACGCACCATCTCTCCCTCGGCCCGCCGACCAAGAGGAGGCAAGTCTTTTTTTTTTTCCCCCGAGGAGGAGTGTGTGTGTGAGACAAGGAGTGAGCAGTGCTTCAGGATGGAAGGTTTTCAAGGTAAAACAATGGCAGACAAATGCGGGCAACTTGCAGTCTGGCTCCATCTGTTCAGTTCAGTCTTTCACTCGCTTTCCTCTTCTGCTGACATCACCTGACCAACACATAGGCATATGGAGAAGGGCCTCCAAGGTCTGTGTGTGTGTGTGTGGATATAGACAGAGCCCACTGCAGCTGCACAGTGCACACGCTCGGCAGTCGGCACGCAGTGCACGATGTGGCAGGCAGCACGCAGCAGAGAAATGGCGGCGACCGCAGAGTCAGAGTCGGTGAAGAAAACACAACAGAAACAGAGTTGTTTTGGTCCTACTGTTGGCCAGTTGATACAAACAGAGCAGAGCTGTGACTGATGCAACAAGAGAGAGTCGCACAGAAGCTGCTGTTTTTCATTGACATTTGATTTTATACTTATTTATTATTTATATTTATTTCTTTAAAGTTGGTTATATTTTGGTATTAGATTTTTTTTATTGATTGACATTTATATAATTATGATTTATCTTTTTAATTTCATAGCACTTCATTAGTTATGATTTATATTTACATTTTGTGACATTTTCTTCAACTGTTTTTTATTTTTTGTAATAAATATATTAACGGCTACATGTGTCTTGTGATTTTTAACGTTTTACTTATTGAAAAGATTACAAACCAAAAAGTGTATTGATATTGATATCGCAATATCAACCCCCAAAATATTGATTATCGCATTGAATTCGAAAAATATGTTATCGCCCATCACTAGTAGCTACTGTGCTAGTGCCTTTGTTATGCGAGCTGGGACCACCACTTTATGTCCGATTTGACAGTCGCATTTACAAAAAAGAAATCCTAAAAGTCAAGCAAATGTCAGTTTATGCGTCACACGACTAATGCGTCACACGCTGCAATGCAGAGCTGCTGCCTCACATGCAGATGCTGGCATGGCCGATGGCCGCCATCACATTGAAGCAGTGAGGGCCACAGGAGGTCTGGTGGGTGGCAGTGATGCGCTTTTTCCTGCGAGTTTCCAACGGCCAATAAATCCCACAGAAGAGTGCGAAGAGCAGAGCTGGAGGAGGCAAGTCCACGGGTGACTTTCAAGACTAAAGAAGCATGAAACATGGCAGAGGCAGATACAGAGGCTCGGCAGAGAAGGGCTAAAGTGTGGGAGCGTTTGACCGCCAAGAAAACTCACAAAGCCTTTGCGGCACATTTTTGCAAAGGCATGTCATTAGAGAACGAGTATACGAATGCAATGATCAAGCACCTGAGATGTTGGAGGGAAGCTCAACAGCAGGGAAGTCTGCACAAATTAGACTTTGGTTGATTTTTTGAATAACAAAAGATGAGGTTGGTGTCTGTGGTAACTAATGGAACCGGGTGGGAAATCGATTTGGTTCTCCGTTATATTTCATTATGTCGTTGTGGACGGCTGCCACCAGGCGGCAGTCTATCGTTCCAAGTCACGGAGTTCTTCTGGTTCTTTTTGTTTTTCTTCTGTTCGCGTTGTCCGAGTCGTGAGGACTTAAGGTAAAGCCAGTACGGCCATCACCATGGATGTATTATAAGAACTAGATGCTGGACTGGCAATATGGCTGCGGGCCAGTTTTCTCCAGTGGTCACTCGAGGTACTGCAGCAAAAAATACCATGGGCTCAAAAAGCATTTTTCGCATAGACCGCAATAAAAAAAATAAAAGCATTTAAACCGGCTGACAGGAAGACTGTGACCTGAAATGCGATTCATTGCAAATCTTTCTATTGTAGATTGTTTGGTCTCTCAGTCCTTTAAAAAAAATGATGAGGGCCAGAAAATCAGCAGAAAAGAGTTTATTCCCAGCGTGATGTCACCACGTCGTACGTGCTCCTGTGTCTCAGCTCGTTGTGATTGGCTGCATCCTGACGTGTTCTGATTGGCCAAATAGATCAGAGGCATGATGGGAAGTGACCCTACTGCACATGCTCTATGGGCGCATTAAAGCGGAAGTCAAAAAACTTTTTTGCAGTCTGCGCTGGGTGAGGAACATCTTGGACTCTGGGGGCTTGACTAAGACGTTATATATACAGGTTTTGGGGTGCATGAGTGTGCGTGAGCCACGTGTATGAATGCTAAAACGGCTAATGGCGCTTTGATTTCATCTCCATATTTACCACTTCATCAACATTGTAGCTAGATAAAAACCAGCTCACTGGAGAGTGTATTTCCACGCATCTTCTTGGTCACAATAGCGCCACCTGTAGGCCAGGCCGGGCTTAACTCCAGCCCAGCAACATGGAGCAGGTGCTCATGTGAAAACACAAAGACCTGGTGGTT
This sequence comes from Nelusetta ayraudi, assembly GCF_046127955.1. Lineage (NCBI taxonomy): Eukaryota > Metazoa > Chordata > Actinopteri > Tetraodontiformes > Monacanthidae > Nelusetta > Nelusetta ayraudi. The sequence continues at coordinate 15,403,322 of NW_027466185.1, read as the reverse complement.
TTTGACGGTGATGGCTGATGACCCGTTGACTGATCCTGTCTGGTTTTGTTTCCCACCACTGCCCTGACTGACTTCATCGACTGGCAACTCTGCCGTGTCGCTCGCAAGGCTTGGCTTTGGTTTCTGCCATCGATTTTTTTTCCCATCACATTTTTTTGTACTCCGTAAAGATTTTGAAATACAAATATATATATATATAGAATCCAGCTCAACTGTCTCAGCTTCTGTGACGAGTTTGACTGCCTTCTCCACTCCTGCCCTTACACACTGAGCCACAGCAAAGTCCTTGATGTTATCAAAGCAATTTGCCCCCTGCTTTAATCATTGGGAAAATTGAGTGGCGCCCTCCCTTTCCCTGCTTTAGAAGGAGACACAATCCAATCAGTCATAATAGACATTATTGATTGATGTAATCTTATTGGAAGCAAGAGGGAGGAGTGGACATGATTGATTGCTTTTGTCTGTTACACATGTTTCACTCACTTGGTGATTTTGTCCACTTTTATCTTGTAGTTGATCTTTACGTAAAGAAAAGTTCTCTTCTCATCACTCAGGATGTTTGTTAGCTCCATGTTTTTGGTCTGAGTTTGGAATAAAGAAAGTGCTTTGATTACTCCAGAGAGTGCCAAAGACCTCATTCTTAAGCACAACTCCAGCATGGAGTGCATTAAACATGCCAGTGTTCCTTGCAAGGAGATTTTAGTGAAGGTTTGAGTTGTTGGAGAAGATTTGGTTCTTTAAGCTTTTCACACCTAAAATTTCTTAGTTTACCCAGGACGTCAATTTCTACCTGTACTTTATCCTGCCAGCCCCTTAGTATCAAGTTTGGGTAGATGTATAATATATTGCATTGTATTAATATTATGAAGCTTTGCTCATGTTTCTTATTTTTGTATTTTTCTTCATTTTAAACAGTTTTAGGAGAGTCAATTGTAAAATCTGATCTGCCATAACACACAACCTAGGCAATTTATTTACTTTACATTTATTTTACAACTTATTACTTATCTGAAACGGTTGTGAACCGCTATGTAAAATTAATGAAATGCTGAAATAAAAAGAAAAAAAAAGAAGAAAAAAAAGAACCTAGACAACCAGCTAACAGCATTAGCAGTCCAGAAGTTGGAAATAGAATTTTCATTTCAACATTGATGTAATGGGAAAAACAAGTGGGGATAAAATAAAAGTACTGTACATCATACAGATGAACCAGCTACTTTACACATGGATAATTGATTTAGCAATATTAGGAGTTGTCCAACCTGGTGGTGGCGCTACTTGCACGCTTCTTGACACTCCAGGAGGAGTTCCAGTATGCGTTTGATGTGCACAGATCATTTTCTATTTTTTGCTGCATGTGTAAATCATAACGGCTCAGTGTGCAAGTGAAGGTTTGTGTAAACACCAACATGAACTTAACAAAAATCTATGAAAATATTGACTTTTTCTTTGATCAAAATGCTTGATCAGTGATGTTATAACAAGATAAATGTTAACGCATATTTTATAACTTGAACAATACACGTTTGGCAGTTTATGTATTATTATTTATGAAGTTTTTTTTATACATTTCGTACAAATGAAAATGCAAATGTAATCATGACACTTTTGAGTATACTGTACTTAAAGGAGACATTTCTTCAAATCTTTGTCTTAATTAAATGGTCAAGTGCGCATCACAACAAAGACAGATGGCGAGAACAATGACACACACACACACACACACACACACACACACACACACACACACACACACACACACACACACACACACACACACACACACACACACACACACACACATCAAAATCAAGGAAATGAAGTAGTGAGCTAAACTATCTTCAGGGGGCAGAAGCGAGGAGGATATTGATGTTTGCTGCTCGCCAACTGCTTTGTGTCCCTCGTCAAAGACTCCACGTATCGACACTCGCTTCACCGACTCAAAAAACTTATTTTCTGTCCAGCAGCACAGCCTTTTGAGCAAAGGTGACTAAAACAACGCAGTGAATTTATCACAAGAGGGCAATGTAATTACCTTGGAGACAACGTGACTCAAAATCAATATGACACAAACCATTTGGTATGACTCAAAGTGTCCAAGTGTGGATGTATAGAGCAGAGTGGATTATTGGACTGAGTGGGCCCTTTTTTTGATTTACCGTTAGGCCATTGGTTCTTTAGAAACCAGCCGCTGTTTAACAAGGGAGGAGAAGGTAATGAATGAGGTGCTGACTGCAACGGTGCAGTAAGCCAAGTCACACACTCTGTCTTTATGAGATCATCTGCAAGCCAATCATTCACTGCCACAAAGTTAAAGAGAGGGTGTAGGAGGAAGAGATCTTCTGCATGACTATGTATCTGTCCAAAGATTCCTATATATTCCAGCAGGGGTCCCCAGTGAACTGGCCACAACTCTGCTTGATTTATTTGCCCCAACTGTAAGTATGAGATGAAAGACAGCGCAAAAAGCGCAGCACCTGGATGGAAATTAACATCAAGTCTAATATCAAGACCTTGTAATGACCATTTTACTAGTGACACACACACACATGCACCTGAAAGCCCTGTGTGTACACACACACACACACACACACACACACACACACACACACACACACACACACACACACACACACACACACAGAGCACAATTCGATAGACAATTTCAGATCATTGATCATTGTAGTTAATATTAACAACTCAATTCATTGGGACTATGGAGTTAAAATATCATTAGACAATAATTATTGCATACCAAGCAGTAGAGGATGAGTACTTTAGAAGGAACATACATGGCCACTAGAGTGAATAAGTCAGATAAAGGGACGGCAATGCAGCTGAAAGAGAGGGCTTTCAGCTGCATGGCCTCACTTCCCTCATGCTGTTGCTGCTGTGTTTTCTTCTCTAATAGGAGGAGAAAGAGTGAAGTCAGCAAAAACAAAATGCCGCCATTAAATCATCTCCCCACATCCTGTGTCAGAGGAGTAATAGGAAACACACTCATCTTTGCAAAGGTTACTGTTTTCCACAACCTCCTTGTAGCTTTTCCTCCCCCTCTCACTCTCTTTATCCCTCTGCTTCTCCTCTTTCAGGGACTGGTGCGTCTAGCAGGCACTTGCTGATGCTGAGATACCTGGAGGTCTGCGATCGCCTCTGCAATGTGCTCCTCAAAGATCCTCAGGGCAAGAGGATGAGGAACTGGGGCAGCCTAGGTTCACCATGATGAGAAGGTTCCATCCAGTGTTCAACACTGGAAGGTCTTTGTGGTGGTGGCCCCAAAACTGATAGGTAAAAAATACTACATAATATATTGCAATATGAAGAGTGAAACGTTCTCCATGGAGTCATCTCTGTGCCTGTGTATTACCTTTAATTGTAACCACATTACTACAGTAGGAGAATCTAATAGATCAATCCTGACTCCACCGTCAACAGTTCATCGGAGCTCTTCCCCCACCCCTCCCCCACCAGACCCCCCCAAAGAGCAGCAATTTCCAGGTGATAAATCACATGTGACAGTGGGCATTACTGGCACAAACGGACCATTGCTGCAGCATCTTTAGAACAATTAATTAGTTGGCTGACACTCATTTATCACTGCGACAATAAGGTGAAAAAGTCAAGAGTTTATTAAAGCTCTGCTTCATTTGCAAGAGCAGCGGGCCAAAGGCCGACACTTCACCAACACAACACAAGCCAGATCACATTCTCACTTCACAGACATCACGGCAACACACAAGAAAGTCCAAGATTCGTGACACATATTTCCTCACCTGCAAACACAAAGTAACGCAAGGCCTCGTCACAAATATGAACTGAACTCCACAATCTTATGACATGATTACAAACAAACAAAACGATAAAATTGGCCTTTTCAATCAGCATTTTTTTCCACCGTGTACTGGACCTACCTGGCATTAAAAATTAACAAGGTTGCACAATTTCATTTCTATTTTTCAATTATTGTACAGATCTGAGTAAATACAAGGAGCCATGCTTTGCATCACTGGAACACAGTCTTTGATCATCTTATTTATGGGTGGTTTCACACTGCAGAGCTATTTTACACTTCAGAGATTTAATGTTTTTTTTGTTGTTTTTTTTACGTTATCAACACGGGAACGAGAAATCTTTTCACTCCAAGAATACCCGTCAACACAATTTAGAAAGAAAATCTACTTCAGAGAAGGGATTCTTGAGGACCTGGTTCACAACTGGCTAAATTCTTTGTGCCATCAATTCAACGACATGTTGTATAGATTTTGGATCCATATTGACACGAGAGCGTTTGCACCAGGTATCAGGGTTACACAGCCACAATGCAACTCCACAGGGTTCTCCACTGGACTGAAGGTATCGTCAGAACAAGGGTATATTGTTGTGGTCAAGCGCTGACACGGTCAGCAGCAAAACTCAGGTAGGCTTCAAAATGAACTGAACTGCATCATCAGGTAGAAGCACAAACACATAAGAACAGCGGCCTTTCCAATAAATACTAAGAGTAGCTGGTATAGAAGCAGCTACCTGGCATTCATAATGACTGCAGATGCAACTCTGGTGCAGTTGTATAATTGTTGTATAACTGCCCATTTGGAACTGTGACGTCTGCACCAAATTCTGGTTATTAACCACGTAGGACGCTGCAGAAACACTCATCAGACCAGGGGAAAGGTTCTGCTCTTCTATCCTCCTGTTCTGGTGAACCTGTGGGAAGTGAACCTTCAGTTTACTGTTCTTAGTGTACACCAGCTGACATGCTGCTTCAATGTGTGTTGTATTTTTTCAGATACGCTCTACAAAATTCCTTGGTTACAGCAAAAGGTTCATGGACTAACTGTGACTGTCATTCTGAAGCATCCTCCGCCCACCTCTGGCACCAACAGAGAATGTCTGCCCCGATGAGACTGCATTGATTGTGTCTTTCTCGATCAACCAAGAGATGGTTGCGAGTGAAAAACCAGCACATTCAGAAAATCTCAGACCAGCTCAACTGACACAAACAACTTTCCTACATTCTGAGTCACTGAAATAACTTCTTTCCCCCCTAGTTGGCTTCACTTTTCTGATGCCTGGCTTGCAGCAGGTCGTCTTGACGACGTCTACAGGTCTAAATGAACTGAGCTGCTGTCAAGGAACCTGCTGATTAGATATTGCTATTAATGTGCAGTTGGACAAACGGACCCTAATGAAGGCCTTGGGCAGCGTGCTGATGTTAGCACCCCTCTTTCAGAATGAGACCAAGATGGAGCCATTATTGAGCCGTCACCTTTGGGTTTTGTTTCCCAGTTATTTTATTCTTCAAATCTAAAAAATTGTTTAGTGCAAAAATAAAAGACCTGTTCAGTGATGACAACACTTCACAGGTTTGCAGGACACCCCTCCATCCAGCAAAAAAAATAACCTGGTCTAGAAAGACAGACAACTATTCCCACAAACATGCATATAGGTAAAATAGTGATATGTGAGGCCGCACTATGACACTTGCCCTCTTAGATGACAAACACAAGGCACTTACAGACTTGGTGGGCTATTATTAGTGCAATACAAGTAGACAATTTTTTATTATCTTTTGAATTAATCTTATTAGTCTTTATTCGTTCAAGTGTGATTATTTTCACAGCGTTTGCAATGCGGTCAGAGCATCAGCCAATCAACATCCACGGTGCTGCCAGCTCATGTGACGGCAACATGTTAAAGAATCAAATGAAATAATTAATTTTTAGAAGAGGGACGAGAAATTCAAGACCAAAGTTTCACGCTGCAACACTTCTACTGTGCAAAACGCAAAAACGCACATTGCAACCACTCTGAAAAGATTTGATGCAAAACTAATTGTTGGTGATCATCTGCACATTTTTCATAAATGAGACACCAAGTCTGTAAAGGCCTTGAGTTTATCTATCAGGATAAAGTGACAGAGGAAGACTTTAAAATGCCTCTTGAGACAACAGACGAGTGGACTAGGATTGAAGAAGCACTACTGGTCACTACTGCTTGTTTCTACCGCGGGTCTTGCATGGCAGCATTGTTCACTGCGACACGTAACACACAAAAGTTGGCATTATAATACAATCAAGCTGACTTGTTCATACTTTTCATCATTTACTGTTGAGCATCGTAAATACACTGATAATATTTTTTTCCATTACTTTTCAGAATAAGAAAAAAAAGAAAGCACCAACTGACAGTTGAGAATGTTCCTGAACAGTCAGTCGTGTATTTCAGTTTTTTTCACTTGGCATAAGGTAGCAACAAAAAGTGTATATGAAGCAGAAGACAGGGTTACATGGAAGCAGAAGGGACTCTGTGACCTCCAGCCCAAAGAACACTATTTATTTTTTAATGTACCATAATGACGACATTCATTATTAGATGCGCCAAAATAAAATAGATCCAAACATCATTTTTAATGTTAAATCCTACTAATTTAGCACATGTGATGTGTTGCAGTTATTGATAAAAAAAAAGAAAATGCAAAAATAAATATACAAAGTTAAAGTACACAGCTTTTGTGTCTAACTTGGCTAAAAGTTTCACATGCAACTAGTAAAGACAAAAAAAGAGTCACTTCTTGAAAAATCATTTGTGAAAAGGAATGATGGAAAAAAAAAATGTTTTCGCTGTAGCAAAGACTTGTACCACAATTTGGATAAGGACAGTTCCGCTCAAATTTTCGTCGGTCCAGTTTGGGTCAGATTTGTTGAACAGGGGGCGCTTGTGTGCAGGTGGCATTTCTTCAGCACTGACTCGAGCTGCACTCTTCAAACAGCCCAATTTGCCCTCTCTCTGTGTCTAAGCCAATGGTCATCGGCCATCCCGAGTATTAATGGGGGGGGTGAGGTGAGGTGGCTGCCCCGCTTCTCACAACCTGTGCAATGCAAAGATAGAAAGAGTCAGGGCAGCACACCTCTCACAACCCCCATCAAGCAACACTGTCACGTCACACACAAAGCGGTGAAGAAGATGAAGATGACGGTCCCGTCTCAATAAGCAATTGGACTTTAGGAAAAGGACGAGACATCGACGGACGACAAAATCAAAGGAAACTAAATGCTTCTTCAGAGTCTGTATCAAAAATGACTAATTCATGACTTTATTAGTAGTATCGTTAGTAAAATGCACTGTTTCCTATGATTTTTGACTCTGGCATTGATCATTTTCAATGATAGGATATAATTGAATATATAATTGACATTTATTTGATGCTGTTGTTTCTAGTTTTTGGATGACCTTTAACCTCCTAAGACCTGGCGTTGACGCGTGTTGACGTCACATTTTTTCGGCTGTCTAGACCACCATATTAAATTTTGGACTACAAGGGCCTGGTGTCCACTTACGAGAACATTAAACTGCCACCTAGTGGTGGAAGAAGAGTATAGCACATCACATGTTAGATTAAAGATGGCCGTCAAGCCAGCCAGAGGTTCAGATGGCTTCCCCCAATCCAAACGTCGACCAGGTCAAAAAATTCAAACTAATGTCATGGTTGATTCTTGTTCATATATGTACAGAAGTGTTCAATGTTTATCATGGAAGTCGAATTTTTCAAAATATAAATAGTATGCGTCTAAATATGTAATATCTCATATTTGGACATCATTTTGCTCAGAAACTATAACATGTAAAAAGATAATTCTTTTTCATTTTTCCACTCATCAGGTCCCAATTAGCCTAAATAAAGAGAAAATGAAAATGCATGCCTTGGGTCTTAGGAGGTTAAACCAGAGGATTTGGTGTTGGCGTGAGAACCAATGAAAAGAGGTGGTGGTGGTGGTTAAACAAAGTGTTCACGTGCGCCGTTTATTTATTTTTTTTAACAAAAAGAATTGAAATAGATCACACATACACACTGCATATATGTGTTCTCACTGGCTGAAGTCATGACATTTTGTTTTGTATTTTGTTTTGTTTTTTTTGAAAGAGAGAATTTCAATGTCAAACAGGAATCCTTGTTATTAGCAGCCAGACAGCTGAAATCCCAAGGAAGAAGCAGAATAAATTGAGCTATTCATTATGCCTTAATGAAGTGTGCAAATGTATGTGGCAGGTCAATATAGGGGGGCCTATGGAGAAGCTACCTGCAGCACTATCATTCTGCAGGGGCCAGGCAGCCGAGGCCTAATGAAGACTGAACTTTAATCATCAGGAGGATATGGCTGCCTCATGCCACCAACACACACACACACACACACACCCACACACCGAATGTCTAATAATACGGCCCCCCTGCTTCCTCCGGCCCCCCTGCTTCCTCTGTCTCTCTTGCACACACACACACACACACACACACACACACACACACACACACACACACACACACACACACACACACACACACACACACACACACACACACACACACACACACACACACACACACCTCACTAGATTTTCGTTGTCTCCAGGTCCTTTGCAGCTTGTACACTCTGTCCTGGTGTCGTCAGATTTGGGTTTTTTCAGCATGGCAGACTGCCGTTGTCGCCGCTCCCGTGGCGAGGGTTCCTATGGAAACAGAGGGAGAAGATCAGGTAAGAAGCACTCATCAACAATATTTCCATTTCCATTTCAGAATGAAACAGCATCTTTCAGTTGGTTGGCTTGTAAACATTAAATATGCATCAAATGTGTTTTCGATTCCCCCCAATTTTTTTTTATTTGTTCTTTTCTAACCTAATATCAACCCACCATCATCTGTGGTGCTTTCATGAGAAGAAACATCAAGGTCTGTGAAACAGCTCTTCAACAAAACGAGTTATAGAGGAGTCAACCTTGTGCTCAAAAACCACTTCATATGTCATTTGACAGAACCGCTGTTTATTCAATCTTATTTTTCTAAGGTCTCAAACCAAGTGGACACAGATCTTTTTAGCAATAAAAAACACTGAGGCCAGACTTGAGAAGCACATTAAAATTGTGCACAATAAAAACAAAGAGTGCCCACTACTTATGGGGCAGAAAACAAGACGTTTTCAGCGATAGTGTGGCCCTTCTAAACATTAGCACTGAAAAAAGACAGTTAAGCAGAGGTCCAAGTATGAATCCTAAAAGGAAAATGAATAGTGAGTCCAGTATATCATATTGTGAGCAGAAGACATTACATTAGGTTTGTAATGCGGGTGAAATACATCTGGAAAAAGTAATTATCTATTGTCCTATTTTTACAGTACTATGGTGGGGAGGGGTTGTCATGGTAATGCAATTTATCTGCAATTTTACCTCCTCCCAAACTATACTGCAGTATATACAATGACATACTGTCTGATTTGTTCAGAAGTACATTTTTTAAGGTATCACGTAATCCCCCCCACCCCAAAAGAAAACCATATTATTTCTTGTCATCAAAGTTCTAAAGTTATCTGCAGCAAATGATTGTAACAAAAACAATTACACCTTCTGCAAAATATGAGTGAATATGTTAATATTTTGTTTGACAAACCTCTATTTTATCTTCTCTGTCTTCACATATGGGAACTCTCTTCCTTTTCTGCCCTCTTGTTCTCTGTAAAACATGAAAATAAATTCAAAAAAAACTTTGGTAAGAAATTGTGTGTGAGATTGGACAGCAATCAAGGAAACAAATAAAAGGAGACATTTGCTATTTTAGGAGAAGAAGAGCAGGGGTTGGCTGTCAGGGCCAGCAAGGCCTTAAACATACTCAGAAAAGTATTTTTTTGGAAATATGTAAATAAAATGACTCTCTATATTCTTTATCCACTAGGTTGCGCTGCCACCAGTGTTGTATATGATGGCAGAGTTTTTATCCAATCAGACTCCAGCCTAGGCTGTGTTTTGAGGTTCTATCAAATCTGCCCTAGGCCTTCAGAATCAACAGTGCACTCTAAGTGAACGGACACAGTCAGTTACGACAGCCAATCAGGTCGCAAGTCTGCGACACTAAAGCCAGCGTTGAGGTCTTAAACCAATACCAATAGCGAAGGCTGTATTTTGAAGTCCCAGTGGCTGAAGGAGGAGAGGAGAGAGCCTTGGCTGCAGATAAACGGACCTTTCCCCAATACCTGGATGTTGTGAGTGTCCCGGTTGCATATTCTCAAAAATAAATGCAAATATCACTTTTATTTTCAATGAATAGATTGTTTTGTCATTGTCTCAATTGTGTCGAATATAAAATGGTGAATACACAGTTTGTTGGAGAAACGTGTTTACGCTCACGTAGTGTACTTCTGGTGGCCTCTTTGAAGCTTGACCGACTTGCCCTGCTGAGTAAGTTCTGAAAATCGCCTTTCGTTTCGACAGGATCCTCGATCTTAGTTTACCGTTAATTGTGAATGCGAGCTTATTGATTTGGAATGCTTTGGAAATTAAGTGTTGCTCAAGGAGACTTCATTTAGGTTAAGTAGCAGTTTAGTCCAAGTAGAACGTCAGCGAAGGCCTATTCTACTTTGATGACGGCTGTTGAGTGGTATTGAAATCTTGGGCCTTTGTTTCTTATTCAAAGCACCATAGTTAGTCACCCTTCACTTAGAGACACAAACCTGATTGATAAGGGAAAAAGGCAGAAAAACTAAAAATAAAATGAAACTTCATATCAAAGCAAGGGTAATTAGTGATCGACCTTAATAATAATAATAATAATAATAAAATAATAAAACTTTATTTGTACAGCGCTAAATCACAACCAAAGGCGTCTCAAAGCGCTTTATACAATCAGAGAGAACCAACCGGGCCCCCGGAGCAAGCAAGATGCGACAGTGGCTGGGAAAAACTCCCCTGTGGGAAGAAACCTAGGGCAGAACCAGACTCCAGAGGGCCATTATCTGCCTAGGAGTAGTTGGGGTGAAATACAAAAATAGCCTTGATCAATGCAGTACCCATTTGACTTAGATTTAAGGCCTCCTTAACGGTTAACCATGGTGTGGCACGACAAAACCACCTAACTTGGCAGGGGACTGGTCACATTCTTTATAAGACTAAACAGTGTTGAACAAACATCGACAAAACCAAAACTGCTGTCACCATTGGGATAAAGCCTGTTTCTCCTCCCAAGAGACTGAACAGAGTTTGAATGGCAAGGGCAAGATTCATCTTATTGCTGGTGACCAAATGTTGAGGTTGCAGGGGAGAGACTTAAAAGGGGAAGAAAAATTGACAACATATTTAAACAGATTGTGAAAACAATTCCATCTGTGCCTTTTGGCTGGGTACCAAGTGCCAGATGGTGCACTTATCATTAAGAGTACAAACTGCAAAGATGCCGCCAATTTGGCTCTTCCAGACCTTTTTCTTATTTCTCCCGGGCCGACGCCATCAAACAGAAGGCCTGACATTATTTGGGTATTTATGCATTTTAGTCATGTCTCTGAAGCTAATCTATACTGCAGGAGTGCAAAGCAGGCTGCCGGCTAAGCAAAAAAACAAAACCAAACAGCATGCGTTCCCTCAGAGACTCTGCTCAAGTGAGGAAATTTAAACTGCTGGCAGTTTAAGTTTAGTGTAAAATTAATCTTTCAATTAAATACACACATGCATCTTTAACATGCATAAACCGTTTTACAGGGGATTAGACCAATTACCACAGTATAGGACATGGTGATAACCACACATTAATGTCATTCTCACATTTCTAAGTGCAGAATTGCATATCTTGAGAGGTTACGCAAGGTTTAAATGAGCACCAAAAGGCACTAAATTACAAGACAAAAGTTCCACTTAATAGTTTTTACTCCAGGCACAAACAGCGAAGATCTGATATGTGATGTGAATAAAGTATGTCAGTGGGACTGGTGTCCTGTGGGAGGTGGCTGCCCTTTGTATCACTGGTTCCTTTTGTAGTTTATATGAACAGAATTTCTAGGTGTAACCAGGTGGGAGGGTGGGCTTCGGTTTGGTGACCTGAGGATCCCATCTCTGCTGTTTGCAGATGAAGTGGTCCTTTTGGCCTCGTCATGTATAGACCTGCAGTTCTCATGAGAGTGGTTCCCAGCTGACTATGAAGCGGCTGGGATGAGGATCAGCACCTCCAAATCTGAGGCCACGGTCCTCAGCCGGAGAAAGGATGGAGTGCTCATTGAGGATCGGGAGGGAAGTCCTGCCCCAAATGGAGGAGATCCAGTATCTCCAGGTCTTGCAGACACTAAAGCAATCCGCTGTGGTGATTAATCAGTCAATATACCATCCAAATCTCACCTATTGTCATGAGCTTTGAGGTCATGACTGAAAGAATTAGGTCGTGAATACAAGTGGACGAAATGAGTTGCCACCACAAAGGAGGTTGGACTGTCCCTGAAAGATAGGTGGAGGAGTTTCGTTCCCCACAAGGAGCTTGGAGTTGAGCCACTGCTCCTCTGCATCAAGAGGAACCAGCTGAGGTGCACGGGCAGCTGGTTAGGATGCGTCTCAAAGTGTTGTAGTCAAGACGGCACCAACCAAGACCAAGACATTATCAAGACTAGAGAGCATTGAGACCAAGACCAGACCAAGACTTTATATATCAAAGAAAAATTACAACAAAACAGAAAAAAATCACTAGTATCTTTTTTTTAAATCCCAGTTTGCTTCTAAATGGAACAGCAACATCTCTTTTCAATAAGGTGTCTTTTAATCTTTTTCTTCAACATTTGGCTGCTTTGCAACTATTCTGAACCATTTTCAAGAAAACAACTTTGCTTCATAAAATAAAAAATAAAAAAAGAACTAGGAATAAGGGGACAGGGTGTCACTCTGGGTGTCATCAACAGAGCGTTAAATGGCAGCAGCTAGATTCTTTTCTGTTATTATCGTGTCATTACAGTGTTGGCTGAGTCTCCGCTGGTCTGGATCAGAAGCTCCCGGTCTGTTCAGTCCAAGCCCAAGACAAGCCCAAGAAAAAATGCCTCAGAGTCTGAGACAAGACCCTTAAAAAGTGGTCTAAAGACCAAGACCAATCCCCAGCACTACAGCACTAGCATCTCAGACATCTCCCTCGGGAGGTGTTTCAGGCTTACCCTGCCAGGAGAAGGTCCTGGGGCAGAGCCAGGACATGCTGGAGACACAATGTCTCCTGGCTGGCCAGGAAAGGCCTTGGGGAGCCGCCAGACGAGCTGGTGGAGGTGGCTGGGGAGAGGGCAGTCTGGGCTCTCTTGCTAAGAGCACTGGCCCCGTGACCCAGACGGACCCAGAGAAACGGTTGGCAATGACGAGTACAGCATCAATTTAATGATAGATTAAGGGATTGTCATTTTAATGTTGAGACTGAAAGCTTTATTGGATGTGTTCAATACACACAACTTCATCTAAATGACGAGCCTCGAAATGCCCTTCAAAGCAACTGCATGACTATCAACTAAGAATGGCCAATGAAGCGGCTCTATCCAAACAGCCAAAGTTGACGTAACAAACTCAAAATTGACATGATCCTAAATATATTCCCAATTACTAGATGCTGAAAAATATAAACACATCTTTAAGTCTACTATGCATTATTTATAAAGTAGAAACCATTACTTTCAACCTCAGAAAAACTCAAATTGTAAGCTTGCAGCTAAATGTCATGGGCAGTCTCAAGAAGGTAGGAATATGTGTTAACAGGCAGGGGTCGGGATTCCATTCCATTATGACTCAGGCTAGTAGGGTTCAATTAATCACTGATTATTATTACGATCAATGCTCTATCTTTTTTCCCCATTCAGGATTTACTTTACCGGAGATCTGAAAAAGGCTGCGCACCAATACTTCACTTCCAACCTGATATGGCTTCAGAGGTGCTGTAAAGCGGGGTTAGCAAAACTGATAGGAAAGATGACAAGATAGGCCTGAGAAGCATTGTATTCAAACCCTGACCCTAAGACTTAAGGCTGTAATTTCTGCCATGTAATTTATGTTAGTTCACATTGGTCTACATCAACAAAATACTTTGTTCTTGTTTTTTTAGCGCCTGCTATTTGTGCGCCATGCCAAGGTCGCTCCATAGGAAAAGAACGGGAGCACTTTTGCAAGCACCTTAACATTATCTGTGGGTAGGCCAACGCTGTGGTAACATTGTTATGCCGTTTACGGCTAAACATGACATTTCATGGCATTAAATTACATTAGAAAAGCCAGCTATATTAGAATGAAGGCGGCAAAAAACAATCCACGTTCACACCAACAGTTGCCAATTGATCTCTTGTGCATCTCTGTACCAAGATCAGTGGTGGGAAGCTGGAGAGACCAGAGAGGTCCTAGGCAGGCACTGGGAGAACATGGAAAGTCCACACAGAAGGGTCTCAGTCTGAACCTAAACAGCAACCTTCCCAGTGTGCAGTGACAGTGTGAGCCATGCAAGACATGGCACCCTGATGGGCAACTTCTCTATGCCTATTAACAGAATGTGGTCCAACATGGGTAGACATATAGGCCATAATGAGTTGTTCTAATGTGTACTATAAATCTTTTATCAACCATTTAAATCGTGCCTTGGTTTTCTGTCATTAAGCGCGACTGCACCTAATCAGAGCCCCTGCAGGAATCTTGGCAGCATCAAGGTGGTTGTGGGCTCTGCAAATCCTGCTGGCCAAATGTAAATGTGAACACACAATTCCAGCTGTCTGACAAAGTCACACACACAGTGCAGCCTGGAAGGCCAACGGGAGGTCGATTAGCCTGTGCAGATAAATTGAAACATGGCTTTAGAGAAGTGCCAGTGCTTTGGTGTCCTGTTAAAGGCATTAAAAATGCAAAGCAGAGTCCTTTTAGTGTCTGCCATTTTAACGTGCATCTGAAGATAAATGCTGCTCTGAAGTGGCTCACACGAGTGGCAGTGGCTGGGAGAAAAATCAGAAAAGCTGCATAATCCCTGAGAGCCTCAGCAGGTCCTCAGCACACGTCTGGGCCCACGGTTCTCCAAATCTTAACTGAAAAACACATTCAGCAAGGCTGTCGCTTTGCTCTCAGGACTGCAACAGCCAGTGGTTTCCACTCTAAGACAGACTGAGTGGACAGGGTGAAGAAGTAGCAGAAGCACTGCACCATTTCAATGGCCAGCTCTTTATTTGCAACAGAGGCTGTAGACAAAAAAAAGAAAAAGAACAGGGTCAGTGGGAAAGGAATCTTCTCTGCCATCTAGCACCACAAAGGGAAAGGATCACTCAATTCCCGCATCAGGGACTCTGGGTCACGTACTGACAATGGAAAAAGTAAAGAGAAACAAAAGACAAGCCCAACCCCCCACTTTTTATCCAGCCAGCTGTCAGATATCAATCTGAAGCGTTTCTTCAGGGATTGGAAAGGCTGCCCTGTATCGCAAGATCAGAGCGTGGTTGGCAAAGATAAGTAGGATCCAGTGAGGGATCGAGGAGAGTCCTGGTCCCTCTGCGTGGTAACAGTCTTCCAACTGCCGCCTCTCATACTGAGACTGTATGAATAACAATATTAAAACAACCGGATGTCAACAGCAACAGACATTTGACACCGCTGCTCAGCAGTTGAGTCTATTCTTCTATTTTCTGGTGTTAATAAAGTTCTTTACTTGGATCCTTTGTATGTAAACATTGCGTGAATGTTTGTGAGAATTATCTTACAGCCAAGGCAGACCAAGTGTTAAGTCATCAGCTGTGGTGCAATTCAGTCTAACCTTCAAAAAAAAGTTATTGGAGGATTAAAGCAAGCCAACTGATTATTACTGCTATTAATAAGTTACTAAATTATTACTATTATTATTATTATTATTATTATTATTATTATTATTATTATTATTATTATTATTATCATTGTTATTATTATCATTGTTATTATTATGTTACTATCAGTGGTACACTTCCTGTTGATGTGAGAGGTGAAAGTGTTTCTGTTACTTTGCAAACAGTTCCAGTTTATGTCTAGAATATTTTGCGTTCTGAAGAGAGAAAACGTGTTGAATTGTGCT
Source organism: Nelusetta ayraudi (assembly GCF_046127955.1). Taxonomy (NCBI): domain Eukaryota; kingdom Metazoa; phylum Chordata; class Actinopteri; order Tetraodontiformes; family Monacanthidae; genus Nelusetta; species Nelusetta ayraudi. The sequence goes on along the minus strand of NW_027466185.1, from coordinate 15,387,484 downwards.
TGTGAACACCAGTAGGAACTGCACTCAGTTATGCTGATACGTGTTGACTGACTTCAAGGAGTTCGGTCCCTAGAACTTAAAAGCATAAATATTTTACAAGCCAGGTTTTATTTCTTAGTTTTTGTATCACAAGTCCCCCTTCCTTTGTCAGAAGTGTGGCTTCAATGATGACTGAATGAACTAATAATGGCTGGAGATCATTATTGGAGCTCCTGCTGCTCTATAGTCTTAATACATTATTTGTCATTGTGAGAGCCCCAACAATTTCATAAATATAGATATATATGTATATAGATATATATGTATATATCTCAACGATGCTTTGCTCATACCATTTATCTCAACCTTCTGTGACTTCACAGTGAAAATGATGAGTTGAACTACACTGACATTTTCAATGTTGGTCATCAGGAGTTGGAAAGGAAGAGAATTTAATAATTATAACTTTTCTTGTACTTCAATAAATCAATGACTAAATGGTAGAAATCCAGCGTGCTGACACACACTGTGCCTCTCACTTGATGCTTCCTGGGTTCTGGTGACATCTCCTGGGGGATGAATTTGATTGGCCCCTTGATCTGCCTCCTGGATCTCTTGGTGCCGTCAGGTAGCGTCTCCATTGCTATGTCGGCCTCGTCACTGCTCGCCTGGTCGCACTCTGAACACTGCCTGCAAACAGGAACCAGCTCACGTCAATAAACTGCAAGGATTTTCACTATTTTTCCTGTTACTCTGAAAGGGATGAAATATGCCGTCTGCTTTTTGTGATACAAGAATATATATAAGTCTAATGTATTATTACTATTATTAATAAACAAAAGTGACAGTGAAAAAAAATGGATATAAATGTAATTGTTTTTTAGTTTTAAGTTTTTTTTTTCTCTATTTTAATTTAATTTTAATGTTAAAAAATAAAGAAATTTGTAATATGCTACTCACAAAAAGTTAAGGACATTCCACCTTCGAGTGGAAATTTATGGAAAATGTAAAAATTGCATGCTACAGTAATATTATATCACAACATCAGAGCATTTAAGTAGAATAATGCAACAGTCGTTTTTTTCATCAACAATTCAATAAAAACAAACACGACAAAATGTTCACCTTGGTCTTGTGATGTCAAAATGTGAAATGCATGATGAGGAGGACTGATTGAATGTTAATGTGAATTGAATCAGATCCTTCAGCGGTCCCAGGCAGTCTCTTACCAGTAGCTGTTCTTGGTCTTCTTTGGCATGCGTGTGAGTGGCGGCTCCAGGCAGCCCAGGTGGTAGTAGAGCTTGCAGGTGTCACACAGCACAAGCAAGTGTTGATCCTGGTTTTTCTTGCAGATGCCACAGCTACAGACGAAGTAGGTGACGTTACAGCATGGCAAAGACATCTTTTATCATTTTTACTCTCCAGAATTTTTGAATGTACAGTCGTCTGTGTCACACATGGGCCAAAATGGTAGACGACTGTATTTTTTCCCCACAACCTCTTCCCCAGATCATCTTATGGTGTGTGCTTCACCTGTAGAGGATTGCTGGCAGGCTGGGGGACTTCCCTGGAGATTCACCCTCCTTTTTGCTGGGCTTCCTCTCTTTGGGGGCTTTTAGGACAGCTGGGGTGTTCAGTTTCTGCCAAAAAATGATGCCAAACATGTACAGATATGAACAAAATATAATTTACACTTAGTTTCTTTTGTCATCACCTGACACAACAGCCGGCATCTTTCGGTAAAGGTTGAATTTCTCTGAAGCTGCGTTTCCATGACTCCTAGAATTGCACAAAACCTAAATATGGCACTAAAAAACTGGTGATGGAAACAGCTAAACTTGGAAAAACCTCCTAAATATGGCTAAAAGTTGTTGTCGCTCTCATGGGGTGGTTTTTCTGACACCTATATATAGAGGTATATTGCAAAAGTGTCATGGAAACACTTTTTTCACATTTACACGTCAGCGGACGTGACGCACAGGGTCACGTGACCAGTTCACTGACCAGTGAAAATGACACGTAATGATTGGACAGAGGAGCAGACAGAATATTTTTTACTAGTAATCAAAGAGAAAAATAGAACAACCATTCTGGACAGCAAACAAAGGTAAACAAACCAAAGCAAACATAATTCCATGAGAATTACGGCTTACGTACTTCACGCCATTCAATGAAAACACCTGCAAATCGCAGTTATTACTTTGCCGAAATTTCAGAACTTTTACTTTGCGAAAAACTGTCATGGAAACGCAGCTTGAGAGAGAGAGGAAGAGAAAGATTGTCATGACCTAAAATGTACCATATAATCATAGTTTGTCAGGTAAAGCTTTTAGCAAACAGAACACAAGTGTGAAGCAAAGCTGCAGAAGTAGCAAAGGCAACCTGTTGGACGTGACAGGTGGAAAAAGAAAGAAGTGACAAGCAGTTTATTCACTGCTGCATCTCAGGTACATTGCTGTCACGCAGGTTAATTAGAAAATTTATCTTGTAGGGACAAAGTCTGCGACCAAACAGACAAGGTTTCCCCCGAGGAAGCTCTAATCTGGGCACCTCGGCTGCGATTGCACGGGCAAAGGAGCTTCCCTGCAGGGAGACCTGGAGGACGTGGAGACCCCAGTGACCCTGTTGGGGTGCCAGGCTATCTCAGAGTGAACTGCAGTGTCACAGAAAGCATCTCTTCCACCGATATGGAGCATTGTAAACAACGTTCAAACACCGTCGACACGCTTTATCAAACAGAGGACACAAACACAGCCAGTGGAAACTGTCTGAATGTGTGAATTCTCAACGCTGCCTGACTTTCTGCTTGATGGTTGATAAGGAGAAATCATGTGAGACACGACTGTAGAGGGACACCCTGGCTGCTGTCTGCAGCTGGGGTTTCAAAAGAAATACTGCAGACAAAAGTAAGCCTTTTATTCCCAGCTGCAATACCGACTCCAAAAACACCTCAGTACACACACACACACACACACACACACACACACACACACACACACACACACACACACACACACACACACACACACACACACACACACACACACACACACACACACACACACACACACACACACACACAAAAATTTGGACACACCGTATGAATTGAATGTCTTTTCTTTCATTCTCATGACTATTGACATTGCAGTTTCTCACTGAAGGCATCAAAACTACGTATGAACACACATGGAATTATCTAGGAAACAATAAAAGTGTAAAATAACTGGAGCATGTTTTAAATTTCTCATCTTCAAAATAGCCACCTTTCATAAAAAGCATATTCAGAGTTATTTTTATTTGCTGCATAATTACATATATCTTGCTTATTTTTTTTGATGTCTTCAGCATATATCTGCAGTGCAAAAAATTAAAATAAAAAATTGCATAAGAAGGTGTGTCCAAACTTTTGACTGGTAGTGTATGGTGTCAGTGGCATTTTACCTGGTTGAGAATGCCTCCTAGCAGAGTCCATATGGTCTGTCCTTCACTTCGTAGCTTTCCATTGACATTTAGCAGCTCCTCCAGTGATTCGCAGTGCTAGGAGAGATTCGGGTTTATCACTCTGATTGGGTTTCTTGTCACTTTTATGAAATTATTCTCTTTTTAAAAAAAAAAACAACGACAAAAAGGAGTATCAACTAACAAATTATTTCTTACAATCAAAGAAAAAAAGTTTTTTTTAGGAGAAGAAGTTGATGAGGGAGATGATGAATGAAGGCTTGAGCAGCTGACCATGTGTGTGTGTGTGTGTGTGTGTGTGTGTGTGTGTGTGTGTGTGTGTGTGTTGTCTGTGCGTGTGTACACACACACATTCATACATGTAAAGAGAATTAAAACTTTGATTTTGCTCACCTTGTTATACTCCACATGCAGTTTTTCCTGCTCACTCTCCAACTTGTCTTTTAAATTCTTCTGCTCGGAGATGTTGTCCTGAATCTGGATCATTCTCATGTTCCGCTCTGCATAGCAATGGGATAAAAATCAATAGCATGATCTCAATCTACGTGCAGAGAAAAAAATGCATGGGAGTGCACTGATGGCAGATAGGCTCTAGTCTAGAATGTGCCCTCAAGGTTGCAGCTGGAGGGTGCAAGTGCCACCGTGTGTGCTGCCTGTTACAGCTGTTTCCAACATCTGTAAGGCAACTGCAAGGTGTTTACGTATTCATTCATATAGAAACTATGAATTTCACAGTAAAACTCCATTGATAAGTGTTTACAACAGATCAGCTGATGCCGATCACCATGGCTGTGACAACAGCTGATGCTGAGGCTAAAATCCATGGCAGAACTCAAAGGGGCCGCAAAAAAGGAACAAAGTGACTATGAAGTTCCATTAGTTGTCACGTACTTAAAGCTTTTGAAGTTTGGTTTTCACAAAATAAAAGCGATTTTTCTAAAATTTCGAAAAAGCACAACTGCAATTTGCAGATGTTTCCACCGAATGGAGTGGAGCACATAAGCCATAATTCTTGTAAATCTCGTCCCGCGAGATTTACAAGAATTCCGTTTCGCAAGTCGACAGGACAATACCACTCTATTTATCGCGTCATTGTAATATGCGGGTAGCTGGTATGCAGGTCAATGCCAAGGAAGCAGAAATGGAACGGATATCTCAACATGGCAGTAAAAAACAGAGCATGATAGAATAAGCTGGATCTTTTTATCCAATTTTGAAATCTGCAATTTCCCATCACATTAAGTTGATTAGTTCATCATCGGAGTAAGGCAATGTAGATGATGTAGAGTGAGGAGGGTCGTAAACTGCAAGCTAAATTAAACTCAGTTTTCTTTTTTTTTTTTAAAAAAGGAGCTGAACTTCCGCGAGCTAAAGGTTCAGTTCACAACTATCAAAATCAAGACAAACATATTTTTACTTTCCCAGTATTAGCTGGAATGTGTGGACCCAAAAATCCAGGCTATGATTTTGGGGCCACAAAAGCCGCTGGAGTACCTTGCAATAAGGTCTGCGCTATTACTTAATTTTAAATCGTCAACGGTTTTATTAGCTAGGACACCGATTAAAAATTGAAAATTGTCAAGTGGATTTTCCTCTCTGGTGTCTCCGGGCTGTGGCCCTCCAGGCTACTGTTGTAACCTCCCCCTCACACTCCCTACACGTGTAAACAAGCCGTTTGCCAAAGGAAGTGAGAATGTCGCTGCCATTAAGGGCGAGAAGGGCAGGTCAGTGGTGTGGAAATGGTACAGCTCTGCAGTTTGAAGATGAAGAGCAAACCACCAAACCTGCAGTAAAGTCTGTCTGAGGGCAATGTCTACTGAAGACAGCTGAAGACTTTTTGTTTCAAAATTAAAAAAAACTATTTGAAATACTTTATTCTGTTGTATTTCGTTGTTTTACCAAAAATCATAACTGAAATCAAAGAGGTAGTTTTCAGAGAAAACAAACCAAAAAATGTTGACTATGATTTTATTTTTGCCCGGTCTGTCCCCCCTGAGGACGACAGTTGTTTGACAACCAGGAGGCAATAATTGGGAAATTGTTTTCGTATAATGCATGCTTTAAATTGAATCTGTCGCATGTGGATTTGTCCCGTATTTGTTTCAGCATGCAGACACATGGGGTACAGTATAGACAAACCTTTGAATGTGTATTTATCCTTGTTTTGCATAGAATGCCTTGATTCCATGCTTTCTATCTTGTAGAGTCAGTGTGACTTCAGTTCTGAAAGGAGCTGACGGTTTACCTGCTCTCATTTATCCTTATTCAAGAAATCAACATCTTGTTACTCTTTGATTTGTAGTTGTATCTATACGAAATATGTATTTCATATATAGTCTATGAGAAACTGTAAATTATGTAATAAAAAAAAAGATATGATTGCAACATCATCTAAAATCATTGATAATTGGAAATTATAACAAATGTTTGAATAATGACAGTGGTTCTAGTGAATGTGATAACAATGTGTAGAGGCAGTGGAATCATTTAGGTTTGAGTTTGTGGTGGCCCCTGTCCCCTGACTGAGATAAGAGATGGGATTAAAAGGATCGTTAGCCTGGTCTGGAGCAGACTCACTCCACAGAATTAATCTCCACGGTAACTTTTGTCAAAACATTTCCCACTCCCCTCTATCCCTATTTTGTGCTATCGGATTACGGATAAATTGAGTCGGGATAATCAAGATATCCCGGCTTAATCCTTTATCCTAGTTTTGTGTAACGGGCCTCTGGAGACCAACTCATCATCTCCATCTTCACCACCACTGGACCATTATTGGCAATATGGTTTGTATAACATTGTGGATGTGTGTGCGCCCGTGTATGAGCATCAGACCGTCATTGCGTAAATATGAATAACACGAGGCATTTTAGTTGCTTTCATAAAAGGACAAGGTAAAGACCAGATGAAGTATTGTGTAAAGAACAGAGCATCATCCTCACCCAGGTAATAGTTGACGAAGTCGGCTGTCAGGGCTGGTTGCTTGTGTTTCCTGCGTCCATCCATGCTGGCATTGGCATCAGACGTATCCACTGGGAAAATATCAGTGCTGATGCCCATTAATTCTGCCTTCCTCATTAACTTCCTGATGGCCGAAGCACTTGAGGTCAGAGGTCGTGGCAGTTTCTCCCGAGGCACCCAAGCCTGGGGGCGAGTGTTCCTCGAAAGCTCGGCTTTCGCTCGGTACTGTTGCAGGCGGGTTGTTATTCGGGCCTGACACCAACAGACATCATGAAAACAAAAAGTTACACAACACTCACGGCCATTCAACTGTATGCAACTGTACTTGAGAGTTGTGACTTCACACTTTAGCAGCCTACATGGTGGAGGGAAACCTACCTGAGCTTCAGGGGTGAGCTGTTTCTCTCTCTCCAGCAGTGACACTTTGCAGTTTGACTGCAAGGCCAGATAATTCTTCCTTTTCCACTTCCTGTCAAAGCGGTCCGCATGTTGTTTACAGTACGCAAAGAAGGGATCGGCAATATCCTGGGCAAACAAGCAAACAGTTCAGGTTCAGTGAGGACGTGCTACAACTTTTTCTTTTCAAAGCCTTTTACGACTTGAATAATTTAGAACACTGTACAACAGTCTTCCACACCTTAGTCAGTCTCTCCAGAAAAACACGATTATGCGATCGCGTAATTCAACGCTTAATCAGTCAAAGTACGCGTAATCATGCAGGGGTCGGATTTTTCCAAAGACACCGCATTTTCGCCGCATAAATCTCCGATTTCCGCGCAAAATATGACTTACGTTTGCGTAATTTTATAATCCCCGCATTTTTTGTGTTTACTTCACTCAAGAGCAACCATTTTCCTCCCGTTCCTTTGAGAACGTTATTAAAAAAGCGAAGGAGAAGACGAAGAAAAACAAGACGAAGAAGAAAAACAACAACCAATCAAAATCTCAAAGCTTTGGTCTTCCTTTACCACAAGCAACAAGTACACAGTGGAGCATTTGAGAGGGAGGAGATGGCACGGCTGGGGGAGGAAGAGGTGGTGGTGGAAGAGGAAGTAGACGAGGTGGGGGAGGAGGACGACGAGGAGATGGGCGTTGAGGGAGAGGGGAAGGAGGATAGGGTGGTGAAGAATTGGCTTGTGTTAGAGGTTAAAAGTCTAACATTGTAATTTTGTTGGAAGACTGCACTTTTGGTACAGTCGTAAGTACAGGTACTACCCAGAAAATTAGAATATCCTGAAAAGGTTGTTGTATTTCTGCAATTCAACGTCAAGGTGAATTTGACATATTATATAAACAAATAATATGCAAATCAATATATTTCAAGTTTTTATTTCTTTGGATTTTGCTGATCAGGTCTTGCAGCTTAAAAAAAACCCTCAAATTTTATAATCATTTTCTGAGTTTGTGGGTTTGTGGTTTTAATAAGCTGAAAATCTTAATCAGCAAAGTTACAACAAGGAACTGCTTGAGATATGACAATTTGCGTGTAATGGCTCAATAAAATTTGTTGGTTTCATCTTTTATGTTAAATTGCCAAAATAAAACAACTTTTACTTGATATTCTAATTTTTCGGGTAGTACCTGTACTGTCCATCAGTTCCACTTTGCAATAAGAGTTTACACTTTGTTCAGGTATGCACTTATTTCAGCAGAGGTTTTCTGTTTTGCTATCTCTTTGAAATGCAAAGTCAATTTTATTTTATTGTTTCAATTTATTGTTTGCCCCATTGTTTTGTAAGTATGAGAAAATCTAAGGTTTGAAATAAAAGAGGAGAACTTGGTTAATCTCAGCACTTTCTGTGATTTAGTATTCTTTATAATAACAGCAGATCATTAGATGTGACTCTTTACATTAAGGTAGTAGTAGCTAGTAAGAATGGTGTTGGAGAGCCACTCTTTTTAAATTGGTTTTCATCAAACCACACTTCTTGAAGTTCCCGCAATTTCATCACATAAAATTGCAGAAATATCCTGCATATTTTATTGCATTTTTTTTTGAGAAAACGTGCTGCATAATCAAGGATTTTTGCCCGCAACAATACCAAAAGATCCCCAAATTATTCTGGAAGGACTGCTTAGTGTAGTGTACTGTGTACTGTGTACTGTATATCACATTAGAAGGAAACAGTAAGAGATATATTCTTCTAGTTAGTAGCTTTTGGTAGTTACTGGCTTCTTGGACTCTTTCTGCTTGCAGTCATGCCATGCACTTGTTTGCTTGACGTGAAGCCCACCATCAGTTTTACAATGGGCAGAACGCATATTAAAGCTGGGGCAATGAGCTGACACAAATCAATTGAGATAAAAATAAAAAACAACATTTCATTACAATTTTCCTAAATCTAAATGCATTTTTCTTCATTTCTCTAACCAGCAGTGTTGCCGCCTGGCGACCTCACTATATTTAGTGATTTTTCGGGCCCTCCAGCGACTGTTTTTCAAATGAGCTACTAGCGACAAAGTTCGCGGAGGTTCGTCCAAGCTGCAGTGAGAGCAGGAGATATTCACAGCTCCGTGTCCAGATTACAAATGAATTGCATAAGCACAAATGCAAATGTGGTGCTGGCTGGTGTATAATAAAACAAACTGAAGAAAACTAAGCTGAAAAAGAACAGAGGAAAGGAAAAAACACACATTTAAAATATCTATATTCAAATAATTGTCAATGCAAATTTGGCGATGACATCATCTTGCCACTTCCAGGACAATTTACTATGTATGTCTATATATATATATATATATATATATATATATATATATATATATATATATATACATATACATATTAAAGAGTGTTGTAATCAAATAAAAATAGTAATAACCTGATTAGTTGAATACAAAACAATCAATGGCTGCGGCTAATGCTTATGGTGCACATGGGTAGGTTTGGGATGAATGAATAATGCTTGCATATCGTTGTTGTTGTTTTTTTTTTCTTCTTAATATGTTCAAAATCTATGATATCGATTGCATACCTCCTCTGCTGCAGCCTCAGAAAGGAGTCCCTCTCTCTGTGCACACGTGACGTGGAAGTATGAGCGACACATTCCGGCGTCGCAGCTGATGCACACGCCAGTTCTGGCAAAGCGAGCGTCCTCACAGAAACTGCATTCCTACACGCAACACAACAGTTAGACACATTTCCACATTCTTCTGGTCAGGTCATTTCATTTCTTTATTTTTCTTTTAAACATTCATTCCAAAGCGATGCCTGTGTGCGTCTCTCGACTTGGTGGCTTCTGCTGAACAATGAACATTTCAAACCATTTTCAACCCAAATAAATAATAAGGATGACAAGAATGATTAAAAATACTTGCCTTGGCCCCGTACTTTGAATAATTCATTTCGGTTAGTGTGACTGGGCGAAGTTTATCAATGTCTCCAAATGCTACACCAGGAACATATAATGCACAAACCACATGCACCCATCTGAAAAACAGGAAGGATTGTTTTTTTCAGTTTTATGATCGCTTAAAGAACAAAGAAAAGAAGAAAATGAAGGCATCAGTATGAAAATCACTGATCTCAGAAAGTTTCTAGATTAAAAAATTGTTTTGAAAAATTTGTTTAGTCTGGTTTGCAGTCAGTCTTTCAAAAGCATCTGATAAATTCACACAGTTATATGTGGTTTATTGTATTATTTGCATTATTTAAAAATAACTTCAAGAAAAATTTGCTGTAGTGACACTTCAGAAAGTAATGTGTTTTAAGATTTATGTCGAGCCAGAGTCTAGCTACATTTAGGCGACAGAATTTCAAATGCAGACTTTAGGGAGGAGAATCCGAGGTCCAATATAAAGATATTCATCTCTAGCAAGCAACAGCTTCACAGTTTAATTTGCTGTGTTTTTCATGCTCTAGTGAAGTAGTAAATTCGGGTGCAGCCTGGCTGAGGAGCACTATCAGCGATAACGTGGCTGAAGTCTCCACGCTCCACAAAACACACTCCTCTTTCTTTCTTCTTCTATCACTGCTCTTCCCTCCATCCTGTTCTTTACTCCTCCACCAGCTCGCTTTTTCCTCTTTAATCCTACTTCCCTATATTTCCACAGCTGCACACGCCGCTGCATACATGTATATATATATTATTTTTTTTGCTATTTAGTGATTATAAATCAAAGGTGTGTCTCACTCATATTTAGGGCCTCAGATTTGTTCAAGACACTAAAAATAATTAGTAAAAAAAAAAGAAGAAGACGAAGAAGGAAATACTGTTCTTTTTTTCTTTTTTAAGTTTATGTGATAAATTGACCAAAAATGTAATGTCTGTGGAATTAAGCTGTTTTTTCTTTGTGTGTTTTTGTTCTGTTTATTATGATTTATTTTCAAATCATAATTAATTATGTGACTTAAAGCTTAAGTGTGTAATATTTGGAGATGTTGAAGAATAAACAGCAACGTCAAATGGTTACATTACAGACTGCAGAGTCTTTTTTTTCCTCCCTCCCCCTTCTGAGCTTGCCAGTGAACTACGGTGGCCTGTGAAAATAAACCAACGAAGAAGAAGGTGGATGAGGTATCCAGGTTTGGGTGAGAAGGCCACCGTAGTTCACTGGCAAGCTCAGGAGGGGGAGGGAAAGTGAAAGGGCGCTGCAATCTAAAATGAAACCACTTGATGTTGCTGTTTTCTCTCGAAATATCCAAATATTACACACTTAACCAAATAAAACTTACATAAAAACTGTCAGAATAATTTGCAAGAAAAAAATTCACCTGGTGCGTAATGACCTGTATCCTGTAATTTCATGTGCAATACCTCAGAATGTTAATGTCCTTCTCCATATTGTTTTTGTATTTTGTACATTGTAAGAAATATATAGATGTTTTGTCAGCAGTACGTTAGAACTTATGAGATGAGGTGAAATTCTTGGAGAAAACAGTGAGAGAATGGATTCACAACAAGTAATTAGTGCATTGATGAATAATTGATATTTCTGGTATTAGTTAATTAATTTAACAATGATAGAGCAAAATTGATGTCAGTTGATGCTCAACTCCTTACGTGTGTGTGTGGCCATTTTGTAGCCATGATTAAAGCCAAGCCTTGTTCAAGTTAATAGAGTCATTTCAAAATGATGCGGCTGATTAGTCACCACGGTTCAGTTTCTGCTCCTGGTAAGAGACAACCAGGTGGCTCTATTGCCCCCTACCTTCCTGCATCGGTCTCTTTGAAGATGCCGTCCTGGTTGGGGCACAGCTCACAGCTGGGAGTCACACCGTTCTTACAGGCGTCGCAGAACCAAGGCTCCGTCGAGTTCTCTGAGGCCGAGCTCATGATGGAGTCGCTCTCGCCGTCCACGCCATAGCACCCTGCAAAAACACAACAGTACAGACATCTTAAGTGTGTGTGTGTGTGTTATACCAGTGTTTTCCAACCACTGCGTCTAGTGTACCGTGAGATAGTAGCTGTGTTTCTATGACAGTTTTTCGCAAGTGATATTTCAAAAATTTCGACAAAGTACAATTACAACTTGCAGGTGCTTCCATTGAATGGTGTGAAACACATAAGCCGTAATTCTGGACAAGATTTGAGAAAAATCGTCATTGAGAAAAAAGTGTGTCCGTGACACTTTTGAGATATACCTCTCTATGGATACGTCTGGAAAACCACCTCATGAGAGCGACAAAAACTTTTAGCCATATTTGAGAGTTTTTTTCAAGTTGAGCTGTTTCCATCACCACTGTATTTAGGCTTTGCGCAATTCTAGGAGTCATGGAAACACAGCTAATGTCGTGTGCAAATTACTCAACTTCACTTATTTGGTCTAAAAGAAATAATAATGTTCCATTGTGGAGTGACTGTGCTTTAAAAGGAATGTAAAATTCCTGCCAGGGTATCAGCTTTCTGTGCATCTTAGCAGGCCCCGGTTTCACACTGAGTGAGTGACAACAAATTAAGAGACAATATTGTCATTATTTGGCTAATTATAATAATAATAATATTTTTGCTTGGTTATATTTTTTCAATGTAAAAAAATGTGCTGTGGCTCAGAAAAGGTGTAAAAACACTGTCGCTTCACCTACCCTGTGGGAAGCAATAGAGCGGCTGGGAATTGATCGATACACAAATATCCTAGTACGCTGCTGCCGGTGCAAATCTTAGCTTTCATTTTTGTTTTTGGAGCACATGGCATAAAATACTTGATTCAGCTTAGGTCATATTTAAGAAAAAAAAAAGTCTTCCCAACATATTGGTTTTGGATCCATAAGAGGAGTCGTGTTTTGTTTCATTCAACTTGTAATGAATGTAATGAATGTAACAAGATGGTCCAGATGCACCATTTTGAAAGAAATAATACAAAAGACCAAAAATAAAATTCTCTCTTTTTGTTAATTTGCTTCCCAGTTGAGACACTCTGAAGAATTGCATGACACAAATATGGACATAAAAAGGAAAAAATTGTTTTAAGCAATTAATGACGAATATCTATGTAAATTCAGAGTTAATTCCCGATCTAAAAAAAATAATCGCTCTGTGTGTGTATGTATATGCATATGTATATAAATACATAAATTAACACACACACACATGCACACGCACGCACACACAGACACTCATATATATGAGCAGAAAGGATAGGAAATATAGATTTTTAATGCTGTCCTCTTAATTTTCAGAGGTTGTCTCAACAGTTACTTGACTGATGTAGTTTCCAACGCAGCTATTACACCAAGCAGACGTGCTCTTCACTTCCAATGAGGGCAGCAATCAGTTCTCTGCTCTCGCCAGCGAGATAACACAAATTCCTAATTCAGTCAACCGGCCTTCAGGCTTTTGGAGAAATAGGAAAGAGTGGAATCAAAAGCTCAATATTCTCCATGGCTGTCACTCTGAGCAGCACTGGGAGGGTGGTAGTGTTGTGGTGTGCTCGTTGTTCTAAGGCAAACACTCAGCTCAGATGGAATTGTCTTTTTAGATGTACACGTTGCGTGGTAAGATTCAGTTAAGGCAACTGGACGGGTTTTGCTATCTTGAAACGTGAAGCTTGAACTCATCTTCATTTTTTTTTAAATATGGAAATTGCTGTGTTGTTATGTTCTTGGGTTGTTGTTGATGATAGTTTTTCCACAAAGCGCCACTGGGGTGGCAGCATGGAAGTCCTATTGCTGCTCAACTTCTTTTCAACTAATTCTCACCAAAAAGTATTAGAATATACAAGTTGCGTTTCCATCACCCCTAGAACTGCTCAAACCCTAAAACATGGTGATGGAAACAGCTAAACTTGAAAAACTTTTTAAATACGGCTAAAAGGTTTTGACGCTCTCATGGGGTGGTTTTTCAGACGTATCCATATAGAGGTATTTTGCAAAAGTGTCATGGAAACACTTTTTTCACATTTACACGTCAGTGGACGTGACGTACGGGGTCACGTGACCAGTTCACTGACAAGTGAAAATGCCGAAAAGTAAAAAGGCTAACAAACGTAAACAAACAAAAGTCTTGTAAAATCTCGTTCCACGAGATTCTACCAGAATTACAGCTTATTGCGCTTCACACCATTCAATGGAAACACCTGCAAATCACAATTGTACTTTGCCGAAATTTTAGAACTATCGCTTTTATTTTGCGAAAAACTGTCATGGAAACATAGCTACAGTTGGGAATCTCATCTATGTTTTACCCGGAAATTGATTTCATGTTTTTGGATGAATCAAAAACAACAACAATCATTTAAAAAAAAAAAAAAAAAAAACATACTGGAAAAGCAGCTGCAGGGTTAAGAATGGTTTGGCTGGCTACTGTCTCCTGCTCTCTCTTTATTTTTTTGGACCATTTTTTTTCCAGCATAGAGCTCATTTGAAAAAATAAAAAAAAGCTAAAAAAAAAAAGCTAAAAAAAATGTTTTTTTCAGCCACAATTGTGGACTAATGAGACCAAAACTGAAAGATTTGTTTTCATTACCACGCCCCCAAAAGGAGACCTTTTTTTTTTCTTCTAAATATTGGAATTAGTCAGCCACACTCGGATGGTGGCTGGCAAAGTATTGTAGTCTCCTAAACAGTCATAATGGGAAGAGAGGACCAGCACCTTTACACCGGTTATCAATGATGCGTGCAACATGCAACATGCAAACCAATAGTATGCACAATCTGTGGTGTGTGTGTGTGTGTGTGTGTGTGTGTGTGTGAACCAATGGCAGGGTAAAAGAGCATGAAGAGGAGATGTGTAGATAGAGAGGAAAGCATTGCACCATATTTGTGAGAGTGGTGGGTGTGCAAAGCCTTTTACTTACGGTGAACCCTACAGTGAGCTGCGTCTTACCTTCATGCACAGTCACCCCGCAGTTGTCACACTGAATAATCTCGTCTGCGTCCTCGCTGTTGTCACCCAGACAGACACAGCAGATAAGGATATGCTGAGCACTCCAGGTCTGGGGCCGCTCCAGCAAAGCATCCTGGGAGGCAACAAACCAAACAGAGCTGCCGTTAAAGCCACTTATCTCAACCTGACCGCCCTCTGAACGCAGCCAGTAATGGTCAGTCTGGAAGTCCCATATCCAATCAACATCAACACTCAGTCAAGTTTTTAAAAAAAGGACCACAGCAAACTGAAGGTAGAAATGAAATTAAGATCAATCTGATAGAAACCGTGTATTTACATATAAATAGTAGATACACTACCAGTCCAAAGTTTGGGCACACCTGTTTCTTTTTTATCTTGACTACTTTCTACACTGTAGATACACACTGAAGACATCAAATACTGATGTAGTATGTGGATTAATGTGATAAAAGAAAAAAAAATGTTAAATAAATAATATGTTACAGTATGTTCTATAGATTTTATTTTAAGGGTGGCAATTCTGGAGTGTGTAAAATATAAAACTTGCTTGCGTTATTTCACACTTTTTTGTTTCATACTGTAAATAGAAACTGAATGAAAAACCATTTAATCAGAAGTATGTGTCCAAATGAAAGACTGGTTGTGTATACTATACATTGAATGGTGAATGTATATTGATTGGGAGTATATTGCATTCGAGATTATAAATGTTGTTTGCTATGAAATGCAAATACGCTCTATGCAATTGTTATTTTTTTTTTATTTTGTATTGCATACTTGGAAGATCATGCTGTGAGCGGAATAATCTCATAGGTTTGTTCAACAGCAGATACAGATCTGGTGGCAGTAGGAAATATTGTTGCTCGGGACGTTTGTGTCTAGACTTTAGTTATTTGTTTTGGTTTTGAATTTATTGTTTTGAAAAGAAATTACATAATCCATTATTGGCAGGACAAGATCAGGTAGGTTGCACAAAAAGATAATGGAAAAATCAAACATTTGTTCTATTAGATGAAAAAATGGTTCGAGAGTTAACATATCATAATTGATATTTTTTGAGTGTCGTCAGGTTGACATTTGACACTGACCGTTTCTTTTTTTTTTTTATAAATTGTTGCACCGCACTCACCTCGATGCCCTTTCCCTGGGAGATGCTGTCATTGGTCAGCTCTTCATCAAACGTGCTGCTGGTCTTCGACTTCTTCTTGGTCTTCTTCATCTCTTTGTCACTGTCACTGCTGCTGTTATTGTCCTCGCCACGTTCTTTGCCATCATCCTCATCATCATCTTCATCGTCATCGTCGTCGTCGTCATCGTCTTCATTGTCGTCGTCGTCATCGTCGTCACTGGCGCTACCGGCTTCGCCCTCCTCGCCGCCTCCTTTCTGAGCGGCAGCTTTGCTCTTCTTCTTGCCAGCGGTGGGTCTCCAGTCGTTGTCATCCTCGCTGTCATAGTCGTCCATCTCATTCAGCTCCTCCATGGTGGTGAAGTCCAGCAAAGGCCGGTTTCTGCGGAAATTCCATTTCTTGGGCTCAGATTGCGACTCGTCTGCGTTGGCGCCTCCCGATGCTGAAGTTAGTGTCGAATCAGAGCTGACAACAGCGCTGGGTTCGGGCTCTGGTGACTTCTTACTCTTCCGTCGGCTTTTGGGAGGGGTGGGACCCTGGGCCTCCTTTGTGGAGCTGTCTGACGACGGCTGCTGTCTGTTCTTGTCTTCGTCCTCTGTTAAGCGCTCCTCAGCCGCCAGATCTTTCGCCTCTTCATCTATACCATCATCCGCAGAGCCGCCGTTGTCTGATTCACTCTCTGAACCTGCAGCGCTTCCTTTGGAGCCCTCTTCATCAGTGCCATTGCCGGTGCCATCTGATCCTATTGGGGACAAAGGAATGACAACAGTAAACAGACTGCTACAAGCCATCATAGTTGTAGAAATTCATGCGTTACTAGAGTCACCTGAACCAACTATTCACAAACATGCACATAAAGTTCAAAGGTCATTGGGGAGATGGGACAACACAATTATCTGAAAGAGGCTGTATGTAACAAAAAGGACACCAGCTGTTTTAAATTATTATTATTATTATTAATAATATTTTTAAGTAAAAAGGACTTCAAAAATAAAAAAAGTTTACCCGAGGCATCTCCCACTTCAAAGTCACTGTCATCTGAGCTGTCGTAATCCAGCGCATCCAGAAGAGAGGCAGCCAGTGGCTTCACCTGCCGGCGCTTCACATTCCGCTCCACTGACACACAAATGATGCAGAGCACAAAACAAAATTAAGACGTTAATACGATTAGATATAAGAACAAAATTGCTAATAATATAGGCATGTCTTTTAGGCTTTGTCCTAATGTACATGTTTGTCATTGAGAACCATGTCACTATTTTTGCTCCACTGACTCACTTGCATGAGTTTCAAGCCACTAGTTACTATTCTTCTCTTCTATCATACCCATGGATAACAGAAAATAATCCAGCTGCTCTCGTTTTATCCAGTTCTAAGTTAATTTATGTTTTAATTTTATGAAGCAAAGTTGTTTTTTGAAAATGGTTCAAAACAGTTGGCTCAAGAAAATGTTCAAATGTTCAAGAAAATTATTAGAAGACGCCTTGCTGAAAAGAGATGTTCCTGTTCCATTTAGAAGAAAACTTGTTATTTCTCTTTGCTATATTCAGTCTTGGTCTGGAACGAATCTTGATAAGGTCTTGGTCTCGGTTGGTACGGTCTTGATTTCAACACTAGCACTGCCCGCGGGCTACCAAACAGGCTAAAATATGCTAAACAATTAACGCAACACACACACACACACACTCCAAAGCTTACAGAGTGAAACCAGCGGCTCTCATTGAAAGCAGCTGTGACGCCACTTTCATCGTTTGTGTTAGCTCGCAGCGAGCATCATGCAAACTCTCTGGATGCAGAAAAAAAACATGTTTTTCTGACATTCTGGTTTACAAAGCATTGAATCACATAAGGTTAAACACACATAGTTGAAAATGTTAACAGTAGCACGACTGCGAGCGACACATTGTCTTAGCAGCTAGCGAGCTAAGTAAGCGTTGCGTGCTAACGTAGCTAACCAGTTAGCTGCGGTTTTGCTCCACAAAGCAACAATAAATCAAACTTCTGCGCCAGCCAGCGGATATTATCAAAGTCGTGCCGAACGTACGTCGGTGAGTTCAACACGTATTGCGCACTTACTCTGTAGCGTTTGTTCAGTAGACGGAACCAGGATAATTTTCTTGTGTTAGCATGATATTTGGACAAAAGACCCCGGAAGTGACGTAATGACGTCTAGATGCCGTTACCATGGGGATGCAGCTTCATCGTATTGCGCTTTACCTCATCATTACAACCTTAGAAAACAACCTTGGAATTGAAAAAACAACAACAACAACAACAACAACAACAACAATAATAATAATAATGATAATAATAATAATAATAATAATAATAATAATAATAATAATAATAATAATAATAATAATCATCTTGGGCAGTTATAAAAAATGTTTTAAAAAATGAAGGTAGAGGGGTGGGAATATCATTCTGCAATGGCACCATACTGTTGTTTTCCTTTTACACAATCAATGAGAAATTGCAGGACAGGAAGAGAGGTAATTGGTCAGAGGTGCTTAGTAGAACACTAAAAGCTAAGAAATACACATTTGTTCAGATTTCTAAAGATATAAAATCAGGTCAAACCAAATTTGTATTTAGTCTTCCCAAACTAAATATAGTAGTATACAGTATACAGTAGTAGTATAGTATACAGTTGAAATGTTAGCAATTATGATGGCAGTACAATAAAATAAAAAAACAAAAAACAACTGAAAAAGGCTATAATATGTACAGATTCACTACCAGCATTGGTGTCTATTGAACTTATGTTGTCACAAAGCAGGACAGATGACCTTTTCAGCAACCTACCCTCACTCAACATTAGAGTGTGGCACAATGGCACAGCTTCACATTTAAGGATTTATTTCTAAACACTATCTCAATAAAACGTATCCAGCAAAACTATATGAATATGCCACTTAGGATTAGTTTTCTATGTCTTCAGCAAATGTGCTATTGCAATTCTACATAAAATGTAGTTGCTTTGTACAAGAGTTGTGTTTCAATGTGCTAATATAATATGTTTTGCCACACTAAGGTATTATTAGAGGAGTTTCTAATGTCAACTTTCAGCCCTATCTTGTGGCTTCAGCAGAGGGCATGCTTGGAAAATGTTGAACTAAACATTCTCAGGGAAGAGATAAGATGCCCATAGAAGGCAAACATTAATATAATATGATGATAGCACAGTATTTAATCAAATAGGCATAATCGGCACAGAGTCTTTTCTAAAATATTAGATACATTGAGGTTGAAATACACGTCCTTGAAAATTTAATTTAACAAAATGTAGGTAATGGTCAATGAGACAAAAAT
This sequence comes from Nelusetta ayraudi, assembly GCF_046127955.1. Taxonomy (NCBI): domain Eukaryota; kingdom Metazoa; phylum Chordata; class Actinopteri; order Tetraodontiformes; family Monacanthidae; genus Nelusetta; species Nelusetta ayraudi. Next base: position 15,368,361 of record NW_027466185.1, on the reverse strand, counting down.
AGAGGATAAGGCAAGTGTGAACACATCCACGGGAGTGTGGAATTCAGTTTTTGCACATGCCAAAAATGTCAATTGTAATTGTGAAATATTTGCACTAATTTTGTAACAAGTGCCAACAATTGTTTGATGTCTTTCTCTTCAGCGCAACAAATTAGTCTGTTTTTATTTATTATTTTAGTTTTGTTTGTTGGGTAGATTCTCTTTACAATTGCATTTTTTAAAAGCTATATTCAGTCTATACAAAGACCTGCTTCAGGCTACTTCAATAAAGTTCAGGGGAAAAATTCTGCATGATGCTTATTTTAATTGCGCTCTGCTGCTCTTGTCCTCTTTTGACTTTCCAAGAACTGATTAATCCTGATAAATAGCATTAGATTGTTGTGGAGGGAAATCTGAAGGCATCATTACAAGTGGCCTTGCTCGATGACAAATGACTCCTTATTGTGCCAAGGTGGTCGCCAACTTGCATCAAAATACGGGAAGGGAATTGGGGGATATCACTGTGGCCATCTTTGTCATCATGGCTATCAGCATCTTCATCATTTTCTCTCCTGCTCTGCTTTGATCAACATGAGGCCTGTGATGCAGCCACTGCTTGTTGGAGGGAATATGACAAATAGTCCACGATAATGATCGTAGAGCCGAGCATAAATTAAAAAAAAAAAAAAAAAAGCTGAATGAATCACATTTTTGTTTTTCCCAAACACAACTTATTTTATACAACATATGAACGTTGCAGATTGATGTCGAGCAGGTACAGCCAAAATAATATGAATAATTATAATGCACATGCACATTTGTCTAATGGAGTTTGTTTGTAGGGATGTGAATTAGAAAAATGAGACTGGCCAAAGTTCTCGCTCCTCTTGAGTGCTGTCAGCTTTAGTTGCTGACAGTGACTTAACCCGCTTAACAAAATAGCGTGGCGTGTGTTGCAACATGGTGTATGGAAGCCAGTCAGGACGTGCAGAGAGGCAGAGGAAAAATTGTCACACTTGCAAACTTAAAAAGGAGAAAGTACATTATGCCAAAAAACATACTACGTATCTTTGATCTATTTTCAGTGGTTATACGGAAATTCGGGACCTTTTCTAGAGGGTATACGCCGTATGCCTATGTAGCACGTAGGCTACACCACTGGGTGGAGCCTTTTATTCTAAACACATCCATTAAAGTTGACAAACTTGATGAAAAAACTTTCCAGCCATCCATTTTCTTCTGCTTATCTAAATTGAGGTTGCAGAACCGAAAGCATGTATTTTCAAGGCCCCAACACCCTGTGGCACTCCCTGGTCACAAGGGACATACAATCCCACAAAACAGATCATTTTATTTATTGGATGGTGCAGGGGAAAAAAAGAAATTGTGTGAAAAATTTGCAAATAAATTATTTTTTCACTAGGAAAGACAGGAGAACATGATTGTGCAGGTAAGGAATCTGCTTCTGAGTGGAATCTATACATGGCACGTATGTATGTAATGAAGTGCTCTTATATTGTGCTTTCCAGCACCTTCATTGTACCCCCATTACAATAGCCTCTCATTCACCATTGACAGATATTCAAAATGCCAGCCACACTGGGAGCAATTTAAGGTTCAATGCCTTCCCTGGACATTGAACAACTGACATATGGACAGTTGGAGGCGGGATTCGAACTGCCAACCCTTCAATCATTGGACGACCACCCAGATATATGTATTCACATACATATGGAATATAACATATATAATAACTGTGTTGTTATATATGAATATGTATACACAAAGACATTTATGCAGAGCAAGATGCCTATTATCATTGCTAGTATTAGTAGTACTTTGATACTATACTACTAGTTCTTAGTACTAGTAGTTTTTGGCACATCTTGCTAATCTGCAGCCACACGATGAAATAGCCTTGGTGACCAGACCCCCATCATGGTAAAATATAGGAAACGTGATATGTTGTGACCAAAAGACATCAACCTTGATTTAAAAGCTCCATTTCCAAAGGGAAGCTACTGTGCAAATGCGCTGGTTGAAACAACATAAATGTTCATAAAAATAGGTGGTAAACATGCCATCTTTGCCTGATCTCTCTCTTCAGAATGATACCCTGTCCTATATAGAAGGTCCATGGGAGTATATTTACTGTCTCACTACTTCATAGAAGCCCTAACTTGGCTAACTTTAATGTTCCCGTCTAAAACTGGCCACATTCACAAAATAACAGTAAAAACTTTCAAAGTATCTGCGTCATCTGTCTTTTTGGTGACAAACATAGCACACGCATGCAGTAGCAGCCGCACACAAGCGCACACACACAAACACTCTGCAAGTCTCAGCAAGGTTAATAGATGTCACAGAAATGTGATTCATTAACTCTGACCCCTTGACGCTGTTACTGGGCTGTGAACGCAAGATTGAATCATTTTCAGATCAGCTCTCAGCTCTGCCACTTCGGATATTATGATGTTTCACTCAAGTGCAACCACTGCATGAATACTCTCCACAAAATAAAAAAAAATTCAGATAGCGTGTGTCTGAGTACTTGCAGTTTTCCTTGAAAGGCATAACTTTAAATAAAACTTGCAGCCACTCTCTGCTTTGTGCTTAAAGTCAGTTTGCGTCTCTGATGGATTTAAGGCTCTTATTCAGTGCAGTGCAGCTTCTTCCACTTCGCAGACATAACTACCCTGCTGACTGACTGTGCATTGTGAGCAGCAGTACTCCCTCCACTATCATCACCCTGGTCCTCAACCTCCGTTTTCAAACTACCACCAAAACTGTAAAAAAAAATAAAAAAAATATGATAATTCAAAGTGTTACAATTAATTAACCCAAGTGCTAAAACCTGCAAGCAATGCGATGCACTTCACATGCTCAGCTACTTATCAATGCAAATGATATATATATTTTAAAGGCCACAAAAGTAAAAGTCTGTCTCAAGTATAGATCTGGCACTTCTTTTACTTTTCAATAACTGTGCTCTGTAATAATTGTACTAATTTCCAAACTTTAACTTTCTTCTACCAGATTAGCAATGTGTGGTAAATGAACAGCATAAACAGCAGCAGAAAACACTAAAATTGAAACAGGACAAAAGAAAACGCATCCTGTCCACACACTGGTGGAAACTGCGACGTGGCGCAGGTAGCGGCGGGGCTGTGCGGGACTCATTTGAATATATTTGAATTGATCTTTTGCCCACATTTTGCACAAAATGACCCCCTCTTCTATGCAAATATGCCTCATTAGAAATAGTGCCTTGTCCACAAAAACTGTGCGCTGACTTCCAGATGTAGTTTGACAGAAGGAAACACAGCCAGTGTTTCAGACTCTCTCCTTGCAGCAGAGCTGAGGAGGAGGTGTGACTGATAGTGAAATAGAAATATAAGGTGAAAGGTCAAGACATATATGTACATCACAAAATCTTCACTAGAACTGGTTCTAAATTGCCACCGACTCCAACAGCGACCAAATGTGGATCATTGACCTGTTTTTCGGTTCTGCTTCTGAAAAAAAAACCAACAACTCAAAAACAAGAAAACCCCAGCTCCCAGCCAATCAGGAGCTGGTTCTTAGAACGGGTTCGGTGGCCACTGACCCGCCATCATCACCTAATGTCTCTTCCTTAGAAGAGTTAAGGATGCAACAAAGTCAGTGGCCCTGTTTGCACCTGTTTGTTTTCGGATGACAAAACGGATTTGGACTGTTTGCATTTGGTTACTTTGTGTGTTTTTTGCCGATCGGAATACGAAAAACGCATGAAATGACCAAGTGCAAACAGGGCTGGTGTGTCATCCCTGACACTCACCGTGGCTTCACGTGTTGCGTGTGAGTGTGTGAGGTTTGGGTACTGAGAGCGTTGCCATGCTCCCCACCTCATCCCCCACCCTCACCCCCTACAGACACGTCCCCAGCTCGTTGTCCTTTCTTCACCTCTACTGGCTTTTTGTTTCCTCGTCAATATTTTTTTTTTTTATCCAATATTTCAGTCGACAAAGAAGTAAGTCTCCATTTCCAAAGTCTTTGCACTGCGTACGCTGCGTGGCACCCGGAGGCTCGTCTATAAAACACGGGGATGGACAGGATTGATAAGCTTTGATGTGAACGTCGCACGCTCGCAAAATAAGTATTTTCACAACCAGCGAGTGCTCGTGTCTGCGTGTCTCCCTGTGTTTGCGCGTTTCTCCACAAGCAAATGTCAGACCTGGTGGACATTGTCTTCCTGGTAAATCTGCTCCCTCCAGCGGGCCTGCGTGTGAGCGGCGCTCTTATCAGCGCCGACCAGAGTTGCTCTCACTCCCAACCACCTCCATCGCCTGAGAGGAAAATAAATTGCACCCATGCAGTTAATAAGAATAAAATATATATTGCGATAGAGTCTTACACAAGCATTTCAAATGCTGCATGGACTTAGCTGATGGGAGGCAGAAGGGTGTGTGTGTGTGCGTGTGTGTGTGTGTGTATGTGTGCGGGTCTCCACAGTAGCACATTGTCATGGTGAGGCATCTCTGGTGTCAGAAATGGGAATTTCAAGCTGCTTCTCATGATGAACAGCCAAGATGGTTCTTGGCCTCCTCCAACAAAGCCAAACAAACATTTATTTCCTCTGTGTTGCAGCGCCAGTGTCATGGGTGCATATTGAATTCCTGACATGAGCGTGACAACGTCCACGGAAGGTAATTACATATTGAATGTTCCTTTCCTTCATTCAGCTCCTGGAGGGGAAAATCCATCTGTTGCGCGGCCCAGAGATTGTGTGGAGAAATCATGTTTCCTGCAGCCCTCAATCACAGCCATTTACATCAACATGAAAACAGGTAGAGCACGGCACCCCCTATCTGCACCACGCTAAATTAACTTCTGGCCCTGCTGGATGGAATGTGTCCCCTGTGAAATAAGCACTGTGTTCTATCACGTTGCACTCATAAAAAATAAAAAGTAAACTGCTCCGGTAATACGTGTGATATCACAGACGTGGTGTGAATTGATGTGCCATCAATAGATTTATAAATATCCAGTAATGCATAGCGATACAGTATGTAGTAACAAAGGTTTATTTAGTTCACTATTTTTTTGAGGAAAACATGCATAGGAGAAATTTAGGTTACAGTGTGTAATATTTTGTGATTTTAATAAGAAGCAGCAACATCAAGTGGTTGCATTTTAGATCACAGCCTCTCACCCTCTCTCTCCTGAGCTTGCCAGTGAACCATGGTGGCTGGATTATCCAAGTGGACAACTACAAGTTGACACAGAACTGCGTGAAAAACATTCAACTAAAAGTTGTGCACGGTAGCAGTCTAGACGATTGCCAACGTGAAGCCTCTTTGTTTTGGTTTACATGCGCTCTCTTGCAATGAGGGAAAAAAATTAAGTATTGCCGCTTTAATTTTAATTTTAGATTTTATCGGGTGGACTGGTTTTTGGTATCTTGAAGACGTTCAAGGTACCAAAAACCATTGCGCACCTCATCCACGCTTTCCACCTTTTCATGATTGAGGTGTAGATGGTGAACAATGCATGAGCACTGTGTGCTTTTATTCACAGTCAATAGATGAACTTAACTTCCAATTTAGCTTATTCCAGATGGGATCTTAGTAGAGATGCACCGATACCACTTTCTTACTGAACAAGGAGAGTACTCACCGATACTGAGTACTTCATAAGGCCATTATACATCATAGAATTACTTTGATTATTTATTTTCCCACATGTCTTTCTAGAGCAGGGCAACTGTCACAATTGTCACTGCAGTACAAACACAAATTTACGACTGGTATCGGTGTTGTGGTATCGGCACATATTTTACAAGCACAAGTAGAGTACTCAACCCTGGTATCGGTACCGATAACTAATACTGGTATCAGTATCTGTGCATCCCTACATCTTAGCATACATAAAGATCTCCTGATGAGCATTGTGAAGCATTGTGTCTTGGCCAGTTAAACCACCACCACCAGCTCAGTGGTCTAGTGGTAGAGTGTCTGCCCTGAGACTTGTAGGTTGTGGGTTCGATCCCCCAGCATGGTCAGACCAAGAATGGACCCACTGCATCCCTGCTTGGCACTCAGTATTTGGGGTTGGAACTGGGGGGGTTGCATCAGCCATTGATTCCTGGGCGCAGTACCGCTGCTGCCCACCGCTCCCTCAGGGAAGATGGGTCAAATGCGGAGGACAAATTTCATTCTGGATGCGACAACCACTGGGAATTTAAAATGTGATGCAGTTGAAGTTCCTTTGTTTTGTCATTAGTCAGTTGTGCCCAGCTCGTCTGTCTCTGAAATGATCCTCAGCTCAGCACGTGACTGCTTGCTGGCAAGATGGAGAAGTACTTTGTTTGCCCTCAAACAACATTTCTGTCTGTCTGGGAGCACAAATGGCGGAGAAGTGCACGTTTCAGCCTTTCACCATCACCAGGCTGACACGTGCCACCGTGTCAAACAACACTGGGGCCATGCTCATTTTCATTTCCTTCTGATTATGTCGTTCTCGTGTCTCTCATTACACCCTGACAGCGCGCTGTGTCTGCTCATTTCAGAATACATTATAAACAATCTACACATCATTAGTTTTGTTTTGATCATATTTGTTTGACGAAATGTCTCCCTGCATGGTGAGCGCTGGGGTTATTTACCCCATTTAGGTGCCCAAGGAACACTATTTAGGGTGTGTTGTGTTGTAGTGTGTGATTAATTGTCGTGCCACTGTGCAGGACATTAAACGAGAGAAAAGTGAAGGAATGAGTGCGTTTGTGTTGGAGGGAGAGAGAGAGAGAGTGAGTAAAGTTTTGATTGCTGTATTAATCTAGCGCCGCCACTGAGACTGGCGGTGTTTCACAGTGTACTCATGCCACGTCAACATGCGAATTCAGTTTGACATCTGACTTTAAATACCCTGCAGAGAATAGCCCTTCACTTTCATTAATATACAAAGTCACAGCATGCTATTGTCAAAACTACGATGAAATCTCCAGACATAGGGCGCTCTTCTCTCGCCTGTTAGTCCTCTAAAATCTTCTATCTCTAAGACTTTCCTTTGTTTTTTAACAGTTGCTTCATAGCCCTCCCACCCCAATCTAATTGAACTTGTGTTGATTCCTGTATTGACGGCCAAAATACAGAAGCAAACATTTGTAGAATGCTGCAGACCTCAAATAACTCCCTGTATTTGCATTTTCCAGTAGCAGGACAATGTGGCAGCTCCGCCAGCTGATGTTGATCTCTTGCCAACATTCAGTTCATTTGCAGGTTGAGTAAAGCTGCTTCTTGGCAGCAGCTGAACCCTCAGCATTGTTTTCTCTCTGATTTAGTTTAGATTTTTTTTTTAACTGCAACAAGACTTCGAAGAACAAATTGATTGTGTTTTCCGTTTTCCTCAGCGAGCAATCACATCAGGTCAAGCATGTTAGACTACTTTCTTTTCTCTAGTTTTAGTTTTGTCCCTTCAACATCATACTATTCAGTTTATCATATTTAGTTTGGTCATGTGACATACTTTAGTCTTGGGCTAGTTTTAGTCATTTCTTAGTGTTTCGTCACTGAATTTTCACTGAGTGATTGTCATGAAAAATAAAAAAATATCATGATTTCAGATTTTCTGTTTTGTTTGAAGACGTATTGAAGGAAAAGGAACCTAAAGTAGGATGTGACTGTCAGCTTTGGAGGACGGTTATTTTATTTTATTATTTTCATCATTATCATTATTTGTTGATTATTAGTACTTTAATATTCATTGTGTTGCAGATAATATAAGACTATTCTTTTTGCTGTCATTCAGGAGTTGGGAATGTTTGTGTTAGTGTTTGATTGTTTTGTTGCAGCTAAATGAATGAAATAAAAAATAAAGTGATAAATATCCATCAACTAACAACTAATCACTGTCGTTGATGAGACAGGCCTCTGATATTGCAGCCTGGTACGGTGGTCAGTAGTGTCGCCTCACAGACAGAAGGTTGCTGGTTCGATCATGGGCCTGGCTTAATGAACATCAGCCAGTGGAAGTGGAGCGGAACTGCAGCCTGATTCAGTCTGCGCCTGTACTGCTTTACTGGTTTGAATGGTTGCTGGAGCACCTTCTCCATTGATCTGGACTGTGAAAACGGTGATAGGATGGAGAGACAAGAGGCGCAGATGTATAGAATCGATGATAGCGCAGAAAAGACATGACCAATAGATTTTGTGTGTCACAATACAGCTAAAAAAAAAAAAAAAAAAAAAAATCTATATTTTGTCTATTGAAAACCAAGGGTGTTTTTCTACAACTTTTGAATAATATCTCCATCCTAGTCTAGGATGGAGATATTATTCACATTTTGCCTCTGACAATATATATACACAGGGTGTCCCAAAAAATTTGACATCATTTCACAGGCCAATAATTTTGTCAATTCTTATCAAAATAACCTCAAATGTTCAAGGTTTTATATTGAATGTTTTATTTTGTTGAGGTTGAGCCGTTCACTCCCAAAAATAAGTCATGTTACATCTTGGAATCTGCTCGCACACACTCACCCAGTTGACCCAGTGAGCCGTGTCACAGGCAGTGCACATATTGAACACTTATGAAATCGCTCCCATAATAAACTTACGATGTTCAACACCTAAACTGTTCAAGTTTATTGAGCTAGACTGAGTAGTTTTCAAGATCATTGCTTTTAAATTGATGTCATTTTTTGGGAGACTCGTATATACTGTACATACATAACACTATTGAGTAATGTTATTCTTATACACGATTGAGTGTAATATTACTGAAAACATTATGTGTGTTGATTTGCACAGGCTGCCCATAGCACCAACCAGAGGCACAATGAACTGCTGGTGGGAGATATTAGCTGAGAGATTAGGGAGGAGTCTCTCACTGTACAGCTGCTTTGTGTTTGGCAGTATAATGTCTTTTTAAATAATAATATAATATAATAATATAACAATCACAGGTCTAAAGAACAAATCCCTTCTCATGGCAGCTTTTTATCTCGGTTAACATGGTTGAACCCTGGAACATGTAATAGTTGGTGTAATACTGCTGAATGCTAACCATACTGAGTGGCTATCAGCAGGCTATCTAAGGCTTTAAAGCTGCAGCGTGAGCTTAGCCGCTCTCTGCTCTGCTGTCTGATATAGCAGCTCAACCCAAACAGCCCAGAGTCAATTACAAGGCTTTGCAAGCATATGAGCTAAAGTAGCTCAGATTTTATTGAAATATGAGGGAAGAGAAAAGACACAGAGAAAAAAACATCAGGTAGCGAAACCTTGGAGGCCATTTCAATACTTTCCTCCAATTTATCCTCCCCTTGTGCGAATGCCTGCAGGTGCAGAGCAAACTTCCACTGCGCTGCTTCTTAATTTATATATTTTGTAGCAAAATCAGGCGACATCACAGGAACAGGATTAGGCTGGAGTGGTAATTTTTCTGTGTGTGTGTGTGTGTGTGTGTGTGTGTGTGTGTGTTGTGATAGGGCGGAGGGTATAATTGTGGTATTTAACAACCAAAGTTCTCTATCATGACCTGCGTTCAGCCTCTTTTAATAGTGTTAAATTGAGAGATTAACTTTGTTGTTTAGACAGATAATCTGTATTTTATGATACATTTTAGAAAGCCTATAGTGTAGACAGACACACATTCATTGTCACTTGCATTGTGTGTGTTTGCTGAAATACTGGTTGAGCAGGAAGAAGAGGGAGAAGAATTAAACGCCGCTTCCAATCAAAACTATTGGATTACATTCTTACATTGTTATTTGCTTTACGTTTTCCCCAAAAAGTGTGTCGAAAAATGCTTTTCAATCCCAGTCTATCATGTGCTGATGTCATTCCACAGCCGGGAAAATGTTAGGCTAACAACTTTGGACGGTTGCATCGGCTGAGTTTAAAGGCTCAGTGTGTCATATTTGGATATTTTGAGGAAGAAACAGCGAAATCAAGTGGTTTCATTTTAGATTGCAGCGTCTTTCACTCTTTGTCCCCCTCCTGAGCTTGCCACGGAGCTACAGTGGCCCTGTGCACCCAAACCGGGATACCTTGTCCACCTTCTTCTTTGTTGGTTTATTTGAGGGCCAGAGCGTTCATTGAAACACACACAAACACACACGCACGCACGCACACACGCACACACGCAAATGTGATTATACACACAGAGATGGAGACATGCATTTGCAAATCATGTTCCTACTATGGAACCCCCATACTTTCCACCCCACCATGTTTCTCTGTCATTGGCCCTGTGCTGAACTCAGTTAGCAGAGTGTTGGACAGATCACAAACCTTCTGGTTGGCTGGTTGACCCCCAGCACCAGCGGGGTGACCCAGTCTCTGTATTCTAGGCAACTATGTCCTGTGGCTTGGTGTTTTCTGTGTCAGGGTCGCCTGAATCACACGATTCCACTCCTGAGATCAGTTTGCTTTAAGAGACTCTGCCAGCTGCAGGAGCCCCCAACAACAACAACAACAACAACAACAACAACAACAACAACAACAACACCTTCATCTCTGTGACATGGCCAAAATAAAACAGTCTACCACTCTGTTCTCATGCAATTAGTTGATTTTTATTTGCAATGTATTTTCTGGTCCTCCTTTCTCATTAGTGATGATTAATCACAGGGTATCCTTGAGACTCGCTCTCTTTCAGCTTCTCCTGAGTATTAGCGGCGCGACTCGCCGGGTTAAGTGCCACATTTCTGCAGCGTTTAAAAATCAATAGGCAAGATTAAAGGCATTGACAAATTTCTCAGGTGTGAAGGCAAGACAAGTTTCTAATTAAGCTTCGAACCGTATTGCGCTGGCACATGGCACTGAGATTTAATTAAAATTACAGGATCAGCTGAGTTGGAGTATAAAAGTAAGGTAGCGTCAGAAAATAGTGAGCGTTTTTCCAAAATGTGCGTTAACCCCGCGGTGTTTCGTAAAGATTGGCCAGGATTTCCTTTGGCAACAGCAGCAGCAGCAGCATCAGCAGCAGCAGCAGCAGCAGCAGCAGCCCTTCTTAAACTCCCCTCCTGCACCAGGGATCCTGTCCAAAAAGGAAGGCAGGGTGGTGTGTGTGTGTGTCTGTGTGTGTGTGTGTGTGAGGGGAGAGGGAGGGGCAGCGGGTAGGAGGGGACTGGGGAGAGAGCGGTGCAGAGAAGAGGAAGTTATCACCAAATTGCCATATCTACAAAGCTCTCCCTGTATGCCTCAGATTTGCCCTCTTTAATCTGACACATACAGCCTCATGCCTGCTAAAACCCTGCAAGGCAACTGTGAAGCTCAGCATCCTGGACTGGAAGAACACTGACGCCAAGAGAGAGCCGAGCGAGAGACGGAGAGACGCAGGAACAGGGAAAAAAAAAAGATATCGTGCGTGTATGTGTGTGTGTGTGTATGTGTGTGTGTGCGCGTGTGTGCGCGTGTGTTCCAGGGAAAAAGGGGGAGAGACTTTTATTTGTTCTTTGGAGCAAACATGCGGCTGCCTCTATGAAGAGTGTTAAATCAGGAGGTTAATTGAAAAATGAGATAAACAAAGGCTGTGAGAGAGAAAGGGAAAGATTGTGGCTGGCAGCGCATGTGGCCCACCACTGAACCGTCTTCACAATGTGCAACCCAGATAAAACACACACACACAAAAAGAAAGCAGTTAATTGTTCCGCAATTACTTCCACTTAATTTCAGTCCAATTAGAGAAAGACAGAGAGAAAAATGCGAGAACTGTCTTTCTCTGCTTCGTTTTCATGCATGTGGTACAACTCCATTGAAATAACTTCAAAAGGACAGATCTTTCCAGAGACAAGCTCTCCTCTTGTTGCATATTCATGTCTCTGAATGTGTCGTATGTTCGCTCCTTAGGTTTTTTTTCCTACTGCATGGTTAGCAGTGAGCTTTCACTGACCAAGTCCAGCTCTTATGGCGTCAAATGACTCCTTTTAATAATAAACAAGGCTGTACGGGAGCTGCCAAACCCGTGCATTTTACTCTGCTGAAGAAATGCCTGCGAGGCTCAGAAACAAACTGTTTGCTCAAAGATTTTTACTTGGGATGAGCTGAAAACCGAAATGCCAGAGCATTAAAGGTGAGCGAGTGACCTGTGAAATCACAGCGCGACATGTTTGACTTGGCTTTGCGAGAAAAACAGAGCAGAGGACGGAAAGATGAGCAAAGAGAAAGACAGACAATCCAAAGAAGATGCCTACAAGGGCAAAACACTATTTTTCATGTGTTATGATTTAACGCCATTCAGTTTAAAAAATATTAGTTAAATGAAGCGAGATGATTTGCAACCTCAAACCATTCAAGTGCTTCAAACACTTGAAGGGTGAAGGAAGAGACCAAGTGAGTCAATGCTACCCATAACGTGCAAAAGCAAGGGCCAGCCCTATAGCATGGTACACTTGACTAGTGTGTGACCACTCTGTAAACACGCCTTAAGTGTACCAGACCAGGCTGTTCTATGTATTTGCCTTAATAATAACTCATAATCTTACATTATTCTTTCATAGCGTGGTGAACGTGTAGGTCACATGTTGTTCATGAGAGTGTTTGGAAGCGATTGGATTGTGTGTTTAGTGGCTTTGAAGGAAGTTCGACACACACACATACACACATATATACAGTACATACACTTGTGGAAAAATATTTTTTCAGCAAGGATTTTTTGATTACTGTCGTAGCCGTTATTGTGAACTTACTGCGATCTTGTTCTTTGTATTCTAATATAAATGTTACACTTTGCATTGTTCTTATACTGTATTACAAAAAAAGACCTCAAGCAACATCTTGCTTCCCCTGAAACGTTTCCCTGTCCAATCACAAATCACCCGGCATCTCGCTGCCATTCATCATGTTATTACCGTCATGTTTTCCATATGAACCGCTGTGGGCAAACTGAAATGATTAAATGAATAACTTGTGATATTCAAGCAGCTTGCGAGTTCCACATACATTTGCTCGCTTGCAGTTGTCCATTGAAAATATGTGATGATGTTAGCGGCAGGTTCTTTGATGGCTGAAGAGGCCAATTGGGAAGTCACAGGTTCTAATTGCAGGTGGAACACGTGTGAATTGGAGCGGTGGTGTCTTGTCTTGGTGTCTTCCTGCTGTCCTCTCCAATGGCCTCTGTCTTTTCACCAGCAACATCACCATAGCTGAATGGGTGGGGTGCTGATTTCAAGAAAAAAATATTTAAAGGTCCATCCAGTCTCTAAGATTTTTGCCCGATTTATGATTTTTAGATTGGTAAAAGCTTAATATATTGCCCAAAACTACATTAATAAAAGCGTATACTGAAAGTACAATAAAAGTTATTTTATTTTCCTACCTATAGAACGGTTCTTAAGTACAAGACTGTATATAGATCAAGGTCTTGCTCGTAGTCAGCTGGCATCTTACACCAACATATATGAGTATGGACAGCCACCGTAGTTTACTGGCATGTTTGGGAGAGGGAGGGTGAGCGCTGCAATCTAAAATGCAACCACTTGATGTCGCTGATTCTTCTCTAAATCTCCAAATATTACACACTTTAGCTGAAAATTGTCCTGTGCACATCTTCCCTATACAAAGGAATATACATATAACAAGGGTCTCAAGCTGCGATTTTGCACCTCTGTATTTCTAAGGAAGCCTGGTGTGTACAATCCCGCACCACCTGACAGTGTGTTTCGTAATTACATGTGATTTTGTTATAAATCCTACTTTTTTCTATTTATGCACAAATACATTTCACAAAGGCTAAACTAAGCTTCAATCTATTCAAAGGCAATAAACAAGCTGAATTTGAAGAACCGTACCTTCATCACTAGCCCTGTCTTTGCAGGATACAGAGTGAATTTGGAGGTGGGGTGCGAGGCGAGGTAGCGGTAGGGGTGTCGGGCTAAGATATGCATTAGGAGTCGTCCCATTAGCAGATCAGCGCAGAGGCTGATTTATGTTTTCTCTTGGCATCACCTGACAGGGACATTAGTGTTACGGATGGGGACAGGTGACGTTGTCAGGATCATCAGTCTCCAGATGACACACTGCCAAAATGATGTTAGGGGAGAAGGCAGCCAGGATTATAGGTATCGCCAAGACGTGTGTGTGTGTGTGTGTGTGTGTGTGACTGAATTGGGGGGCACTTAAGTCGTTTTCAGAGCCCAGAATTGGAGATTACCTTGTCAGCATTGGTAGGAAAACACTTTTGCTGCAAGACAAATGACAATTCAATAATTTTGAATGCCTTGGAAATGTCTCTATCCTGCATAACTCAATTACAGTGATAAAGGCAACTAATACAAGTTCACTGGGTACATGGCCAGATTCTGACAAGATTTATTGCATCATGGGAGATTATGACTTATTCATGGCCTATTGTATTTTATGATTGCTATCACTAAGGCATTAAATAAAGTTGACTCCATACAGCACAGTGCTGCTGTATGACAGTGATGTTTAAAAGATCAAATGGAAGAAAGGTCGGGAAGGAAAGCACAAACCCTCAAGAGGCTATCTATTAGAGTGATTTTAGGCATGGAGATGGACGTGCAAGACGGAAAAAAAATACATGATCAAAATCAGACAAGATTTATCTGTGTTACCACATATAATTAACGACTGCAGTTGGATGGGATAAAATACAAAATATTAACAAAGTATAAATGCTGTTGTTCTGCAGTCGCCACTTAATCCCTACAACAAAATTTTTCTTTCTTTTTTCAGATTAAAATTAGTGAAACTAAAATGTGCCATGAGTGTAATTTATTTGTTTATTTAATGGATCCCCATTAGCTGACACATAGACAACTGTTAGTTTTCCTGGGGTCCCTAAAATGACATAAAACACGACAAACAAACTACATAACAACAAAAACAGTACATACAAGAAACAAACACGAACAAAAACAAACAGGATTGATACATATATTCTATGCAGTTAAAAGTTTACATTCACAATAACCTGACAAATGTTATACTGTTAAAATAGTTAATTCAGATGTCCATTAATATCAACAGAATTACTATCAACTGAGAGTAGAACCATCAGGCTACAGATATAACAGAAAATAAATATAGTAAGAGAACAAAACACATTCATAGTCAAATGGTGGGCGGCATCAGGTGTTTCTTTCGTAGTTTTTTGAATAACACTTTGTTTTGTGTGCTAGAGATGTGAGGAAGCAGAGTTCCATGACATTAGCACTCCTCCATATAATATTTTCATCCTGGCAAAAAGGCCCTTTCCTGCAGTATTACCAAGACTTGGCCGTACTCAACGTGACACTGCTGGAGTTGTTTTCCCATTACATTTGAATGCCACATCAATGTGAGAGGAGAAGCTCAAAAAGTCCCTCATTGCGGTGTGGTACCATATTTGTATTCCATTGTGACTTTTTAGTTTTGTCAAGTTCTCAGCGAACCTCTTGAATGTCTGCTGGTATCTGGCCATCAGCTCAGAGAGCTTCAGACAGACGCTTGACTGTGAGCCATTTTCCTTCAATCAAGATGAAAACTCACGGTGATCTCAGTGGTCTGCACTCTAGTGATGGGAAACATGCCCTGGCTGAGTAGGTAGTGAAATATTACCTGGTGCCATGGTACTATCACAACATGTAGCTGAGTAGGCGCAAATAGAAAAACACCAAGAAATGAGGAAATTTGACCATTTTCCAAAACTTCCAAAAATTATAGTGGATATATATATATTTCTTTTCTTTTTCACCCCCTACTGGACCTGTTGGTTTTCTCTTTGATTGTGCTAAATGCTTCAAGATGCCTGCAGACATTATTTAGTGATTTATTAATAAAAAAAAAAAAAGACTTATTGATTGATTGATTTTAAGGTATTAATGTCACAGTTTTTGATGTTTGCCACATGCTGTCTTTTCAATAATGGCTTTCTGAGATGACAAATAATCCATTGACACCAAAGATGCCAGGATAGACTGTAAAGAATGGGCTAAAATATTGACTATATAGTATTGAACAGTTTGATCGCAATAATTTTGATGCTGATTGGTATGGCAATACTAATGTATTGATTTTTTAGGCGTCCATTCTGTCTGTATGTCCAAACACCCACCCAGATTGCTGAGCACCCATGGAATTTATCAATGTGTTGACTTTACTTTAGCAGGTATTATATTTAATAAATTATATTAAAGATCCACTTATTCAATGTTACATGTCTTATTGTGTAGAACTTTATTAATCGACCTTTTAAATAACATTGAATTCAATAATCTTTCTGTAGACATACTAAGTAACTTTGTACGCTCACAAAAATCAGTTAATTCTCAATTCACATGATGAAATAAACAACATATTTTTTATAAAACAATGCACATGATGACAGTGCACAGAGCAAAATCAAATTGACCAAAAGAAACTGTGCAAAATGTTTAGCTTTATTTTTTATTGTTATTACCAGTAGTTTGTTAGTTGCTTGAATGTGTAGGTTTAGGCTCACACAGATACAACTTCAGTTCACATGCTATATTGCCTGTTTAAACTCACTGTACCGACTTTATTAATTGTAATTTGGCTGAATAAAACTCTAATGGCACATAGAGACAAACTACCATCCACACTCACACAAATAAGTGCTGGCAATGATCTTTACATGTATTCAACCATCTATTCACAAAGCTGAGGTTAATTGACCACTCTGAATGGTCTATGAGTGAGACTGAGGGGTTGTTGGTTTGAAATGTCGACTGCAATGGACTGACCACTGGTCCACTGGTCCACAGTGCACAAACACACTCCAACCCTTCTGGCAGGATGTTTGGGATGAATGTTGAAGTTTGACAGTTTTATGACCTTTGGAAAATATCAGTTGTTGTCGGGACGCAGAGGAAGTCTTTCAATACGGGACATGTGAAACTTTTCGCTCAACGTCTCGCCGGAATTATTATAATTATTTGAGATGTCACACTTTTGAATTTCAAAGAACACATTTGAATTGTCATTTGTATTTATTTCATCACGGACGATGACGATAAACTCTTGACTCACATTGTAATACACTGCGAGAGATAGACAAACACAGGCTGTGTGAGGCGAGAGCAGTGTAGTGGTGTGTAAGGAGAGGGGGTTGTGTGAGCAGAATGTGTGTGAGTAAGTAAGAGCAAGTGAGAGAGAGAGAGAGAGAGGGAGAGAGAGAGAGAGAGAGAGAGAGAGAGAGAGAGAGAGAGAGAATGAGAATGAGAATCAAACGCTGGCTGAATTGGGCCCAAATATCCAAGGTTAATTTTGTGAGAAAGCTGCAGTGGCCAGATAAGACCATCCCTGCAAATGAGTTCTGCCTGCCTGGATTACAGCTAAATTTATGCAGCTTTCCTTATCCTTTCACAGGCTCTTCTGAAGTGGCATAATTAACTTGCGCACATAAAATGTGCACATTTTCTGCATGGTGGTAACATTCCTCATTTCCCAGCTTTGATTTTTTTCCACCCCACTCCCACTCCCTATTCATTGAGGTACTTTAAATTTTGCCTTTTCCTCAAATTTAGAGATGTGTCATTGTAATGGCACAAGACGAGTCTTTCACTGCTTAATCGTTCTAATTATTCAATGGCTAAATCTCTGCTGTTATATTCTGCATTAAGTGCGGCAAATAAACAAAAAACCCAACACGGCGCTCTAATTATCCTGGAGAGTGTTTGCTGTTGGACCAGATACACTTACGACTAAAGGTAAAAGATGATCATTCTAAATAGACTTTAGTTTGGTCAAATCATTTATGCCAAACATTCATATTATTTAGACAGTATCTGTCAAAGGTTTGACCACATTGTCTTATTGATTGCTATTGTTGATAATTACTAATGCAATAAATACAATTTAGAAGAAGAAAAATAACTGGTCAGAAATGGATCATTTTGGGGTTTAACCCTTCATCGCCACAGACTCAGAGTGAAGTTGAGCCAGTCGCCTGAAATATTTGACAATTAAAGGTACAGCATGAAACATTCTCTTGTCTACGGCTCAGATTTTAGGTTGCAGCGCTCATTCGTTCGCCCTCCCTGCACTGCACAGCTTCCTGGCTCGCCTGCGTCACAGTGGTCTTCAAACACACAAGGAGGTCCGGCCCGCCTCCCTCGGCCCGTGATTGGTTGAGGTTAGGGTTGAGATTAGGGCTAGGGGTTTGAGCACGAAAAATATTAAGGTTCGCCATAATAGTAGGACTCACAATGTCCTGACAACCGTTTTACAGGTATCGATTTTTGCATTAAGGTCTATGGGAAAATGCAGTTAGGCCCCAATGGAGTTCTGACTGCAATACCACATTTGCCAGTGGTACCAAATCCAGTTCTTATAATACATCCATGTAAATCCTCCATCTAATGACAAGAAACTCACTGTGTTTCCATCACCCCGAGAATTGTGCAAAATATCATGATTTTTGAATTACTTTTGAAGAAAAAACGTGAATGCTTTGGTAGTGGCCCCAAATACTGTTGGTTAATTTGATTTTCTATTTGTTATTAGATATTTTAATCGTTAAACAAATTTTGAGTTGAGACTTTAATAATTATGAATTAATAAAATAAAATGTGACAATAAATACAACTATTCTAAGCTGCTGATCACAATAATAAAAATGAGAAGTGTTAAGTGAGGCATCTAAACTTTTGACTGGTGCTTTACCTAAAAAGAGCAGGTGGGCAATTTCATGTTGCTCTGTTTGGCTGGGCGACAATGTCAAATGACTGTCCATGACAAGAAATACTTGAGTCTTCAAATCACACACAGTTTACATACAAAAATTTTAGGTTTACGTTTGACTTTTTTCATTTATTCTTGTCCCTTGATAATTTAAAACGTCTTGGATAAAGCCATGTCTGCCACGGCGAATAAAATGAACACAAAAGGTATTAGAAGAAAGCAATGCTCTTTTCAAATGTAACGTGCAGCGCCTGCTTTGTCCCTCTCTGTCGCCATGGTAACGAGGTAATTAGTGAACGCGCTCTATCACTGTCAGCAAGACTGGAGTGAAATTAATTTCCAACATTTCACAAATGAGTTGATGGGCTTGAGATGGAATGGATTCTGTTAGTTTGGACAGATAAATGGGATGTCGAAAATGGAGATAATTTCTGTTCATCATTCAAAGTTCTGTGCTGAAGCACAATCTAAAGAAAGAGCATCCACATCCGGCGCTGTCGCGTAAGAAAACCCACAGACACATAGCAGCAGTGTTCATCAAGTAACTTTGAATCTAATCTTTTCAATCACGGGTGCCTTGCATGTTGAAAGAAGGTTGGGGATTACCAAAACCTTTGTTGCAGCTCCAAGCATGGAATAACTGTTCAAATTCACAAAAGCCCAAATTACTTTTTTCCATATCTGATGCGATGATCTGTACTCGCATCAACTTCTTGCCAGACAGAAAAGGCGCTTTGGCACTTTGCAAAGTCTCAATCACCACCATTGTGATGATGTTCTGTGTAATCCAGCAATTTTCACAATCCGGATTATTTTATCATCTCTCCCCCGATAAACACAGGCCAAATAAAGTCAGATTAAATTTACACTATTCAGGCCACAAATAATCATTCCCAACTCTAGTTATGAATCATCATAGTTTCTGCATGCATTTTGCATTTTGCTGCCAAACTTCTGCCAGAAATTGATGGCGCCGATGTTTTTTCCTCTCTGTCCAGCAACCCTCAAACATTTCAGTCATTTTCAGAGCTGAAATAACAGTGATGGGCCAATGGGAGTCGACACCCCCCCCCCCTCCCCCCAAACACGTACTGCAGAATTCACCACATCTCATTTATATTAGTCCATTTATTTATTTGAAGTCCAATCATCAAAAAAAATCAAAAGCAAGAAAACTACTACGATAAACACAATGCGTAAACATTGAAGCCACCGTGTTAACAACTTGCCTTTTTCCCAGCCTTCCATATTTCTAGCAAAGATGCAGAAAAGTCTGTTTTAATAGGTCAATAATTATCAAGTGATTCAGCTGTAATATGTTATACCTCCTGCACTTATTTTTCACAAATATCTTTCACATTTGATGTTCCTTAATTTACAGTATGCATCATTATTCAAAATCACAACCGTCATGATTATTAATACACAAGTGTATTCAGTGTACTCTTCATGTCCTGTTGAATTATAGAGTGGATATAAGGCCTAAATTTGTTTGATGTTTATTTCTCACATTCAAAGTAGAGTGTGCTGGTGAATAGTACAATACATAGAGGCATGTCTTCTTGATCGACTTCTGCACACAGGGTTGTACTGAAGCCTATATGTCAAGGTCACAATCACATCTAAAATTGTAATTTCCATTTGATATTAGTATTGTCGCGTTAATAATCCCTAATTTAACACTTTGGTTGCCTTTGCTTGTTGCATCCATTTCAGGCTTTGCCATCTTCAACTGAATGCCCCTTGATGAGTGTGACACAAGGCAGATTTCCTTTCTCTCTCGCAATCAGGCCATTGATTACAGGACAATGGACGTGTTTGAGACATAATCAGGCACTTCAATAATTTGGCTTGGAAGGAGAATCAGTCGTGTGCAGACACAAGGTTGAAAATATCAAAATAAATAAATCAGTCACGAAAAGCCTTGTCTTAGAGAGGTCACGGTAGTCTGCTCAGAATCAACTCTCACAAGCATCCGTGTGAACGGATTCAAAAAGAGGACCTTTATTTTCTAGAGGTCATAAATTAAAGTGATACATGTTCTCCATGATTTACGGATCTTTAGTATCTTCTATGGCAAGTTCAGATTTGTGAACTGATTGTAAGGAACTGATTCATTCTGCCTCCGTTGACTCAGTTAAAAAAAATCCCTACTTGTTAAAATGACACTTGGCAACAAATTATACCTCTGTAGAAAACTATGGAAGAATGTACTGATGATGCAATGTGAGTCAATCAATTCATTTCAAATGTTTAATATCTTGTCTATTCACAGATCTTTATTTTTGTTTCATCCCAGACTCCAGGAGAAAGCCTTGAACAATTAAAAGTCAAGAAAACAGCAGATTGGTGTTTACAGCACCTGAGCTCTAACTAACTGTTTGCTTCATTGTCCTCTTTAATCTTGTTTAGAAAAGAATTGAAACAAGATGTATATGATGCACTATGAGAGGGCAGAATGAACACCTGGCTTGCAGTGGCGGCTAATGGTCTTTGAAACAGAGGAAGCAGATTTTTCGGCCTCCACCATAAAACGTGTCCATTTATTTGTACATAAATTCTGACCTACATTCCTTTTCAAGGACAAGCTTCTTTTTTTCTCACCAGCGGGGGTGGGGTCAGCAGGGCGGGGCTGCTTCACCACCTTGGCCTTATTGGCTGCGTTTCCATGACCTCTGGAATTAATCAAAACCTAAATATGGCAATAAAAAACTGGTGATGGAAACAGCTAAACTTGGAAAAAACCTCTCAAATATGGCTAAAAGGTTTTGACGCTCTCATGAGGTGTTTTTTCACACGTATCCATGGAGAGATATATCGCAAAAGTGTCATGTCAGGTTTTGAGACAATGGCAGAGAGGGAAAGACAGCAGAAAGAGCTGGAAGTAGCCAAGATTAAAATGTTGGAATTCTCTTTGACCAGGATGGACCAAGAGCAGGACTGAGCACTGCAGTGTGACAGACCATGTTCAAGGTTTTTTAGATAAAACCAGAGAAGCAAGACGAGAAACGGACGTGTCCCGAGGAGGGTGAGCAAATATATGGGTGGAAGGTTTGAAGTGGCAGGCAGCAGGAGGCCTAGATGAAGGTCCAAGAGGAGATTTATGGTCGTAATGAAAGAGGGCATGAAGGGAGTTGGTGTGAGAGAAGAGGTTGCAGCTGATAGGAGTAGATGGAGCCAGATGGTTTGCTGTGGAGTGGAGGGGACACTAAGATGGACGTACTATTACATGATAGTAATCAGAATACTAGTGCTGTCTTGGAGCCGTCTTGGTCTTGACACCAAGCTGATCCTAGTGCACTTCATATACTTTAATTGTCCTCTTCAATGTCTTCTCTTCATGAGCCCAGTGACCTTCTCATGTACTGTTGGGTTGCCCCTGTCATGGAAATGATATCATAAAAGCTGAACTTGTTTTGTTCTGTACTGCTGAGCCCCAACTGCTCTACAATTAGTGCAAGTGGTAGTTTGATGTTCTGTGGAGCCGTGATTAAACCAACTATCAATAAACGATCAATGCTCTCAACTTGCAGTGTAGGAAGCCCACTGGTAGGTTGGTTTAGTTTGATGAGAGTGTTAGATAATGCAGTACTATCGTACCATCCTAATAAGTACTTATTACACTTGCTAGTAAATATACTAGGGATGCCGCGATACCACTTTCTAACAGAACAAGTAGAATACCAGTACTTACTTTTCAGTGCTCAGCGATACCGATATTGAGTACTTGATAGGCCATTTTTCAATGTACATGGGCGACTGTCACAAGTTTCACTGCAGTACACAACACAGTAACACAAACTTAACAAAACTGTCCTATACATGCATATACAACTGGTATCCGTGGCGTGGTATTGTACAAGTATGAGTACAATACTCAACTTTGGTATCGGCACCAATACCCGATACTGGTATCGGTCATGGCGCATCCCTATAAAACAGTGTATTATGTATTATGTATTACACTGTGAGAGTAACTGGTCTCAAGCTGAGAACCTTCCACAGGGGCAACACAGAGGGAATTGGTGATTTCCAAGCATCAGCAAGCAGGTAGTTGCAATTATTATTCTGGAGAAAAGCTCTCGAGACACCACTTGCAGATTGATATTAATCAGCAACTCATTTAGTAAACATTCAAATTGCCCTTGAATCAAAAAGCACTCTACAACTTGACTCTAGAAATTAGCCCGTACTAATTAACGTGTAAAAGCTTTAATTTGTTCTACAATTCTAGAAGTGTGACCCCCATAGACTGGAGCCTCTGTGTGTGAGCGTGCGTGTGTGTGTGTGTGTGTGTGTGTGTGTGTGTGTGTGTGTGTGTGTGGCTGCAGCATTATTTACAATTCCACACCTCTTTTCAATTTCTTTTCTTCCCCCTGTTTGTTGTTAAAGAAGAGAAGGCTCCCCGTAGACCTTTCTATCAGCACCTACAAGCCTGCTCCCTCCGATCAGCCGCAAAATACAGCAACAGCTTGTAGGTAATTGATCAGGCAAGTGAACTGTAAAATATTCATTTTCTCCTTCAACAGCCAGATAAATCTCCTGGGAGGGTTCGGGGAGGACACTAGCGGAAATATTGCTTATGCACCGCGAGGTCGCAGCGGCGGTGGCGGCGGTGTGATGCTGAGGGACAGATAAGAGGAGGAGCGGCTCCCGGTGGTTTGGGGTGTAGCTGCCAGTGATGGCCAGTCATGCAATTCCCCTGCTTGGCTTTAGACCAAGCAGCCAAATCCCAGTCTACAGCCCTGGATTTCACACTGCAGGCAGGGCTGCTGCTGCTGCTGCTGGCAGCCTAAAGACCCCCGACTCAAGCCAGCCCACTCCCCTACCCCCCTGCCTGACCTGTTTTGCTGTTTTCTTGCTTCACACACACACACACACACACACCCACACACACACACACAAACGCATACACATACACATACACACGTATACACCTATACATGCGTGCACACACACACTTTCCTGACGGTGTGACTGACATGGTGAGCGGAGCATTTTTCCCAGATTGCCTCTTTGATTTGTCAGTGGAATGTATCAATGAGGTGTCGAGGGAAAACGGATGAGACACAAATCCAGACGTCCCTCTGGACTCCAAGGTCACTGTGTCAGAGATGAAAGGTCATTCAAAAAGCCATTTCCCCCCAACACTCACATTGATCCACCTTGATCAATTCATTTTTTTTTCAACCTGCATTTCTCCGTATCTAACTGAATATACAATCATACACTACCAGTCAAAAGTCCTGGGACACCTTCCCATTTTATCATTTAATCATCTCTCTTTCACTGAAATTACTATTTACAGAGATTCTCACTTCAGGGATCAAAACAATGAATGAATGAAACATAACGGCATCTTTTCAGACGATTGTCCACAAATGTAAGCACCTTTAGAGAACAGCTGTAAAGCCATTGCCCGGAAGGAAACGGAAATTAACATCCAGAGATGAAAAGTTTTTTCTGCAAATGATCTTCTGGAGTTCACCAGTTCCTGACGCTGCAAAGCAACACCATAACATGAGACTTCAACTAATTTACTGTAAAATAGGCCAGACAAGTGGGTGTATGTAAACTTATGACCCAGCAAAAGAGCAGTGCTCTACAAATAAAAATCAATAAATCTCAAATGATGAGGAATTTTTGCCTTTTCTTTTTATTTCCCAAAAGCAGTAATCCTAGGGCTTCCTGGTTGTTAGTTTAGTCATGATCCAATTGTGTAACTTCAATTTAGCATGAGATTTAGTGTAGGAATATGTTGTGTATGTCAACTTTTGACCACAACTGTGTGTATATATACTATATATATATATATACAGCGCCTTGCAAAAGTATTCACCCCCCTTTGCTTTTATCTATTTTGTTAGATTTCAGCCTGTAATTTAAATGTTTTTCATCTGAATATTTTGTGAGATGGATCTGCACAAAGTAATCTAAGTTGGTGAAGTGAAATGAGAAAGAAATATATAAAAGGATAATTTAAAGAAATAAAAAAGTGGAAATTGGCATGTGCATATTTATTCACCCCCCTGAAGTCAGTACTTTGTAGAGCCACCTTTTGCAGCAATTACTGCTGTAAGTCTCTTCTGACAGGTCTCTATGTGCTTGCCACATCTTTCAACTGGGCTTTTTGCCCATTCCTCATGGCAAAACTTCTCCAGCTCCTCCAAGTTGGATGGTTTCCGCTTGTGAACGGCAGTCTTCAAGTCAAACCAGAGATTTTCAATCGGATTGAGGTCCAGGCTTTGACTAGGCCATTCTAGCACATTTAACTTCTTCTCCTTAAACCATTCATGCGTAGCTTTAGCAGTGTGCTTCGGGTCATTGTCCTGCTGGAAAGTGAACCTCCGTCCCAGTCGCAAATCACAGGTGGACTGAAACAGGTTTTGCTCCAGAATGTCCCTGTATTTAGCACCATCCATCTTCCCCTCTATGCGGACCAATTTCCCCGTCCCTGCTACTGCAAAACACCCCCATAGCATGATGCTGCCACCACCATGTTTCACTGTGAGGACAGTGTTCTTGGGGTGATGGGAAGTGTTGGGTTGCTGCCAGACATAGCATTTCCCTTTGTGGCCAAAAAGTTCAATTTTAGTCTCATCTGACCAGATCACCTTCCACCATACATTTAGGGGGTTGTCCACATGCTTTTTGGCAAATTCAAAACGTGCCTTCTTATTTTTAACACTGACAGGTATTCACTGGCCACTCTTCCATAAAGCTCAGCTCTATGGAGTGTACGGCTTATTGTGGGTATATGGACAGACACACCAGTGTTTGCTGTAGAACTCTGCAGCTCCTTCAGGGTTACCTTTGATCTCTGTGTTGCCTCTCTGATCAATGTCCTCTTTGCCCGGTCTGTGAGTTTTGGTGGCCGGCCCTGTCTTGGCAGGTTTGTTGTGGTTCCGTGTTGTTTCCATTTGGCGATTATAGATTTGATGGTGCTCCGGGGGATCATCAAAGATGTAGATATTTTTTTATAACCCACTCCTGACTTGTATCTCTCTATAACTTTGTCCCTGACTTGTTTGGAGAGCTCCTTGGTCTTCATGATGTGATTCTTCTTGCTAAGTAGAGTTGCAGCCCATTGGGGCCTCTCTGAGAAGGTGTGTTTATACTGACACATCATGTGACACTTAGATTGAACACAAGTGGACTTTATTGAACTAATTCTGTGACTTGTGAAGGTAATGGATTGCACCAGCACTTTTTAAGGGGCTTCATAGCAAAGGGGGTGAATACATATGCACATGCCAATTTCCACTTTTTTATTTCTTTAAATTATTCTTTTATATATTTTTTTCTCATTTCACTTCACCAACTTAGATTACTTTGTGCAGATCCATCTCACGAAATATTCAGACGAAAAACATTTAAATTACAGGCTGAAATCTAACAAAATAGATAAAAGCAAAGGGGGGTGAATACTTTTGCAAGGCGCTGTATATATATATATATATACATATATATATATATATATACATATATGCCACTCATTGGCTTACAATAACTATAAACGAAGATGCATTTCCTTGCATTTTATTTATTTAAGCATTATATGTATGTATGTATGTATGTATGTATGTGTATATATATATATATATATATATATATATATATATATATATATATATATATATATATATACATATATACACACACGTTACATATATATTTGATACATTCGAGACACTTCGATTGAGAGCAAATCAGACTGAAGCATTTTAATGTCCAGTTTACAGCTCCAGCAGATCAGGATAATAAACCTTTACCTTATTTCCTCCAAATGAGAACAAACTAGAGTAAAGGTGTTAACAGCCTGCGTGGCTGTGGTTCCTTCACTGAGTGAGTGAACTGCTGTGCTCTGCAACACTTGCCAGGCTTATAGAAGATGAGGAAACGGCCAGTTGACACTGCAAGAGAAGAGCAGTATGTTTGTAATTAAGTAGTTAGAAATCAAAGCAATATGTGGAGTGATTAATATTTAATAACATGGCGTTTTTATGGCTCAGTTAATTGAATACCTTATCTTTATTACACAGATGCTTCATAAATATGAAATATAACACATTATAGATAGCTGCTCACCAGAACCCCACTGAAGCATTTAGGAATATAATTAAGCCCAGAGAAAATAAACCTTCAACTGTTTCCTCTTTGCATTTTTCATCCTCTTATGGAAGCTGCGTCGACAATGAAAATAAAATCATAAGCAGGTCGGTGGACCTGCGTGGAATACATCTTCCTTCATCCTTTGCAACAAAGCAACAAACCCAAGTAGACAAGACTTTGTCTTTTCTTCTTTAAAGATCAGCGTAAGCTCCCAGAAGGGCTTGATTAATCGTGGGATTATGTTTGAGCTAAACTGTTGAATATTTGAATAAAAAATGTAATCTTGTCATTGTTTGCTGCTCTGTGGTCAAAGCAGACATGTGGGATTAGAGGCGTCCAACAATGATTGTCTACAATGGATTACTACAGTCACACACAGTATTAAAGCTGCAGAACCGAGAGCTGCAAAGGCACCTTCTATTGACACACACTCACTGCATTGAAATAGACATGACGGCATTTAATGTCCGGCTATTTCTTTGTCTTTAAGGTGGAGATGAAATAAGTACTTTTTTTTTCTTACAGATGTTTCATGAAATATGTTGACTTTACATTAAATTATGCGTATACAAATCATATTATACTTATTATACAATTACATTAGCAGTAGGGAACAATTGTTTTGTAAAATAGATAGCTCGTGCCACCTTACAGACTAGAGATATGAGTAATAGTTATGTAGTAAAAATAGTTATGAATATTTATGAAGAGTATATGTGTGTTTCTTTTGTTGCTGTAACACTGTCAATCTTTTGAGGATATTTTAAGATATTCACATCAATCGTGTTTTCATAGAGTGACAGAAGTGCGATGTTAGAAAACATTTCTGATGTCATTCATCCTATTGCCAATTTGTTATTGATAGAGTTAATAAATACCCTCACTCTGACCCATATACTAATGTCAATTTTTCACTTTAACACAGTTGTGAATTGTTTTTCTTTGCTCTAATTAGTACTCTAACAAGCACTGAGGGTCCCTCTATAGTGCCACTCATAGGCCGACAGTAACCTGGAATGAAATCTTGAAGGAAACTCGCTGACGGGGATATGTGGCCGTGGCAGAAGCTCACGGGTAACGTGGTGCATTTTTTTTCTTTGTATTATTTTGCAGTAAGCAGAGAAGGAGAGCTGAGATGTAATTAACCTCCTCACTGGTGGAAATTCTATTAGGAGCTGCTGCTATTCTGCCATGCAAGTGTGGTGCGGGGAGATGTCACAGGCCGTCGAGCAGAAAGCCAGGCCTCTCTGCATTCTAAACCAAACTTCCAATTTTCTCCCCTATCTTTCTTCATTCTCACTGAAGCTGGAAATTGAGTATGGTGTATGACTCTTCACTTACGTGAAGAGGGAGAGGAATAAAAGGTAAGCTGTTTTTTAGCACTTATTTATTCAATTTACATTGCCTTTGTATTGCAATGGGCAGCCACCAAAGTGTTTTTGCTTCTTTTTCAACACACAGCAATGCATACATATTTAAGTTAAAGATTCAAAATATCATTAACTGTCACAATCTCCAAATGGTCAGAAAGTGTAATAAAGGACAGAAGAATTAAATGAAGATGGCATTATAAACCTTGGAGGAAGCTTTTAACTGCCTTCAAGATGAATCTTTGTTTTTCCTCAGCCATGTAGCAGCAACTCAGAAAATCCTGTCACTTGTCACTATAAAGCTGATGTAAAAAGTCATTTGCAATGAAGATACAGAAAAATGTGCTATCTTTGACCTTTGTGCTTACCTTCCTTCCATTTCCTGCAAATATGATTCTTTCAATGTTGTGTTCTTGGCGTCCTTAAATAAACTAACAAAGAAGAGGGTGGACGAGATATCCAGGTTTGGGTGCGCAGGCCACCGTAGTTCACTGGCAAACTTAGGAGGGGGAGGCAGAACGAAAGATGCCGCAATATAAACCATTGATTTTGTTGTTTCTTCTTCAAATTCTCCAAATGTTACACACTGAACCTTTAAGTATTTATGTTAATGTTTACAATTCGAAAAAATGCCAATATTGAACAATTTTTGATGGAGAAAATCAAAAATATAACATTATGAAATGGAACAGTGCTGCACAAAAAATACACATGTACAATATCCACTTGTAGGTTCATTTTCCATCACAACATTCTCACTGAAAAACACAAAAAAACAAATTGTGTTTGTCTTCAATTTGTCTTTGAAACATTTTCAATAATTCTAATGTAATTCAGGTCCAACTCCTGCTGTCTGACCCCATCTGCAGCTGGCGCCACAGTTTGGACAACGAGCTGGACATGCAGTAGTAGTAGATATCATCTCCATCTTATTTTTATGGCCTCAGAATAATGATTCTGCCAGCGCGGTCGGAGCTCCTTTAATTATACTGCCATCACTGAAGGGCTTTTATGCTCGGCCACTTTAAATGATGCCTGTGTTAAAGCGCTGGCCTTCTTACTAGCTGCAGTGAACAGAGATTGTTGTTTTCGGAGCGTCGCTTTCTGCTCTTTTACCTTCATTATGGAGACTGATTCCTGCTGGAAAGTTGGTCAAAACTCAGCAAAATGACACTTTGCATCTTTTGCCGACTGCCAGACCTGCGCCACGGATCAGACGCACACACTTGTCTTACACATTTGAGAAACAGAAGTCTGTGAAAGGAAATAAGCTTTGGGCCTCTTTAATGGTATTACTGGACTCTCCTGCTAACACTGTTACTGGGGCTAAACCACAAACCTGGCTGGTCAGCCTGCTCCAATGACAGACAGCAAAAGAGCGCAAATGTTTGATTGACGGTTAGTTGACAAACAACAGTTTTATCTCTGGAGGTGGGTGGTACATCTGCAATTTTGATTGGATGGTATTTTAGACTAGTGTTGTAGTCCAGACAGCACGTTATATGCAGTTTTATTTTATTTTAAATGTCATAAAGGGTTTTGTGGCTCCCATCGTGTTCTTTTCTGGGGGAAACGAGTCCAAATGGCTCCTTGAGTGGGGAAGGTTGCCGACCCCTGACCTGTGCAACCTCTGGAGAATCCAGGTACTGTACCATGCTGTCATTAGAGAGGTTGATCCAAACCAAATGAAAAAGTACAGCAATCAATAGTCAGTCCGTCAAAATTCAGCCACAAGAGATGACGAGGGAAAGAATACCGGTCACCTCAACCTGGAAAACCATTTCCTGCTTTTGGGGGCCGTCCATTGTTGCCCTTCTTGTGCACACATTGTTTATTTCATGAATCACAAAGCAGCTGAAACTTGATTTACAACCGTCTGACCATTCTACTTAACCAACCAGATCAATATCCCAGAATTTTGACTGATTAATATGCTCTGATTGAGTGGTGCATTTGAACAAAGGGCTGCTTGAAAGAGCGAGATGGGAGCAGCTTGGAATGGCTAGAGGAAAGTGTCAGCTGTAATTTGCGCTCAAAGAGTGCCAGCAATACTGGAAAGGAAAAGTGCATGAGATGGTGGCGAGGGCTGCGACGCTGTGCAGTTTAGAGACAGCGGCGGCGGCGGCGGGAAGAGACAGGAGGCAGAGCTGGAGGTGGCAGACATTCAAATAAAACACGCTGATCTTCTCTGTTGGGAGCGAGCAGGATGGATAGGATCAGGAGAGAGTACATCAGGGGGACGGTGCCTGTTCGATGTTTTGGAGATAAAGCCAGAGAGGAGAGGCCAGACTGAAATGCTTTGGATGTGTGCAGAGGAGGGATAGTGAATATATCAGTGGCAGGACGCTGAGGCTGGAACTGGCAGCCAGGCAGGAGGTCTGCCAGGAGAAGAGCCAAAGAGGAGATTTATGGACGTGGTGAAAGAGAACATGAAGACAGTTGGTGAGAGAGAGGATGGAGAGGACAGGGCGAGATGGAAACATGTGACTCTCCCTGGCGATACCTGAAGGGAACAACCCATAGACAGGCAATAAATCACAGGAGGAGCCCAATAGTTTTGATGAACCATTTTTGATTGTTCGGGATTTTATAATAACAACTAAGCTGCTCTTTCACTCATTAAATCTGTTTTGTTTGTTTCCATGTTATCCTTTTTTAAGTTAGACCTGTGTAGTGTCTCAAGCATCTTGCACAATATGTCAAAAGCCATTGTATACAACAACAGGACCAACATGCAGTTAATCGTGCAGTCTGTGAATGGGTTATTACTTCTAGCCAGAGGAAGCACGAATGTAAACTTAAACTTCTGTTCCCTTAGACTGTACTGTATGTCTATGTGTTAACATCTGTGTGCATAACACTGTGGTGCTGGAGCTGTATCTTTGGAGTTGTGCTACGGACTGACAAAACACTGCACCTCTCCTTGCAAAAGCTTCCAGGACTGTGTCCTGTCAGCAGTTTTTCAATGTATAATTGCAAATCTTTTTCACTATGTACCACAGCATTGATATAATGGACACTAGCAGAAGCAGCTCCACTGCAAGGGGTGGAATTGTTGGAGACTCATCAACAACCCCAGGTGTGGTGGACTTGTGCAGACATCATGACGACCCACTTATCACTTGAAGTCACAAGAATGACCGATTGGGAATTAGTACTCAAACATCTTTGGATAACTTCTATCCCGTCACTACTACATCACAGCAGGCAAAAAAACATTCTCCTGCAAATCTACAATTATGTTTCAACATGATTTCTTGTCTGACAATAAGGTTTATTTCGTTATTGACGGTGACTATTTACTAGAGGTTTTATCAACATGCTTAAATAGATACCAACAAAGCAATATACATACATTCAGAGCTGGCCATTATT
Organism: Nelusetta ayraudi; assembly: GCF_046127955.1. Classification (NCBI taxonomy): domain Eukaryota; kingdom Metazoa; phylum Chordata; class Actinopteri; order Tetraodontiformes; family Monacanthidae; genus Nelusetta; species Nelusetta ayraudi. The sequence goes on along the minus strand of NW_027466185.1, from coordinate 15,336,899 downwards.
ACCTCACACACATTATACTACAATATTAAATACACCAGATATTTTGTACATTTTCCTTTTTTCACCTCTAAATCATATCTAAAGTAAAATGTTTCAATCCAATTGTATTTGCTATTATGCCACAACCTAATTTGTATGTAATAAGTAAGCTTCCATCCACAATGGAAATCCAGCATATTGTTCCTTTGATCTTCTGTGGAGGTTTTTCAGAAAAATCACTTGATTTGTTGGCCTTTCTGAGGTATCTCTCTCTCTCTCTCTCTCTCTCTCCCTCTCTCTCTCTCTCTCCCTCTCTCTCTCTCTCTGAGAAGGTCAGGGAAAGGACATTGTATCAACACTTTCTGCAAATAGCATTTACTCAACTAAGGTAAAAAAGACTTGAGCTCACACACAGTGCCATTTTGAACTGTGCCTCGGCAGCCATGACCTGCTTTTGTACTGTAATGGCACTGCATTACAGCCAGTTCCAGCTTACTGACTCTTAAGATTGAGATCTTTGCAGTCCAAACAGGTGTGACATTCAGACAAGCTGTTCTGCTTTGTCCTTGGCAACAAACACACCTCCCAAAATGTAATGCTGCGTAGCCGACTGAGAGAGCGCGGCCACCACCAGCTTGGATGCATCATTGGAATTCAATCTTACTAAAGTGAACCGAGAAAAAAATACACCTTTAACACTTTAGAACATTCATAACAAGTGCATAAAATTGATCAAGTAAAAGAATCTGAATCATGTCAGTGCGGAATTCTCATTGTATCCAAATTCAAAAAGCATGCACTGTGTGAAAAAAATCCAACATTAATATGAACAAAATGTCCTTACACTCACTTCATCTCTGGCAATTTGTGATGATGGATAACGAAAAACAAAAGCATAAAAACATACAAGAAAGTCCTTGGGTGTAGTGTTGCAGTCCAGACGGCACCAAGACCAAGACCTTCTGAAGACTAAAGAGCATCGAGACCAGGACCAGACCATGACTGAAGAAAAATACCAACAAAACAGGACAAATGACCAGTATCTTTTTTAAATTCCAATTTGCTTCTAAATGGAACAGCAACATGTTTTTTCAGCAAGGTGTCTTTTAATCATTTTCTTCAACATTTTGCTGCTTTGCCAACTATTTTGAACCATTTTCAAAAAACAAAACAACTTTGCTTCATCAAATTAAAAAAATAAATGAACTAGGAAAAAGGGGGCAAAGTGTCATTCTGGGTGTCACCAACAGAGCGTAAAACGGCAGCAGTTCTGGAGACCAAGACCAACCTCCAGGACTACAACACTACTTGGGTTTAACAAAAGCAATATAGTTGTGTGTTTTTTTTTTTGTTTTTTTTTTTGGAGATTCTTCATGACTGCTAAGTACTTTGAAATCACAATGTTTTGAAAATGTATTACAAACATGAAACATGAAACAATGAGGGGATTCGAGTCTAGGATGTTTCCCAATCAACAGGAAGTGGAAACCTGCCTGAACTCAACTCTTAATGCCTCTGTTAAATTGCATTTATCTTAGAAACGGTGAAATTATGTGATTATTACATCTGGAATGTGCTACACTTGTTTGATTCTTAACACCACAATAGGATAATAATTTCAAAGACTGTGTGTTTAAATGATACAATAACAACAATCAAGCGTCTTGTTGCTGTTCCATTTTTTTCTGATCTTCTGGTCATCAATTACCTCAATCACATGTTGATAAAACAAAACAAAACTACTTTTGGTCCTGTATTTGGGAGCCATGAACTAATTATTGTTCATTTCATGGATGATTGGAAATTTTATTTCAACAAGATGCTTTCTGCAGTCTTTGTTGAGTACAAGTAGGATGAGAAAATCCTAGCCCTCCTGGCGTCAACGAGCGAGATACCAGCAAATGCTGGTAAAGTGATGGCCAGGGGAAGAGTCATGGTTCTGAACAGCACAGTAAGGCAACATATCTGGTGATGAAACGGCACCTCGTGCTGCACAAGACAAGACAACAAGAGTTTGCAGCAAGCTCAGGCTCTGACTTTTCGCTCATTGGTCAATCACATTACATTGCAACTCTATGAGGTATACTGTCCTAGAAAATACATATTCGAACTGGAATTGTTTTTTACACAGTTGCTAAGTGAAAATATTGAAGGATTTTGTTTAGGTTGTAAAACAAACAAACAAACAAAGATCTTGTCATTAAGTATAATTTTAATCAATATGCATTTCATTTTTGATGCGTTGTACTTTGACCATATTAAATTATTGTTACAAGGTGGAGGCTTTAAATAAGCCCACTGTGGTTTTTGCCTCTCCCTGCACTGTTACATTATTATTTAAATTTATGTAAACTCTCTTTTTCTAATCGTGCAAAATAGATACAAAAAATAAACTTAATTTTATACCTTATTTTTACATCACCCTCTAGAACTCTTCCTTGCTGTGTGGCAGAGAGCATTCTTAACATTTTTGTGTCTTTTGCACATCTGCTTTGGTTGTTTGTCGTACATAGATTGATTTGAATGTTCTGTATCTACTGTAAATCCTGTATAGTTTATTTTTTATACTGTTTTTTGGTGCTGCAACTGTGTAGTTTCCCAATTTGGGATAATTGAAGTATCTGTCATATTTTAGTCGTTTCAACAATACACTGTAACTGTTAGTACACAATCAAGAATTTCTGGAATAAATCTTTCATAGGTAATTCATAATAGATAGTATTTAATAATATTTCTAAGAAACATGTGTGTGGATACGTACTCCGCCACCCCTCTCATCACTGATATCTCTTGGTTTGATTTTAGTGCCATCATGACTTGGCTTCTAACCAGCCTCCTCCCGCAGAGTGTTTGCCTCCAACCTGTGATTTATTCATACTGAATGCTCAACTTTTTTTTCTTCCCCTTTGGAGGCTTGAAGCGGCACTCCATTTGTTTATCAAAAGCTGATAGAAAAAAAAAAAACGTAATTCATCCTGGAATGAAGCCACTCATTGCAGTCAGTGAACATGAAAATTGGATTCAGGTAGATAAGTCAATCTGTGGCTCGGATCCTTTTCACTGTTGACCTGAGAGAGTGAGAGGGAGCAGGCTGAGAGAGAACGCTGCTGCTGCTGCTGCTGCTGCTGCTGCTATAGCATTTCCATAGCGCACTGGTCCATCAGTGGAACTTTCCCTGAAGAAAAAAACAGTATTTTTGTTTGTTTGTTTTTTAATGCTTTTTGATTTAGAAAACAAAATTTCACTGTGCTTACAGTATTAGAACAGATTTAGACTTGTATATTTGAAATGCTCTAATTATTAATGTAAAATGATGTTGCAATTACAAAACATTGTGCTAAATATGCTTAAAAATACATTAAAAGCAATATTAATATAAACATTTCCCAACAAAATGGAAATAATCCAGAGTGAGTTGCAAGAGAAATTGAAAAATCAAAATCCAACCAAGGCGATTCAATTAGAGGACACATATTCAAGCGAGGTTTCTTTTATTGGAGGTACAATACGGATGTTAAGCCTTTTAAAAGGGGGATAAGCTCTTAACTTGGGCTGCATTAGAAAGTGCTGAGGAGCAGTTCTGCGCTGGGTTTTGCCCCAGCAGGGAGCAACAGCAGCCTGTTTATCCAAATCTTGACGTTGCATATTTTGTTATCAGCTGCGTGCACGGATGCTTTCCAGTTGATTGGGAGTTGTGGAAGAACTGGCAGCCTCTTCATTCCTCTCCAGTGAAGAGCGACAGATTGGCCGCCTGCAGCAGCTCTTCCTCATACAAAGCTGCACTGCAGGCTTCTCCACGCCAGCCACCACAATTAGCTCCAAGAGAAAAGAGGATATAATAATGAGGCCTAATTATACTGACTTCAAAGAATTCAAATAAATGGATTGTGCTTATTTGTCATTAAAACATTGTCTTACATCCAAGCCAGTTGCAACGACAGTCATGTTTACATTTTAAGCTCCGTCATGCTCATTTTCATTTGCATATTTTCTGTAGAATGGAATTTTTCTTTCTAAGATCACGATGAAAAGAAGCTCGCTAATTCTGTGACAGCATTGAAGCAGTACAGACTCCTCCCTACGTAGAGGGTAATGCATTAGTTCCATGCAGACTGACAGGAGGAGGACGTTGGTCGGGCTGCAACCATTCGTCGATGTCATCGATGACGTCAACAACATAAATTTGTTGACGTCAAAATTGAAGCGTCGTGTTATTGTTATTGTAAATTGCTGAATGATAAAATCACACTCTATGTGCTCATTTGTACCTGCAGTACTGACTGAGCGCTGAGGGTGGCAGTGTCGCTCATTTTTTACACCCTTCAAAAAACAGTGAAGAAGAAGAATGGTTTCTTCTTCTCTGAAGATACTTGAGAACTCCGACCGAAGTTTCTAAACTTTAGGATTATTTCATAGAAAATGAGGTAGTAGAACACGTTAGGTCAAACTCTGTGAAGCTCACCTAGCATTCCAACACCTTAAACACCAACAGGAGGCGCTGTATCATCACGCACCGCAGAGAGGAGTTCACACTAAAGAGATAAATGCTTTTTTGTGTCATTATTTTGATGTATTTGTTCAAACATGTCTGCTCTCAGAGTCCAACAGTCAAACACAGGTGTGAAGATTTAAGCAAGTTGGGTTCAACCGAAGAAAAAATAATCGATAGATTAGTTGACAACAAAGACAATTGTTAGCTGCAGCCCTCGACTTTGGTGCGACTGGTCGTTTTGGCGACAACAAATTGCTGATAGATGAATCCATTTTGTTTCCCTATTCAACCCTTTATCATATTATAAGGATTGTCAATCAAACATATACATAAAAAGGAAGACAAATTGAATGAAAGCAGTGGCTAAGGCTGTGATGACATCATTGCGAGGTTTGACACAAGGTTCCGCAGTGAGAGCTCTGCAAAGCAAACCTTCAGCAGCTGTGTGAAGTGTGTTGTGTGAGGAGGTGGTGACGGACTCGCTCACTCTCTTCCTCCTCAGCGTGCAAGTGAGACGACTAAATGAACAACTGTGTTAATACATGAGCTGTGTTGGTATTTATGAATGTGATGAGTTGATTGTGGTTTCATCAAGATGTAGATGATGTGCTGCAGGACTGGGATCAACAAGCTGGAGGGTTCACTGTTGTTTCTACTCACGGCTTTGTAGCGGAACATCAGAGATCTCGTGTTTCCTCCTGTGATTGTCACTACGTCAGTGTTCTGGTCTGTTGATGAGTACAGCCATATTAAAAATTAGGGATGCACTGAGACGACTGAGACACTTTTTTTTCAGTACAAAGAATATGAGTACCTGCATTTCAGTACTCACACAGTACCATTAATATCAGAGAGTATCTGACTTTTAGCTCTTTTAAAGCCTCTTCGAGCCTGAATTCCAGACAAACAAACATGTGAGCATCATGTTTAGTCTCGGTCAATCTTGTGTGTGCAAATGTTGTTCTATGGTGGGTTTTTGTGCAATAGTGTAGGCATAGTTCATATTAATAAAGGTTTATGTATTTCTTCTTTTCTTTTCTTTCTTTATTTTTTTATTTTTTTTTAATAGATTTTAATCTCCATTTTAAACACAAATTTAATTTGTCAATTGCTGTATTATATTGTTGTATTTTATATGTAAATTGTTCATTTTGTGGTAATTGTTGTATTGTTGGGGACTACGGATGAAATCTAGCAGCATTGCTAAGTCCGGCATATTTACAGTGACCGCCTAGGTAATCAGTGTTTTATCAATATGCACTGTCTCGTCTAAATGAATAAGCTTAAACTTAAACTGTCAATGGGTACTTAATAAGGCCATTATTCATGATAAAACTATTTTGATTTATTTTTATTTTTCCACAGATGTCGTGTTATTTGAACAACATTGATCAGCAGGTTTTTCCTAGAAGTTTTACTGCAGTATAAACACAACCGTAACAACATTGTCATCTGCATACATATAGAACTGGTATTGGCGTCATGGTATTGGCATGCATTTTATGAGTATGAGTGGAGTACTCCACCCCAGTATCGGTACCAATACCTGGAACTGGTATTAGTACCGATGCCTGATACTGCTATCAGTGCATCCCTATTAAGAATAAATGAATAATTCTCAATGCAATGTGATCAAACCATTACTGGCAAAAACAGCAGACCACCAGCAAGACAAGTTTATTTAAGTGACATTTGATAATTGTTTACCAGTTACACTATTATATAGTGATTTTTGTTATACTGTTAGTACAAAAAAAGAAAACCAAACTACTAATGTTACTAACGGTCATCGCTCAAATTCTGGTCATCCAAAACTTTAGATTGCAAACGCAAAAACATGCGTGCTACTATTAGCTGTTAGTCTGCCATTAACTGGGAAGTTGCATGAAGATTGGTTTAGAAATAGAAGTCAGGCGCCACGTGCCACAAGCATCTGTGCTTGAAGCCTGACATTAGTCCCAGCCGCTATTTGGCAGCTCCCAATCAGGCTTCAAATTGAAGGGTTTCTACAGCGCAGCGCCACCAGCAACTAGGTCACGTGACCTTTCCCTGCCCCTCCAACCCCACTTACGGGCTGTCACGCAGAGATCCCATTTGTTCTGTAAATAGAGCTTCTGGGTAGAAACACTAGCTGCGTTTTACATGAGTTATTTCGAAATAAAAGCCATATTTCTAAAATTTCAATTGCAATTTGCAGGTGTTTCCATTGAATGGTGTGAAGCGCATACGCACACGTTTGTTTGCTGTCTAGAATGGTTGTCATATTTTTCTCTTTATTTACTAGTAAAAAATATTCTGTCTCCTCGTAAAAAAAAAAGTGTTTCCATGACACTTTTGCGATATACCTCCATACGGATACGTGTGAAAAACCACCTCATGAGAGCGTCAAAACCTTTCAGCCGTATTTGAGAGGTTTCTCCAAGTTGAGCTGTTTCCATCACCAGGTTGTATTGCCATATTTAGGTTTGGTGCAGTTCTAGGGGTCATGGAAACACAGCCAGTGTCAGCTAGTGTTAACGTCGTACGTGTACAGAACCGGAATTCATTCTTGGCTTAAATTTCAAGACTAAACGGTGTCACGGTTGAAACTCATTCAATGCCTGTCCCTTTTGCAGGGTTTTATATCATAGCTTAGTGGGGGGGTGAGGTGTATGGGATGGGGTGGATTGTCCTACAGCAGGTTTAAGAATGCAGACACACTGCGGGCGACACGGCGTCCAGCTCCAGATCTCGGAAGCTTTGTCTTCAGCCGTGTTGAAGCGGTGGTGCAGTTGCAGCGGGAGGATGCAGGATGATGGCAGTTTACCGCCGTCACAAGCTTTTAAAGAATGTGCTGGCAGTAAGCTGCCGGCTGGGGACATTCCTTTTTCACGGCTGGCACGCTCCAGCGCTCCCAGGACGCGGCGCTGCTTCGCCCCCCCCGCCCCACTGTGAAACACGTCTCACCGCGTGTGTGGAAATTCGCATTTAGCATAATGAAATGTAGGAAGCAATCAGTGAGAACACTGACACAACACAGGCTGACATTTACAGATATTTGCTGCTGGGGAGACGTCTGATGTGGTTTACACTCACATTTAGTCTCATAGCAACATCAATTGAGGCGAGGCAGCCGTGCACATGCTGCCCATCCGTGACGCTCACTTTCAGCCACGCACGCACACGTCACAAGGCAGATGAGCTCTATTTGCATTTTCTTTAAAGCTTGCATAGTAATGCTACCTGTGCGCGGCATCATATGTCCTTTTCCTTCACCTCAGAAGGCTTTGATTAATGTGTTTTCATATGGTTTATGATACCTAAGCTCTATTTAACAAGGCAGAAAATCCCATTCCGATTAAAAATGTTTCTCTTTTGCAAGGGTGACCTGGCTGAGACAGGCAAAAAACTAGAAACATTACACACACAACCGTAAAAACTTAATCACATTCAAGGATATTTTTTTTGTACAAATAACATTCTTTCAAATTAAAACAAAAAACATATTTTGCTCATATTGATGAATTTAGCAAAATGTGACAGTGATCAGTGACCTCCTGGTAACACCAGTAAACTGCAGCATCATGTCAAAGAACTGGCAGTTTTTCACTACACACTTTAACAGGATTTAATATGTACATATATTAAGGTTCAAGGTTCATTTTATTGTCAACTTCTCAAAATTTACAGGACATACAGAAAAAGTGTAAATGATGTTTCTCTGCTCTCATGAATTAAAAAAAACAATATATATATATATATATATATATATATATATATATATATATATATATATATATGATATAATCTCTGTGTCTTAACGTGTACTTACAGACTCAGTGAGACGACTCGACCGAGTGTCTTTGCAACCTTGACCAGCTGCAGCCGCTGTAGTGACAGTTTGAAAGACATGTGCTGACTCTGTGAAGTGAACTGACGCGTCTGTGGTGCCAAGTGGAAGGATGTGCAGAACAAAGCTGGTTTTGTCACAGATCGTGTCTTGTAAACTGGGAGCCAAGGTAACCCCCACTGGCACAGGAAGCAGACAATTGCAGAGCCGGAGCTGTCAATCAAAGCCTCAGGGAAGCACAAGCAGAGGGGGGTCTCATGTGGCCTGCAATTTTCTCCAGGCCATTAAAGTAGCCTTTTTAATTCTCTTTCAAATACCATTCTCGGAGCAAAGTGGTCTTTGAGCGCCCGGCTCTCCATCTAACATTTAAAGACTGCAATGTGAAAAGCACTTAGCAAAATAATGACCAGCACATTGGCTAATTTCTCTGGATGAAGGGGAATGTTGAGTCGACTCAGGTTCTCTGCAGATTATCTGGCAGTCAGGTGACCCAGTGTTCCAGTGGAAGAACACATGCTAACCATGCCAACACTGGCTTCATTCAAAATGTTCAATCAACACTCAGCTTTAAAATGTCGGAACAGATGAAACGGTTGTGGGACACAACGGACCAGACCCACAGTGCAACTGCTTCATGGTCGGAAGGATCTTACATTGTCAAGCAGGGACTGAAGGCAGGACTCAGATGCAGAGACCTTAGAGAGAGCAGACTCTATTGGATTCACCAATGACCTCTAAACACAGTGACAACTCAATGGGCTATGAAATTCCTAAAATATCCTATGCTGAATTTTAGAAGAGAGAGAACTCAAAATCGTGAATAGTCTAAAGAATAGAATAAGAAAATTCACTCCAGGAGGAGGAAAAAAGGCAAACAAACTAAAACTAAAAAAAATTGAAACAAACCAAAACCCTCCAACAGGAGAAAAAAAAAACAGACCTAATAGAAAATTACCAAATACATAATAAAAACAACTCATTCCTAAAAACACAGGATCTAAGATAAACTATAAAACTTCAATGACAAAATCAAAATCACTCTTAAAGGGGAAAACAAACAGCTGTGAACAGAAACTATAAGTTATAAAAGTTACCAACAAAATGTCACTGGTCTGGAGGAACAAAGGTTTCCGTGCAGCATCACTGTGACTGAGAACAGACTCTGGTGAACTGACCTGCAGACAAAGACCCTCTGGCACCGGACAAGGGAGACACAGACTATTGAAGCACATGGAGGGTGATGGGGAACAGGTGCAGCCAATCAGTGATCAGTACAGACACACAGCTGACACACACAGGTGAGCGCAAGTGCTCTGAAACCAGAGGAGAGTCAGTTTCCTTTTCAAAATAAAACAAAAATGACAGGACTGAAAAAAAAAAAAACCCAAGACAAGACAAACCTCACCACAGTGTGACATTTATTATATCGACTATTTGGACAGTTAGTGTTTCAGTTGTAAACACCACAGAGCTTTGGGTTAAACATTAAAATGAAAAAATTGGCCATTGTATTAACCACCAAGTGGAAGCTGATTGGATAAAGAGTGTGTCAGCCGATCATGTCAGATACAGATTTACATATTTATGACTGCCCCTCCTAAATAATGTCTAAAACTGGCCAATGAAATGACAAGAAATGAAAAAAATACTCTTTTGATGTTTTGCTGCTTTTTAAGAAAAAGTTTGCTGAGACCAGAGTGACGTCCCGAACAGCTCTGGTTCACCACTGATACCTGTGACACTCACCCTCCGCAACCACCACACAGGGGCCTTGTTTTTAAATCCGCCTCAATGTCCAGCATTTGACAACACGACGTTCCAGTCTGAATCAATAAGCCGCAGGAGCAACGCGCCTGTGTCAGTTGAGATGGTGTGTGATGGCTGAGCATGAGAGGAGCGACACTCTGACGGTCAGCCAATGAACAGTCCAGCTTACAGGCTGCACGGCCCTCAAGACAAACACTGCGCAGCTGCCAAGTTCAGGCGATATATGAAGAGGTGTTTTAATGACTCTACATATCAGAAATAAACTGTCAGTAGAAGGTTTGGCGTTATTCCGACCGATCTCATCGTATAAGTGCTTTGAGACGCCTTTGGATGTGATTTAGCGGCGTACAAATAAAAGTTGATTGATTGATTGGGTTGATAAAGTGACCCCTTGACCCAGTAGGGGTCATTAGGGGTCATGGTTGGGAGGTTATTGATGCGATAAGCTGAGTCATACAAAATTCTGCATGCAATATAGAGATGCATCTCAAAAACATTTAGAATGAATCATGAAAAGTTCATTCATTTCAGTAATTCAACATTCAAAAAGTGAAACTCATGTATTATAGAGATTCATGACAGACCGAGTGAAATATTTCATGGCCTTTATTTCTTATTGGGTTTTAGGTTTTATTTTGGTTTTCATTCATTGTAAATCATGATCGTGAAAATTAAGAAAATGATATAGTGGCGATATTCTAAGGATTTGAGATGAAACGTAAAAAGAAGTAGAAGTTTTTAGGTTTAAATACATTTGTGCCTGTTCTCATATAAAACAGGACAGTGAGTTTGCAGCAGACCTCAGGTCTAATTAAAAATACATAAACTTAAGTTTGTCTATAATGTTTTGACTGAATGCAGCGTTCCCTAAAATGCCCCCACACAGAGTGATGAGGTCATGGTGGCCTGGAGGGGCAGCAGCTCACATTAGTATTAATAATGTTACTGCTTTAAGTCATGTGGTTAAAACATTTCAGGATGTGTGTTATTAATAACTGAAATAAGGAAACTGATCACACTTCTGGTATTGTCAAATTTCTATTGTCTGATGTAGAGGACTGTGGATCCTTCCATTTTCATATCTAAGAACAAACGTGTCAGTGTCACATCAAAGTGATGATTCATTTCACTGACGCAAGAGACAATATTTCGGGACTGTGCCCCAGCGCAGACCTGCTCTTTATTTCTGTCACTTGTATGCTGAAAAAAACATGGGTTCAATGAACTGAAGTAAAACACTGTCTTACATTTCATTTCATTTCTAAAAATTTAAATGTATCAGCTCTCTGTCAATCAGCACCAAGTCGGCTCAGTGATGAAGTTAAAAACAGAAGCAGCCAATTGAATTGGTTCTAGATGAACCTCTGGGTTACCAACCCTCAGTATTTGCACTGTTAGAATTTGTTTCCCTCCTTTGACTTGAACCGACTGTGTGAGAGTGTGTGAGTCTGTGTGTGTGAGTGTGTGTGAGTCTGTCTCTTCAATGAGGATTTATTAGTGATCAAAGAAGCTCAATAGGAAACGCTGGTGAAACATTTGATGGAAATGAGAGAGATCTTGTTTTCTATGGTCATATTAAAGACCAGGCTGTTAGACGTCTGCTTCTGTCATCTGCTCTGACTGTGCGTGGAGACAACAGAGACAACGCTAATTGCTTGTGTGTTATGTCCATAGCGACTGATGCTGTGCTCTGAAATGGCTCTTCTTTGAAGACAAGTCATTCGCTGACATGCTGAAAGATGGAACCCAAGGGTAGTTACTCACTTCCAAAATTCTTGTAATGCATGAATCAAAATATTGTATTTTTTCTCCAATAATTCCTAAACATTTAAATCAGAAATCTATACAAACAATTGAAAATAATCCCACTAAGATGGCTGACATGGTGGGATTTATTGTCAAAGGCAGAGCTGGTGACTGTGGGACTGTGGAGGGATGTCACTCCATCCATAAACAGCAATGACTTGACATTGGTGCTTTGTAACACTGGAAACAAATAGCCACAGTCACTTTGTACAACTGGAACACAACAAGTGGAGCTAAAGCTAAAGTTTTGTGTCCAATATGACAAAAAAACCTCTCCCCACTCTTGAAATTGAATTCAAATAGAGTTTGAAAAGAAACCTACCTGTACACTTACCTTTTTGCTGCTTCCTGTTGATCTCAGTTGAAGAAATTCAAAATGCTTGAAGATTGAAATGCTCGGAAATTTGACGAACGCGACTAAAGTTTTGGTTGTTTCACACACACACACACACACACACACACACACACACACCTCCGTGTTGGGAGTCAGCGTTGCTCCCCACGAGACCGTCTTCAGCGCTGATGAGCACAGAGAGCTAGAAAGACCTCAGTGTTACACCTGAGACACACTGACATACACTGACACACACTGACAAACACACACAGACGCACGTACACACACAGACACACCCTGACAAACATTAAGCAGCTACACGGACACACAACAAGGGAAAATAAGTCACCAAAATAAATATTCTTCAACTCATTTCCTCACAAGTTATGAATAACAGAACATCATATCACCATCAAATCAAGAAGATCACATGATATAGTCGATATAACATAAAGGTCACTGTATAATATAATGAATCTGACATGGGTCCTAACTGTATTAACACAGGTATTCATGACCTCCATAGTCACCAGGCTAACAAAGTGGTTAGCACTGTAGGGTTCAAATCCCAGTTTCTACCTGATAACACTGTTTTAGGGTTAGGACTGAGGTTTATACTTGGGGTTTGTGATAACTGAAAAGAAGGTTCTGTCAGTGTGTTTCGTGCTGACAAAAGTACTTTTATGAAATTTTTTAGTACTTGGAAAAAAGCTACTTACCATAGTTTGTTGCTTTTTCAGATTTTCAGACACGTTGATAAATGACATAGAAGCTATCAGAGAAAAGCTAAATGAATTAGCCAGGAGATGTATGTAGTCAACAGATAGCTCAGTTGCTAACACAACTGACTCTGAATCACAGGGTTGCTGGGTCAAGTTTCACCGTCGATGGGGGTCCATTTTGAAATTCAATGGCACAGAAACAAAAGATAAAGGTGCAAGTGGATGAACTTCAAGAGTCAGCTGATGGCTCAGGGCGGAAGAGCGCTAACTTGTAATTCCTGTGGTTGGAGGTTTGAGTCCAACAACTGCTGAAGTTCCATTTTAAAGTCCAATGGCCCCCAAAAGATCAATTTTCCAGTCAAGTGTCCCAACAGTTTTCATATAGCTCAGCATGAAAAAAACAATGTCTGGACGGCTGTCTGAAGACAGCAGAGAATGGTGCAAGTCTGAAGACAAGCAGATTTGCACCTCTTTTTTTTTTTTTTACTTGATATATATCTATATGTATAGATGCCAGTATAGACTTTCAGTCTGGCTGTGGTTCCTGAGAGCTGCTCACTACACGGCCAGACTTCATTCCAGTGAGGACAACTTCAAGGCCTGGATTGTCTCTGCCATGAGGTGGCGTGTACTGCCTGCTGTCCGTTCCAGTGTGTTTGCCACCTGGACTCCCAGGCTCAAACCTCCACCTGCCTCCAACAATTACCTTCCAGCCAGCAGCAGCTCCACCTCCAGCTACCAGCTTCATCAACTCACCATTTGAGCTCCTTGTTCCACCAGTGCAACGCTTGACTTTCTTGTCACTTGAACGCCACACCCATGTTCTAGTTATGTGATTTGACTTCTCTTTTTTTTTTTGTTGTATACCATTAATGACCTGACAAGGGCCTCATCTAACACTCTAAGAAATCGAGCTACCATCTCGCGAGATCTCAGTGTTACAATACAATTATGTTATCTAAAGCAGGCACGGGCAAACTACGGCCCGAGGGCCTTATGTGGCCTGTTAAGTCTTTTAATACGGCCCACCGAACTTAATTTTTTTTTTATAGTAATAGTAAGTCATAAAATAGCTGTATTTCATCCATTTTTGTCAGTCTTTTAAGAGATCCTATCATATATCGTTTCCTTCTATGAGGTGGCTCACCAAAACACTCCATCCATCTGCTGCTGCTCCGCTACCCCCCTCTGGCACACTTTACAACCCATTGTGACCTCCCTGAGCTAAAAGGAAGTATGAAAAAAAAAACTGACTGATAATCCATGGACACACTTTATCACAGTGGTTTTCAAAGTGGGGGCCGCCAGGGGGCGCTAGGGGGGCCACAGAATATTGGAGAGAAGATGTGGGGAAAAAAGCCAATAAATAAATGAATAGATAATAGAATCAATAATTATTTTTTAACCATTATTAGATATAATCAAAATCTTGTAATCTATATTAATATATCATAAGATTGCCTGCCAGTCAAAAACATTGTTTAAGTGTTGCCAAGTAAGAAACTATGATGCAGCATATATTCAGTTGAAGTTCCAGTGATTGTCACATCCCGAAGGATGCAAAATTTGTCCTCCGCATTTGACCCATCCCCTGAGGGAGCGGTGGGCAGCTGCAGTGCTGCACCCAGGAATCATTGGGTGATCTAACCCCCCAATTCCAACCCCGAACACTGAATGCCAAGCAGGGAGGCAATGGGGACCATTTTTACAGTCTTTGGTACACAGGCTCGTGCTGTTTCGGGGGTTGTGGAAAAGTCTGGCTATGTCACTCTCATATCAGGTAATTATTGCATTTGCACTGTGTTGTAATTCAAGGGAGGAATCCAGATTGAGCATAACTGATGGCAAACATTCCCTGTTATCTCCTGCATCTGGACTTCTCTCAAGGACACCCACCAACTGACAACAAAACTAATCTGCTTTTGAATCTCAACAAATCAAAATATTATTATTTATTATATAATATTATATAAAGATCTTTCCCCTTTTTAAAAACAAAACAAAACAAAAACAATCAGAGTGACTGTGTTGCACTCCACACTGGATAACACTAATGTCTGACAACAATACACAACTGTGTGCGGCAGAAAACCAGCGCCAACAACAAAGACAAAGTTGTGAGAAGGATCAGAGACAGGAGACTGAGACAGATGGAGTGAGCATACACAAGTGTGACAGTCCAATATAGAGACAAGCTTAGCATCTCACATTGTGTCCACAGCAGCAGGGCTAACTGGGGCTTTGGGGTTACATGCTGCTCCAGTGATTAGCCCTCCATCTGGCAGGCTGGGCCGCAGGAGCAGCCAGCACCTTGCAGGCTGCTGCATGGATCACCGCATAGTTGCTGCTGCTGGTGATGGTGGTGGTGGTGGGGGGGTCTTCTATTGGGTTTGGCACAGGCAGTCTGAATGTTCTCATTGGCCATCCCATCATCAGACGAGCTGCGGAGGCATCAAACATCTGGACGCCTTTGTTTTTTAAAACAATGAGCAACAATAAAATATGATGCCCATGCAAACTATTTTGTTTCCTTGCTTTCAGCACATGCATATATTTTTTGTTGTTCATTTTATGATATAACGTGATTTCATGTCAATGCATTGAAGCATTGGAGTTGTTTCAGTCAATGTTGGGGGTGGTGGTGGTGCTTCTGGGGTTTTGCTGGTCCTCACATTTCCAACCCACTAAAAGGGCTTCATGGGAGTCAAGTGTTAGTGTAGTCCAGAAGGCACCAATCCAGACCAAGACCTCCTCAAGACTAGAGAGCAACGAGATGGAGACCAGACCAAGACTTTAAATTTAAAAAAAAATAACAACCAAACAGAACAAATGACCAGTATCTATTTTTTTTTTTTTTTATTACGTTTGATTCTACATAAGCAAGCAGTAACAATAATTAGGAAATGGAATCTCTTCTTAAGTATCTATCTATCTATCTATCTATCTATCTATCTATCTATCTATCTATCTATCTATCTATCTAAAACAAATATCTAATTTTCAGTGGAACAAACTAATCTGGAAAAAAACTCCTAATACTTGTGTTGTCCGTCTTGTGTGTCGAAGCGTTGCACATCACCAACACTTTTAATATTGCTCTTTTATGCCCTCGTAAATAACATTTTTTTGGAGTAGAATTTCAGTACCTAGCAGTGCTTCTGTCATTCAGTACCTAGCAGTGATTTACTGCCTGCTCTGTCCACCACATTCTCAGACAGACTTACATGACAGAGTTCCGAGCTCTGCCCTCATCAGGTGCTCATTCATCATTAGCCGAGTCGGTCGCAACGGCCGCAATCCAGACTTTGATTAATTGACTGACAGACAGCGAGGGTTATAGTCCAGGATCACCAAGGCCTTTTTGGATGAGCAGCTCCTTCACACCAATCACTTCCTGCCGGGCAGAGCAATGACTGGCTGCACCACATGGTGGCGCTGCTGTGCATCAGACCAAGTCTCAAGCAGAGGCGTCGTCACATCTCTTTGCTTCTCGGTCAGTATCGGGGTATCGGTACCGATATCAGGGTTGAGTACTCATACTTGTAAAATATGTGCCAATACCAGTTGTATATGCACGTATGTGAAAATTTTGTTAGACTCGTGTGTTGTACTGCAGTGAAACTCGCTAAGGAGTCTGTGGAAAAATAGAGAAACAAAGTCATTCCATAATTTGTGATAGCCTTATGAAGTACTCTGTATCGGTATCGGTGAGCACTGAAAAGGAAGTACTCGCACTCTACTCGTTCTTTTAAAGAGTGGTACAGCTGGGTCCCTGGTTTTACGGCATAGCCCAGTAAGAGAAGCTGCCTTTTTGAGTTGTTGATTGAATTTGTACTTTGAACTGTTACACAGTCAAACCAAAGAGAAAAAGCAATCCAGCACGCTGCCTCTGACCGGCTTCTTCCCCACTGTCACTTTACTTTAATCTGTCACTCACTCACTTCCTGGCTTACTCAATCACTTATGCACTTGTCGCTGTGGTGGCGAGATAAAACATTCCTGAATGGAGTGGACGCAAGAAAAATGACACGGGACAATCACAGTGAAGCATTACCCATCATTACTCTGCGCTGCCACTTTCAGACCAGAGACAAGGCTGCGGTTTAACTGTTTCATGACTTACCGACGCCAAGCCAGGTTCCATCTACACAAAGAATATTTTGGTTTCAAAGCCTAATAAGTAATGCATTTCATAATTCAGCCATACTGAGCATGTAAGTAGTCACCCTCTACATTGACTCGAACTTCAAAATGACTGCTTGACAAAAAAAGGTAATTCAAGTGACAAGCAAAAACCTGTGCAAATAGGACAAAAGAATGTCGCTGTTAATGGAAAAAGCGGCAGTGAGCGTGATGATGCGCAGGTTGTGTCACAACTGTGGCAGTCGCATTTGAATGTGTTTAAAGCGGTCATTTGCACGTTTCTACATAGTTACGCAGGGCAACCACCAGGTGGTCAGTGCAGGTGTTAATGATGATGAAATATATTGGATGATGAAAAGGGGGCCAAAGGTTTTTTTTGGTTTTTAAATAAATAAAAACACTGACAGAACTCTATCTATCTATCTATCTATCTACTTATATATGTAAGTATATATGTATATATATATATATATATATATATATATATATATATATATACATATGTATATATATATATATACTGAAGACAAATATATGAGCAAAGAAAAACACATTCAATAACTCTAAATATTCTTTTTATGAAAGGTGGCTATTTTGACAAATTGTAATATAAAACATGTTGTTTCTGATGCCTTCAGTGAGAAACTGCAATGTCAACAGTCATGAGAATGAATGTTAGAGACCCTGATAAGTGCAGAAAGGAAAAGAGAGTCCACAAAAAATGGACTTTTCCTCCTCTTCCATGTCTCCTCTGACGTGAACACAGTCCTAATCCAGTGACAAGGTTGGATGGAGCCCCTGCACACTGCAGCCACCCACTGGCAGACCTAGTGAAAGTGATATGTGAGATTAGCCTTCGTTCTGGCGGCCTGGCCTCTCTTCAGCGTGCTGCTGCTGACTGTCTGCCGTGGCTGCTGCTGCACATGGAGCAGACACACACAACCTCCACTTCCTCACTGCCGATTCCAGCCTGCACTGCAGCCTGCACTGCAGCCTGACACCAGCAACATCAGCACACGTCTACACGTCTGATTGCAAAAAACAACAACAAGCAGTCATGAATTGATTTTAAATGTGATTTACTAAATATAGAGCGACCAAATTATTATAACAACAACAACAACAACAACTGGAGATAGCCAAGTTGATAGGCAATATATTTAACAGCTATATAAAATGTAAAACCCACAAATGATTGTTTGATGTCAGATTCAGATTTCATTTATTTATTTAGAGTAAAGGTACAGTGTGTATAGTGTTGGTCCACTGCTGTGAAACTACCCTAAATAAAGTGAAGTCAGACCAACATCTCTTCAAATGAAGCTACAATACATTAAGAGCATATAAGAGGAAACACCACTGAGCTTTTCCTCACACACATAGAAGTTTATTTAACATGCATAAAACATATTTGAAATTTTGTTTTGACTCCATGGAACTTTTCTTTTCCCCAAGTCTTCTTCACAAAGGGGTCGCAACTAAATATTGTATTAATTGAGAAACCTCCCAGAAAAACAGACTGTAAAATTCCTGAAAGGGATAGAAAAGCGTGGGAGGTATTGTTGTGTTGCTGCAATTTTGTGGATTCAGCAGTTTTGTGGTGTGGTCAGTGACACCTGTCCTCTCCCAATGGTCAATGCTAAATGGACTCTACTTATATAGTGCTTTTCTAGACCTCCATGGCTCCCAAAGCGCTTTAAAAAGCCTCAAATTCAACCATTCACACACAACTCATACAGTTCAGCACTGGGCAGCTGCTGAGCTGCAGCCACCAGGAGGTAAAATCCAGTCAATAGCTTCAATGACGAGGAGAAATGGTTGAAATCTACCTGATTCACTCTTGAATCTCTTAATTCCTCTTGATTAATTTGCAATTAGATGTGTTTTCAAAAAAAGAAACAAACTAAGCTGGTTGAAAGTTACATGGTTAATGGACCAAACTAGAAGTGTGGCAACACTCTGGGATATAAGATTGTTGATGTTTCCATTGGCTTATCTTTATGATAACGTTTGCAATTCGAAATTGCTTCAAATGTGCCTGACAGAGTTTTCAAAGGCAGAAACATCTGGTTCTCATCTAAGAACATCTGTTCAAGCTTTGTTCTTCCTTCTGGCCAGCTCACAGCTCAGACATTACAATTCAACTGGGCTCCCCTGCGATGAGTTCAAACCTCTATCATGCTTTGTACCTTTGACCAAACCATTTGATCTTCTATGCCCTTAGAAAGCTACTTCACAGAAGGTGGCTGATTTTCAAGGAGCCACTTCAAATGCAACAAGGCCAACAAAATTGAAAAGACCTGTTCTTGAAATCAGCAAGGAGGACTTACTGCTGCAGAAGTTTGAGTCCTACTAGCTGTCATGTGGATCCAACTCACTCGGGATCGTAGATAGTTATACACCGAAGACGATGTGCAAACTAAACCCAGTATTGCATCTACTGTGTGTTTGCCTGCTCAACCGGAGAGCCACAGTGTTGTTCAGGTCTTCTTATTGCTGCCACATTCTGGTCTGCCCGACTTCTGAAATCCTAAATCCTGAAAATAGTTTTTAGAGAATCCAATTGGATTATTATCCAACTGGGACTGCAAAGAAAATAAATGAATAAATAAATAAACAAAGGACATGACACTTGAAGTGGTCTTTTTTTTTTTTTTTTTGTTACAACAGTGTTAACAGGGTGACGCGCATTTCTAACTCTGATAATTAATTATAGGATCCTATTCTTTTTAAAATTATACTGTTCAAATGGTTTCCATTTTAATATTGTTCAGTTAGCCCTGGTCAGGTGTATACACTCTCAGTGAGTAAAACCACATGGATTTAAAATATTTTGAGCATTCACAGTGGTTTTGCAGGGTCTTCAAAATTTGAAGATGAATACAAAAGAAATTCTGAGACGCTTTCAGTACCTGCTCCCAAAACACGACTCGAAAGGACAGAAAAAAAGGAAACATTTTCAAAGGTAATGTCTGCATGTCAACTGTCATCTTGGTTATTGAATTCTAGAAATATCTTCATAGACCTCTCCTTCAGTGTGTTTTCTGGTAGCAGGGGTTGCAGTCTGGCAGGTACAGTATGCCCACACTTCCCTCTCACTTCTCTCTCCCACTTCCTCCAGCTCTACCACTTCTGTCCCGAGGCATTGAAACTCATTTCAATCACTTGGATCCAAGATCTTCTTTCCTTCATGACCCAGAGCTTCTAATCATCGGTGAGAGTCGGAACCTCGTTGCACTGGTGAAAGGACAGCTTTGCGTTTTGGCTCAGCTCCGTCTACTCAACAATGGACAATTGTGGCTGCTTGGGGGTTCGCATGAACACTGCAGCAGTGCAGGGCACCAGGGCCTTGTGCTGCCTGTAGCACCACAACCAACGGAAGGACACCAAGCAGTGATGCTGCAAAGCAGCAGGGCGCCCACTCCGAGGAGGAAGCTGGAGTAAGAGAGCGTAGGTGGGACGTCCCAGGATGATAGGACGATCCCCACGGCCCAGTCCGAGGCAGGCCAAAGGCCATCTCTGTCACCCACCCAGAGGCGTAACCCAGACCACAAGGGGGCAACTCCCCTCGCAGGATGATATCCCGAGGACACCCTGAGGGGCTCCTCTGCTCTTTGTGTCAGGCAAAAACTGGAAAATGTCCCTCAGTCTGACCTTTGATACTTGATTCAAACAGTTTGGAGTGTGGATTAACACTAGTAAGTAGCAGTCCTAAAATAATAACGAGCAGTTCTAACATAGTAACTAGCAGTCCTAACATATTAACTAGCAGTCCTAACATAGAAACTAGCAGTCCTAACACAATAACTAGCAGTTCTAACACAGTAACTAGCAGTCCGAACATATTAACTAGCAGTCCTAACATAGAAACTAGCAGTCCTAACACAATAACTAGCAGTTCTAACACAGTAACTAGCAGTCCTAACATATTAACTAGCAGTCCAAACATAATAACTAGCAGCTCTAACATAGTAACTAGCAGTCCTAACATATTAACTAGCAGTCCTAACACAGTAACTAGCAGTTCTAACACAGTAACTAGCAGTCCTAACATAGCAACTAGCAGTCCTAACATAGTAGCTAGCAGTCCTAACATAGTAACTAGCAGTCCTAACAAAGCAACTAGCAGTCCTAACATAGTAACTAGCAGTCCTAACATAGTAGCTAGCAGTCCTAACATAGTAGCTAGCAGTCCTAACATAGCAACTAGCAGTCCTAACACAGTAACTAGCAGTCCTAACATAGTAACTAGCAGTCCTAACATATTAACTAGCAGCCCTAACATAGAAACTAGCAGTCCTAACACAGTAACTAGCAGTCCTAACATAGCAACTAGCAGTCCTAACATAGTAGCTAGCAGTCCTAACATAGTAACTAGCAGTCCTAACATAGTAGCTAGCAGTCCTAACATAGTAGCTCACAGTCCTAACATAGCAACTAGCAGTCCTAACATAGTAGCTCACAGTCCTAACATAGTAGCTAGCAGTCCTAACATAGCAACTAGCAGTCCTAACATAGTAACTAGCATTCTTAACAAAGTAACTAGCAGTTCATAACATACAAAGGCCTCAAACTCAAAAGTAGCACCATATTATCCAACCAGAAAACTCTGGTCTTACAATTCAGGGCTTTATTTCACTTTTCTTACTTGGTGCTCAAAGTTCTCACATTGATGCATCATTTATTGGTTACTAATATTGTGCTTGTTTTGTTCTCCATTCTCCTGAATCTTGGCGTCGAACTTTAACACAGTTCAGTCTCATTTGCAGATTCTATCAGAGTGACATTGATTATTGACTGGTTACCTCAACGTGTAATAACAGAAATTTCCTTAGAGATTTGAGGAGGTTCTGATTTAGCCATCAGCCATTTTAATGAGTGTTTGTTTTTTCTATTAAAAGTTCAATAACTTTGCGCGAAAAACAATTTCATTATTACTCATCAGTTTGAGGGGAGCGCCGCCTCAGGCACTTTAAAATGTATTCTGAAATCTGTAACATTTTAATCTGGGACAACTAATTATGGTTTGCCACCTGCCCTGCAGGTGTTTATCTATTTGACCTTTCTTCTCCTTGTGTCTTTTATGTTAGCACACATGCTAGCAGCACTGCTGAATGTAGTCTCTGGTCTGTTAAAGCAACTCTAGGTAACTTTTCGACCATAAAATTATGATTCCAAACTCAGTAAAGCGGTAGATAAACGATTAATAGGATCAATGGTGCTGAATCTGCAGCGAGAGGGGGGGGGTTGTGCCGGCTGTAACTTTCAAGCGCGACCCGACACGCCGGACAAACCACTTTACGGCAAAGTCACACGTTTATTAAGACGAAGTAATAAATGTGTTTAACGTTTGCTACAACGTTATTGTCAATGTCTGTTTTGCATTTCATATTGGTGTTTTTCCTCAACACATACGAGCGCTCCAGCTAGGCGACCATTTGTATTTTCCCCACATCAATAAACTAGCGCTGCAGCGTGTTTACTTCGTCACTTCGCCATTTCCACCCAATCAATGCGACGTTGCGTCGTCTGAACAGTTGTTGTAGGCATTACAGCTACACGGGTTTATAACCTGTTGTAATATTAAAACCATTATTCACCACATCATTTCCAAGCACTTTTCATCGACGAGAATGATGCGAACCAAGCGCAAAACACTGCCGTCTGTCTAAGAAATAAACTATCCTTGTTTGGGTAATTGTAGTTGTCTGTCACATTCAAAAGAACAATATAACATTATTCAAAACAAACAAACATGTAACGCATGTTACTTTACCTTGTCAGTGGACATATTTCCAAGCGATTCTTCAGTATGCCGGCAGTCAAGAAACCCACGTGAAGGACTGGTATTTTTCCTCTATATGACACCGGCAAAGAATATTTGAGGTTCTCAACCAGCAGGGAGTAGTAATGAGTCGAGGTTACCTAGAGCTGCTTTAAGACTTTTGAGAATTAAAAATTTGAAGAAGTCTGAGTTGTCAGGACTACAGTATCAATAAAGTCACTCTTCTGACCGGGTCACTTTCTCTGCACATCTATATCATGGCTGGGTCTTTGCTCAAGAGTTAGGTGGTTTCCTACAGATTATTCAGATTTTTCACGTATGCTGTGAATAAATGAGCACTTTAGTCTTTTGTTGCGGCTGCTGTTACTGATTTATTAACTTAACAACTGGAATTTAAAAAAAAAAAAAATGAACTGAATTGAAAATGTCACCTCTCTCTGTTTGAGATGGAACAGGGTAAGAAGACCTCTGAATTACACCAACAACATCAAGTCATTGGAATATAAAAACGGTTACTTGTTGTGAAGGCGTCTGCACGAAAGAAATGTAAATAATTTCTGAGCTCACATTTTACAAGAATAGAAAAGGCTGACCTGAAGTGGGAAATTAATAATGCAGCATGTTATGACTTCCATCTCTGCAACATGAACTATTTTTTGCCATTGTAAAATATCTGCTGCGAGTGAAGGAAACACAGTTCTTTGGACGACGTGACACTGTTGTGTTCCCCTCAGCCTCATTTGCTTTATTACACACCTTGGGCAAATGAAAGTGAAAAGGGCAACTCTCGCAGCTCCTTGAGATGAAAAAGTGGCTTTTTTCCAAAGTCTGCACAGAAAACAAACAATTACATTCTTGACTGCCCTTATTTACTCCATGATTGAGCAGCGCAGGCAGACAGGAGCGGGCAGATTAATTAACTAGTGCCTGGAAACCTTTCTTCTCAAAGTGTTGTCACATTGATGGATGGCTGATTAAAGTCAATCAGATGGCTATCACCACACAAGAGCAAAGCAGTCAAAAGGAAAAAAGAAAGTAAGGGATGGAGGGGAAGAAAAAAAAAAGGTATTTTTCACCCAAGGAAGGTGACAAAATGAAAGGAGATGCATAAATGCAGGTGTTGTGCGTGCTTTGACCAGCGCAACTCTTTGTGCTTGTGGACACTGGATGCGCATCAAAAAGAAGAACAAGTAATTGGCAGTGGGGAAGGGGGAGGGGGCGCTGGAGAGCAGTGCATCAAGCCAGCTGCAGCTCAAATTGGCCGGCTTGTGTGTCTTTGATGAGCTTTCTCATTAGGGGTCTATAGAGCCCAGACTGAGAGGGAAATATCACAGAATGAATTAAAATGAGAGCAAAGCAGGAAGTGATGAACTGGCCATGGACGAGACATGCAGAGGCCCCGAGCAATCCTTGTGCTGATCACACAGTATTGTCTGTGTATCTGTCTGTCTGTCTGTCTGTCTGTCTGTGTGCGCGTGTGCATGTGCGTGTGCGTGTGCCTGTGCGTGTGCGTGTGCGTGTGCTTGGCTTCTCCACAGCAGCCAGGCCCTCGTACATGTGAGCGCACGAGTCGTCTCCTGCGTAAAGCCTCCAGCTTGTGGTCGAGGGAAGGCCGGCGAGCGGGAAGAAAGAGCTCCTCAGCAGGCTGTTTCTGCTCTGCTTTTATCTGCTGCTTTTCACATTTAGATAGCAGGATTCCAGCTGGCTCCTTTATCTCTTCTCTCGCCGCTTGCACGAGGATGATTTATTTGCGTCGTGCCGACAACGTCACAAATTCCCCCCGTATCTGTCAACTCCTCCGTACTCACATTCAGCGGAGGGAGCGGAGGGTTCTACTTCCTCTGCCGGGCCTTCAGACCAGGCCGCAATCAAGTCACGTGTTTGGATTGCAATCCAGCAAAAGCAACGCCGGATAAGGATTTGAGTCATCGGACAAAAAAAAATCTGATATCATGTAATTTGTTGTTTTTGCTATTCAATTCACGTAAACCAACCCCCCCCCCCCCCCCCCACCCCCCATATCCTACAAATGTATTTTTTTTTCATTGCCGTCCATCTTCTTGCACTATTGCTGCTGTAATAATACACATTTCCCCACTGTGGATTTAATAAAGCCATTCTATTTAATTCTACTATATTAGAATTGAAAATACAGACAGTCAATAGCTGCATTTCCATGACAGTTTTTCGCAAAAAAAAAGCCATATTTCTGAAATTTCAACAAAGCACAATTGCAATTTGCAGGTGTTTCCATTGAATGACGTTAGGGGCATAAGCAGAAATTCTGGTCAAATCTCGTCCTGCAAGATTTGACCAGAATTATGTTTGCTTTTGTTTGTTTATAGATATACCTCAATATGGATACATCTGAAAAAAACCCTCATGAGAGCCTAAAAACCTTTTAGCCACATTTGAGGTTTTTCCAAGTTGAGCTGTTTCCATCACCGTTTTTTATTACCATATTTAGGTTTTGAGCAACTCTAGGGGTGATGGAAAAACAGCTTCTGAATAGACAGAATAGAATAAGTGATCTGCAAACCTCAGTGGTCTTGGAAAGATGTTGCTCAAGTCAATGACACAGAGTTATTCAGGCCACCTTAACCATGTAAAAACAAAACCACAACAGTAGAAACTGCATTTGTCATCATCAATTGTGCTGCAGACTTGGAGTGGGTGTTGCAGTAGGTCAGGAGAGAACAAATGGCAGTTGCAAGGTAAGCAGCGCATGTATTACAGAGCAGTTGTAATCACAAGATAGAGATGGGAATAGTGCTTAAACAAGGAGCATTACAGTAATCCAGTGGAGGAGTACTTCTTGACTGGATTACTGTAATACTCTCAAACATTTTTTTTTTTTATATATATATATATACATATATATAACTTATTTAAAAAAAATGGATTTGGTGTTTGAAAAAGCTGGTAAAAAAAAACACAAAAGATTGAACAGAGTTCTACATTATAGAGCTGGACAAGATGTTGTCTTTTTCGGTCAGTATTTCTTCAAATGAAATACGGTGGCCTTAACTGTCCTCAACTAAACCCGATTGTTGAGTTGGATTTGGAAGGACACTGGATGTTAATGAACATTTCTTCACTCAGGATGCAACGGAAACATACTGGAACACAGCAGATAAGGATTACAAAGAAGGAAGAAAGAGAGAAAAAATTAAAAAAAGACAAAGAGATAAACAAATAAACAGCACTAACATCACCAACGCACAACAGTGAAACTTCACAGTGCAAAATTGGAGACTGTGGGTGATCTGATAGATAGATAGATAGATAGATAGATAGATGTACTTAATTAATCTCAAATTGGGAAATTGTTACAACAATATAACTGTTACAGCACAGAAAATAACAGCACAAAAAATAAACTAAAAACATCTACCAATGGGTTTGATCTCATAATAATACCACTATCAATATATCACACACTGGGTTTTTTTTCTTTTCAAGCATTTTCTTGCATATTTAAGCAATCAGTGTATTTCTTGAAACAACTGCTTATAATTTAAACTTTGGTCTGTTTCTGCTCCACTACAAACAGATATTATCCAACATCTGTTTTCTTCCTTTTCACTTAATTTGAGGTGAATCAGTGGATTGGCCAGAGTCCACCTGCACCTGCACCTGTAGGTCAAGACTGAATCAATAACACCCCGCCCTGTTTGAAATACAAAGCATCATCAACATATTGAGAAAACAAGAATATAGAGAATAAATGCTAAATTTGATGGCGTTTGTGTCACAACAGCTGCCGTAAGATACAAACGTCTTCAGTGGGTTTTATGATAAAAACAAAAAACAAACAAAAAAATCAACAACAACAAACAACCATCCACCCCTGCTCCGTTGCCTCCCCTCCCCCACCCCTTCTCTCCCCTGGGGTGCAGAGCGTGCATGGCTCCTCTTCATTGGCTTGTGGTTGATGCATGGTTGCAGCAGCAGCAGCAGCACAGTGAACAACACTGCTGGAAGAACAGCCCTCACCTCAGTCAAAACCAGTGTGCTTGTTTTTATGGATTCATTTTTTAAATAGTCAACCTTCACACACATCAAGGTGGTGTTGTAGTCCAGACGGCACCAACTGAGACCAACCAAGACCAAGACCTTATCAAGACTAGAGAGCATCGACCAAGACTTTATATATCAAAGAAAACTAACATTATTATTATTATTATTATTATTATTATTATTATTATTATTATTATTATCATCATTATTATTATTATTGTTATTATTATTGCTGTTGTCCGCATCCTCACTGCTCTCTTCTTGCACAGCACTTTCTCTGGCTTTCTCAATCCTGCAGCTTATTTGAGGCAAGCAGTAAAGACTTTATTCCATCTGTTTAATTACAGTGGAGATTAGCAGATTATTTTTGCATTAGCAGTGTCTGCTGCTTCTGATCACTTGGGGGAGCCTGAGGGAAGGCATCTCAGCTCTGTGAGCTCATCACCCACCCAGTGCTGCTGCTGTACAGGATCTGAGGTGACCAAAAGAGAAGGTGCGTCAGAGAACACCACGTGCTTGGCCACGCATCATCTTCACACGTTGGAAAGCTCTGCCTCTACTCCTCCATCAACAGTCAGCTTTCTGCTTCAAAGAGAAGGCCTCTTACTTCTTCTTTGAGAGCGTCGGCCTCTCAGCTACAGGAAGAAGGCAGAGGTTGTGTTTCCTGGAACAATTGGGGATGGATGGCAAGGGAAGTTTGCAAAAATGGACATCAGTTCCAGACAGTGGAGGCCCTAGGTGACGCCACCTCCACCACTTGGCACAACCTTCCCCCACCAGCCTTCTACACACATTTGCACCAAGCATGCCCAAACACATTTTTGAAGTGATGACCAAGAATGCTGGAGCTACTCATTACTGAGGGGTTTTGACCCTTTCATTTCTGTTTTTAGGGCTCTTTTTTGGGTTTTGTTTTATGAAAGAGGATTAGAGCCACAAGATAAAAATATTAAGTTTTCATTTTGAGTTTTAAGTTGAAATTTCGTGAAAATAAAGTCAAAATTTCATGAAAAAAGTCGACGTAATAAAGACAAATTTTCATGAATAAAGTCAAAATTTTATTAATAAAGTCAATGCAAATAAAATGTAAATTGAGTAGTTAAGTAGACTGGATGGATGGTGGATGAACCCAGTTCCCCACAGTCATCAGGAATCTGGCCAAAATGGAAGTCCTCCACTAGACTTACAGGCAGAGCCTTTTCACTTTATTCTCCACATTTTGACTTACTTCATGTTGACATTTTGCGCTGTGGTCTAAAACTATTGGTCATCTGATGAACAGCCTATTTCAGTTCAATTGTTGTTTTGAATTAAATAATATGATTCTTCATGGGTGAGGAAACCTCTGAAGGTGACCAAGAGATCTGACACAAAGGATGTATTTTTGAGCTGTAGTTTATAGCTGACTGAAGAAGTGGGTAAGAACTGAGTCGTCTATGGTTACAACCGTTGCAACACAACACTAACAAAAGAGGAAGGTGAAGGTTCAAGAAGATAAACCAATGACAGTGAGTGATTATATCTTACCTCCAGCTTGACCCGATCTTCCAGCTTAGGGATCATACACACATTTAAAAACATACTTTTGAGGTGTTGACTGTTTTTATTTTAATTGTATGTCTTGTTGTCCAGTTGTGGAGGATTTTCAGAAGGGCCTTGGGTGACCCAGTGTAAGACAAACTGCTGCACGCTGGCCTGATGCATTGGTGGACCTGCTGCTGGTGACCGTCTCCACCAGCGTGTTTACGTCAGCTGCTCGAGTGGAATTGCACACTTTAGGACAGATGGAGAGAAAGAGAGAGAGAGAAAGAGAGAGAGCAGCTGTGGGTAATTGTTTTGCTCTGTTGCCGAGGCTCATCCTGGCCCTTTATAGATAAGCTGGAGTAAAGCTGCCTTGATGTCCTGGGAGAGCAGGCAGAAGATGGAGATGGAGAAGAGCAAACACCAGGCCACGGCTGCCTCTGTTTGAACTGGCGTTTCAAGACCCAAGGCTTCCAGTCACTTCCTGTGGTGAGTGAAAGGAAGGAACCTTGTTATGCTTCCTGTGGTTGATGTCGCCGCTTTATTGCCCAGAGCGTCGTCTCATATTCATCTTCATCAAAAAGGTTGGACAGGGCGATGGAGAGCAGCGTCAAGGAGGGTGTGTGTGTGTGTGTGTGTGTGTGGGTGTGGGTGTGGGTGTGTGTGTGTCATTGGCACACTTGTTGTACAAGCGCAGGCTTTTGTCACAGTGACCAAGTAAAGGGACACAGCATTGGACAATCTGCAGCAGCTACGCATCTCAACATGACGACCTCTCGCTGAAAAAAGATTTGACAAGATTGATCCTTGGTCTTTACTTTGTGACTTCTTGATCAACATGCTCAAGCTTTTATTTCATGTCGTGATTGCAAATTGCAAATAAGTGAAAGTCCATCCATCCATCCATCCATCTTCAATACCTGCTTCTTTCTGCTCTCAGGATCCTGAGGCTCTGCTGGAGCTTCTCCCAGCTGTCACTGGGTGAAGGCAGGATGACACCCTGGACCACATAGACACACAACCATTCACACTCACACACACAATTCAGAGTTTCCAATTTACCTCATATGTATGTTTTTGGAGTGTGGGAGGATATATATATATATATAAATATATATATATATATATATATATATATATATATATATATATATATATATATATATATATATATATATATATATATACATATATATATATATATATATATACATATATATATATATATATATATATACATATATATATATATATATATATATACATATATATATATATATATATATATATATATATATTTATATATATATATATATGTATATATATATATGTATATATATATATATATATATATATATATATATATATATATATATATATATATATATATACATATGTATATATATATGTATATATATATAGATAGATAGATAGATAGATAGATAGATAGACAGACAGACAGACAGATGGAGATATCAGGACGATGGTTCACCGCTGGATATTTTAGGTTTTTCAAGAGTTTATTAAAAAAAAATTAATGAATGTTAAATGTTGTTTATGTGTGTATTTTGTAGTCTCTGCAAGATTTCACGATGTTCTAATAATGACTATAAATATACCTCCATTCCTTATCTCACTTCTAACAATTATTTTAGCAAGGTGATGAGGAAAAGCTTTGAAAGGGAGAAGAATTGCGAGTCCTCAAGGTGAAAAACCCCTCTAAGATCTGGTAATGAAGCAATTGAAGGAATACAAACAGCCACTTCAAAAACATCAAATTGTGATGTAACATAAAGGAAGTAACCAGTTGGTACTGTAGTTATTTAAAATATATTTAAAATAATATTTACATTATTTAAAATAATAGCCTTTGGTTGAACAGCATACAAAGAAAGTGATGTAATGAAAAGAAAGTGAGTAATGAAGATAAGAAAGGAGATCAAGTGAAAAGGAAGAGAACCTCAGCTGGAGAGACCAGGGTTGGAGGTTACTGGAGTTCATTCAGTCTGATCTGAACATTTCAACACATTTTTCAGCATCTTCAACTTCCCACTTGGCGTGTCAGCAGCTCAGGCCATGAAATGATGACACTGGTGAGCTCACAAATCTGCTGAGCCCAGGATGCATGAGGCAGGCGGGGAAACAAAACCAAAACACCATCACTCTGCATAATCTGATAAGATCAGGAAACTTTATTGTCTCAGAGAGAAACTGGTGATTTGCAGCCGCTGCATTAAAAAGAACTAACTTGCAAATGTGCACCATCATGGACACCGTAGCAGACAGTTACACAGAATATAGAAATGTGCTGGAATTCACCGTGACCATAAAGTTCTAAAGCAAGCATGGGCAAACTACGGCCCGGGGGCCCATATGTGGCCCGTTTAGATTTTTAATCCGGCCCGTTGATCCTTGAAGAAATGACATTAATAGTCAGTCAGTCATCAAACATATTTGCTCCATGTTTCCAGTGTTTTCAGAGTCACTAAAATAAAATAAAAAATAAAATAATCAAGCAATCTTTTTTTTATTTTAAATCCGAAATGGAATAGGAAGAAACTGAGCTTATCTAGTCCTGTCCCAGTTAACATAGAATCGCAATTACAAATTATAGAATTGAAAAACAATACAAAAATGTATCAGTTGTTTCTAATTTAGTAATTAATGGGCAGTATGTTGAGATTTTACCAGGCAAATCAAGGCAAATATTAATCAGTGGACCTTCAACTGGGAGGGAGGCTCCTTTTCTGCACTTGGAGGCCCAAAAAGCCCAAAAGGTTTTAATTTGCTCTCAATCTCCTGTACGTGCTCCTTCCAAGAAGCCACTCAGCAGCCACACATAAAATAACACACAAGACTTGGGTTGCATCACTTTATTTCCCCATTGCCGCCAAAAGAGATTTCAACAAACAAGCTTGTCTGAATTTTAAACAAAGACTTTTTCCCCGCTGCAACATGTATAACATAAGAATCCAGCTTCCCATACACACACACACACACACACACACACACACACACACTGTGGACTCACAGACTGCACTGAGGTGGAACTGGAGCTGCTACATGTGTTGGAGGGTCTCTGGTTTGTCAGGTGCATTTTTTTAATGTCATATCTTCTGACAGCGCTGCTCGTAAAGCAGCAGCAGGGACGGAGGCTATTATGTGAGGCAGCCATGCTCCACATTGAAATGTTTTATGACGACACTGGTTGGCAGTGCAACGGCAAAGATTCACACCACAAAACATGTGTTTCAGCTTGGAATTGTTCTCCAGCGCACTGCATGAAGCGGCTCCGCACATTAGATTCAGCTGCAGTGCAGCTGTTCTGGGTGAAGCAGGAGCAGCCAGAGCAGAAGCTGCTTGGAGAGAGGAGGCTGA
This sequence comes from Nelusetta ayraudi, assembly GCF_046127955.1. NCBI lineage: Eukaryota > Metazoa > Chordata > Actinopteri > Tetraodontiformes > Monacanthidae > Nelusetta > Nelusetta ayraudi. The sequence goes on along the minus strand of NW_027466185.1, from coordinate 15,305,123 downwards.
GCAGTGGGAGAGAAACGGGGACAGTTGGAGAAAAGATCCCACAATGGAAGCTGCCGCCGTGACCCTTTGTTATGCAATGAGCCAGAGCAGGCCACAGCCGCCAGGGATTCTAATCAGGTTCTAGCGTCCACAGCGCAGTGGGTGTTCCCAACGTCACTTGAAATGTTAATCCAAGATCATTATTTTTAATTGGCTGTATCATAAAATACCATCACACTTCATATCTTGTTGTCCACGGTGACAGCGGTGGCATTTTGTGACCCGCTATAAAAAAGGGAAAAAAATGAAAACAAAGTGAAAATCCTCTTTTACCAGGATTGAAATGAATATGCAGGCAAAACAGAAGTCTTTCTTTGATATGGCTGCAAACTGTATTTGATCCATATTTAAATATAAAACTCACTGTCAGGATTGTGAATCTAAGATGACAAAATAAACGTTGTATTAAAAATTAAATTGTCTTTTTTCATGTTGTGTATCCTTGCAGCATTTTAAACACATTTTAAAATCATTATTAAATCGATAATGATGTGAACACATTCTGACTGAACACACAGTGTGACTAGAGCTATTATGTAGCTACTGAGCTATTATTCTATGTAATGTTAAGCACTGAAAACAACAGTCAACAAGTTCATTTTTATTGCCTTATTTCTTTTTAATTAACATAATTTTATATATTTTTCCAGTGTACCAGTTCTGTAATTATACATATTTATTTATATTCTATTCTATTCACATCTGTATGAAATCAATCAAGTCCTCAAGTCCTTTGTTTTTCTCCTAGGTCTACTCTTCTGGAAATGCTCAGCCACTAATATAGAAATTCTTCATGTTCAGAAGACATATAGAAAAGGCAGAGAGGAGTCCAATACAACAGGCATGTGAGTCAGAGAACAGAGACGTGCTGCATTTAGCAGTGCAGCTTTCATGGTCTATATGAAAAGCTAATCAGACGACCTGATTGCAGCGAGTGGCCTTTTGTAACATCTTTAATCCACTGAGTGTTTTAAGAAGTGCATAATTGAAATTCTGTTCAGGGTGGCTGCAATTTTCAGCAGCAGGATAATGAGCCATCAGTTGGCCTCGGCTGACACGCCGAGGGAATGTTTTAAATGTACCATGTGATGAACCCCGCATTGTTTCACAAATGACGACATTATATTACCACAACTAAAGGATGAGAAATCCTTGATTCTGTCCTCTGCTGTTGCTGCTCCGCGTTCAGCCGTCTGCAGCGCTGCCGACGCTCTATCAATGATGTCATTGTCATGCTAAGAGTCGCTCATCCTTCAGTTGTGATCAGAATTCTATGAAATACTGCTGGGACAGTGGAACACCAGGGCCCAGATCTACAAAAAATGGACCACAGCTGCAAAGAATACAGCGCAGTGCAGAGACAACATGTTAAAGTTGAGGACAAATAAACTTTCAAACATTCAAACATTGTTATTACGCAGATTGCAATTGGTTTTCTGTTAAAAAAAAAAAAAAATGACTGCAAAATATAGAAACAATGCTTGATCATACTCAGAAAAAGTGTGTTATTTTGGTTTAATTTTTCTTTTTTTTTAAGTGTCCTTAGAGATTGGTCTTGGTCTCCAGACCAGTGGAGACTCAGCCAACACTGTAATAACACGATAATAACAGAAAAGAATCCAGCTGCTGCCGTTTTACGCTCTGTTGGTGACGCCCAGAGTGACACCCTGCCCCCTTATTCCTAGTTCATTGATTTTATAAGTTTATGAAGTTAAGTAGTTTTTTAAAAAAATGGTTCAAATAGTTGGCAAAGCAGCAAAATGTTGAAGAAAATTATTAAAAGACACTGTTGAAGCCAATAACGTAGTAACAGCCAATAACATAATAAATTTGCCCTATTTAAAATGTAATAGGCCAATAACGAAATAAAAGTCCTGAACTGATAACGTAATAATTTTTGGCGATCAAAAAAATCAAATCAAAAAATCCTTATATTACACATAATGTAGTGACAAAGGGTGCAACATTAAAAGGTGCTTTGATTTTAAGCAAATAAGTGTCTCACTAAATAATAAAACAAATCAATGATTAAATACATGACTGCAGAGTGAGAGACAAACTGTGTTGACTATGTGATCCCCATACATAGATATATTTTATATATATACACATCTATCTATCTATAATATCTCTCTCTATATATATATATATATATGTATGTATATATATATATGTATATGTATATATATATATATATATATATATATATATATATATATATATATATATATATATATATATACACATATACATATATATATATATATATATATATATATATATATATATATATATATATATATATACATATATATATATATATATATATATATTTATATATATATATATATTCAAATGTACATATAAAATATTTATATGCACTCACAACACCCACAAAGCTTGGAATATTTCAATAACTCTTATAATTAATAGTGTAGTACAATAACCATTGAAAGCCCATTTGAAAAGATGCAATGAGACATCAGTCAGTGCAGCAGTTTGTGTCTACAAGCTGTTTTTAATGGGCTTTCTTGAACAGTGGGAGCTGCTGATTGCAGGAGGTAAAGCTGATGTGCAGCTGGGCTGACAGGATTCCCTGACAGAGTCCAATCCATCAATGGGTGGAGGCTCTCCACCACCATCTAATGATGCCGCTTTGATTTATAGATAAAATATGGCTTTAATATGCCACGGTCGGACAACAAGAAACTATACACGGAAGTCACTATATTCATCAATATTCATTAAAAAGTACAAATACAGTGGGGTTTTTTTTGACTGCGATAATAGGTTAGAATTTACATTATACAAGTCATTTAGATAGCAAAAGCACGTGTTTTCAACTCACAATGACAGGCCTTGTGTGTCTCACATCATTACATCATCAGTATATCATTAACGTGTTTTATCAATCAATCAATCAATCAATCAATCAACTTTAATTTGTACGCTGTTAAATCTCATCCCAAGGCATCTCAAAGCCTCTTTGTACAGTCAGAGGAAAACCAACTGTAGCCTTTGTCCAATTTCTGATCAGTGTCTTTGAATAACGTGTGCATGCACCAGTGGACCTTCAGCTAAGATCTCCTCACATCTGCATTTAAACCAGGGGTGAGCAAACTACGGCCCGGGGCCCCTTATATGCAGCCCATAAAGCTTTTTAATCCTGCCCTTCAGCCGAACTTAAAGAAATCATATTAATAGTCAGTCAGTCATTAAACAGCTGTATTTCCTCCATGTTTCCAGTGTTTTCAGACTCATTTCAATAAAGAGCTAAACACTGTGTAAATACAGTTGTTTGTTGCAACTTATAGTCAAATACTATATAATTGACATTAAAGCAACATGTTTTCTACATATCCCATAATAGATTGTTTCCTCCTATGAGGTGGCTCACCAAAACACTCCATCCATCTGCTGCTGCTCCGCTACCCCCCTCTGGCACACTGTAGAACCCACCAGTCCAACAGTTGACCACCAGGTGGCTGAGACAAACTCAAGGGAGGGAAGGAAACACAGCTGTTGTCAGCTGCTTCATCTCCTGCTCCTCCTCCTGCCACGTTGCAGCTCCTCTCTCTGAGTCTCTGAGTCTCCGAGTGGAGCCACATAAGGTGAATCAGGAAATAAAGTCCGGGGCCTCTCTCTCACTTTGAAAAGTTTAAAAAAGCGGCTGCACATTCTGTGAAATCACTCTTGGTAGCAGAAAAGAGAGCTGGAGGTGTTAATTTCATGGGTTAGGTCTTAAATTGAGCTCCGCAATTTTCTCCCTGAGTAGATTAGACGAAGGTCTCACTGTCCTCAGGTGAAACGCCCCCCCCCAAGCACCACCACCACCACCCCCCCTCCCCCACTCATTGCCTATTGATTCCTATTTCTGCTGCTTGACCTCCACCCACCCCTCCGACCTCCCCACCTGCTTTTTACCAGTCTGACTTGTTTACAGCAGGGGGGGGGGATCCAAATCCAAGGCCCCGCTGCCAACCAAATCGGCTGCTCGTCGCCCCCCTCTGGCACATTGTGTTGATGGCGTGCGGCTCCGACGGCGCGGCGGGAGCTTTATCTCCCCCCCTCCGGCTCCTGCTGGAGTGCATTTCATTACTTACATCTGCTGGAAGGATGGAAGCATCAGAAATATCAAAGAACAGAACCACAGCGTGGGGGCGGGGTGGAGGTGGGGGGACTGCAGCTGATGCTCCACTCGATTGTTTGTATCACCAAAATATCACATAAATCAAATGAAATGGTTTCCTGGCTCAGCAACACAGGCATCTGGATTCTATGTATTCAATATCAGTGTTTCCCAACTGGTGGGTCGCAACCCACTTTTTTGTTGTGGAGCTGTTTTGATTGGGTCGCGGCTTCGTGGGTAGCCCCTCCCCATACCTTCCCTCCCCCTGTCATCCCCTCCTTTTCTAAAAAAACTGATATTAAAATCTATTTATTTATAATATTTGATAACATTTTCCCTGGACTCAATGGCAAATGATGCACTCATGGTTGATAAAACCTTGCTCATCGCTGCCTCTGCACAGTGTGACTGTCTTCTGCACATCTGCTATGGTTGTTTCTTGTATATAGATTGACATGAGTGTTTTTTAACCACTGTAACTACTGTATAGTTTATTTATCTACCGTTTCTTAGTGCTGCAACAGTGTTACTTTCCAATTTGGGATCAATACAGTTCATCTATCTATCTATCTGTAGAGAAAATGTTGGGCATTTAAGATTCATGACTCAAGATAGTTTATTTGTCATGTGCACATCATGAAATATCTTGTTTGAGGTCGTCCTCGTTTGAAAACACTCGGGACAATTAATAAAAACACTCAGACACAAGTGTGTCAATGTTCCAATGTGCAAATAAATCACAGATCAATCACTCAGAATTTATGTTGCAGCACTCACAATTCCATTTGGTCATTTGAACAACGTGTTGACTCGACGTGAGCTAGTGTGTGTTTTAGTTTCCTGGAATACATTTTCACCACCATGAAAACAAAACGTGGCTCCAGAGTCTCCAGCAGTCGTTCTAAAGGCTGCGGTGCTTCTCAGGAGAGATTTTTATTGTTTCACCAAATACAATCACCAGCATTTAGTGCCATTTTCTAACTTAGCGTAAAGTTGCGTCTCCAAGTTGCGAGGTGAAAACGAGTGGCTTTGTTTCTGATCAGCAGCGTCCCCTCCTCCGCCGGGCTATAATTCCTAATTAAATTTTCCTCATTGAAAGCTCATTTGAGAAAGGTAGCGAGCAGCACTCTCGCTGCATTGTAATTGAGTCAGAAATGAGCAGCCAGTGTACGGAGGCAGCCTGCCTTTTAAAAGAATAATGGCATCATTTGTTTTTTGTCCATTAACACGGAGCACAGTTTTATTAATTCCTCAACTTGGTTTCCTGCTCCGTCCTAATTAATTCTATTTTGTTTTCCCCCCGCTAAGGAAGCTTCTGCGGATTAATGACGTGGAACCAAAATGTTGTTGCGATGCTGATGTGCTTCATCTACATGGGGTGAAAATTCTGTCATTAGATACCAAACGCCTGATGACTGCAGCAGCTCTTTGCTGACTTTTTTCTCCCCCTCTCTTTATTTATTTGCTGGTTTATTGCTGGTGTTGGCGGGGCTCATCGCCCAGAGCTTTCATTCTGTCTCTATAAGTCATCAGACCACCACAGAAATCAAATGATTGTTTTTAGTGAGAGCAATTAAAACACAGCAATAAAAAAATTAGAGCGTCGACGTGGCACGTGTGTTTGCAACTGTGATGCAATTGTTCACATTTGTCGTCGTTTGGTTGTAGCTGGTTGGGAAATTTGTCGAGAACAGCATGAATCTTGTATTGAAAAAAAATGCAGCAGAAACTTTGTATTCTCGCTGTTAAGAACATCCATTGTGCGTTTTTAATCGTACTTTTCCTGCACTTAAGACTGCAGGCAAAACTCAAGGCACAATGTGGCCACGCTGATATTGACAACATGAATACATTATATAGAAGTTTAAATGTAATGCTGAAGTTATTATTTTTGTATTATGAAGTGGTCAAAAAATTTATGGAGTTAATGATGGCCTTTGTAATGAATTAATCATAATTAATCGCATTTACTCGCATATCGGTATGGTTGACTCTGCACTCTTGTTAGCTCCAGTGCTAGTACTAGCAGCTATAAGCTTTAAAAGTAAATTTCCCATCATCCACCGCAAGGCAGCTTTATCTGAAGCTTTGTTTCCATGACCACTAGAACTGAACCCAAACATAAATATGGGGTGCCTGCATTAATTTGTATAAAGGTACACATTCTGGCCTAAAAGTCGTCCAGAAGGTGGAAATCAAGGAAACTGATACTGAGATACACAACATGAATCTCAGTATCATGAGCAGTTCATGTACAGGAACATAGAACAAGGACCCTGTTTGCACTTGGTCATTTCAAGTGTTTTTCGTGTCCAGAAGTGAAAACAGTCCAAATCCGTATTTCCATCCGATCCCTCAGACCACCTGCTGGAGGTGGTTTTGTCGCATGAGAATCATCTTGATATAGTCCACAGACAGGAAGTTGATTCTAATTTGTTTTCAGGGAAAACTAGCCATTGTTTTGCGCTTTACTGCCCCCAGTGGTTAAAAAAAAACCCTAGCACTTATCTCTTTAAACGGAAATGATGCATGTGTGCATTTGCATATGTTGTGCGGCGGAGTGGGGGGGCAATGTGATCACAAGTGGCACGCTCGAGATGCATGTTAATGCTAAGTGCGAACAGATGCTTCGAGATGCGTTCTTCGTGATCCAATCCCCAAAAACAGTTGCAAGCGACCACATTAGTTTTTTTTTAACCACTGGGGGCAGTAAAGCGCAAAACCATGGCTAGTTTTCCCTGAAAACGAATAAGAATCAACTTCCTGTCAACAGACTATATCAAGACGATTCTCACTGTTTCGGGCAACCCAAAAGTGGATCAACATGTGTAAGTCACTCGTTTTAATTCTACTGCAGCTCGTCCGTATTGTCGGAAGTCGTGGACAAAGGCGGTTAATGCTCTTAGAGCGCCGACTAAAGAGAAGAGCAGCATGGAGAAAAAAGAGGGCTGCTGCATTTGTCTCTGCTCTGATAGCCGCGGAACCAGAAAGAAACGTATGGATCCGAACGAGGAGTAACGACTGGTGGGACAGAGTGGTGACGACTTCATTTTCAGACCAACAGTGGCTGGCAAATTTTCGGATGCAACGTCGCATATGTGGGGAAACTGCGACCGCTGCTCCACTGACAAAATACGATAATGCGTAATAAAATTTATTAGCATCCTAATAAAAGAGTCTAACAAAAATGATTTGTTTTCGCTTCTTGTTAGTAACTTTATAATGACGACGCCGGGAGGTGGGGCGCCGACCAAGTACGTACTTCCGCTTACACGGGAGAGGTGAGCAGAGTAGGCGGTCGTTAATGTGGACAAAGATTGAATTCTGTTCACACGTCCTTGAGGAATGCGACGCAAAGTGTCGAAACCACCTCCCTGAGGTGGTTTGAGTGATCGGATGAAAATACGGATTTGGACTGTTGGTTCACTTGGTTACTTTGTGTGATTTTTGCCGATCGGAACACGAAAAACACTTGAAATGACCAAGTGCAAACAGGGCCAAAGTGTGATCTATGGAAGAGGATTAGAGCCACAAGAAAATAATGTATATAGAATTTTTTTCATGTTTCCGATTCAAGAAAGAAAGTTTCAAGACAAAATATGACATTTTGTGAATAAAATCGAAATTTTGCAATTAATGTCAATGTGAAGTAAGTCAAAATGTGGAGAATAAAGTGGAAAGGCTCTGCAAGTCTAGTGGAATACTCCGAACTCCACTAGACTTCGTACTACGAAATTCTGACTTTATTCATAAAATTTTGTCTTTTTTACGTCGTCTTTTTTCACAAAATTTTGACTTTGTTCACCAAATTTCAAGTTGAAAGTCAAAATGAAAACTTAAATAAAAATCTCCTTCCTGTAATATTTTTTCTCCTCTTGTGGGTCTGATCTTCTTTTTCGTCGCGATCCTTGTGGTCTGTGTAGGTCTATGAGCTAAACTTTTCTCTCATGGATCCTCAGGAGCCTCTCTCTTCACCTCGTCTATTCAGTTCCTCCACTCCGCGATGGTGAGACTGCCTGCACACACATCTCTTTGGATGCAAATCAGAAATTTACCGCCACAGCTCCAGAGCCTGGAGAAGGCAGAAGTGCATCGGCGGGCGCCGTGCTTGTTCTGGGATATTCTCTATTTGCATTTTCAAAGGCGGCTCACTGGCAGAGGCCTGTGTGAAAGTCCCTCGCAGCGTGATAACAGCACACAGGCTCTTTCACGCATCTGCCACTCTGCGCCGGATGAGAGGAGCGTTTCCTCACCTTATAATTCACTCCAATAGTTTTATTTCAGGTGTCATTCCTTCACATTCTCCACGTTGCATTTCACTTCCTCCAGCGTCAGCCGCCCAAATGCATTATCCACCTCGCAGCGACCCCGCCGTCATGCAGCCGAGCCTCACATCTCCCGAACTAATCAATGTTTGCATCTCATTGTTAACTTTGTCGTGATGAATTTTATTTTCATGCTGTGGAGGAAAGGTAGGCGATGGAAGAGCTTTATAGATATGAAGAAGAAAAAAACGAGGGGGTGTTTTTTTTCCAAAATGTTTTTAATTGATTTGTTGAACGTAACCTTTCTTTAAAAATAGGTTGAAGCAAGAATTGTTATTGAATTATGTCTGACGTTATTAAATCATATCTTTTTCTAAAACTATTGATAACTGTTGAGCATTCAAAATCAGAATCAGAAGCACATTTATTGCCCAGTTGGTTTTATACTTACTTACTTCTCTTTAGTGTATGTCTGCATCCATGTATGTATTGTCATGTGCCAGTATCTGATGTGTGTGTGTGTGTGTGTGTGTGTGTGTGTGTGTGTGTGTGTGTGTGTGTGTGTGTGTGTGTGTGTGTGTGTGTGAGTATCTTTGTTTCTGGGGACTCTGAGGAAGTGTTGGGTTGTAGTTTGGCTGGAACTGGGGAATTGATTAGTGATTGATGGTAGTTGTTGGTATCTGGGCCCCTGGTCATCAACTGGAGTAGGTTCTGTGAGTCTCATTGTAACAATCCTACTTTGATCGAATGTTGTTTGTATTGGTATTTTAATGCATTTGTAAAATAAACTGAACAAACTAACCTGAGAGCCAGTCTAGTGGCCTCGGGCAGAAGAGTGCTGTTCTTTTTCTTCAAAAGGACAGCGTGATGGGATCCAGAGGTCCAACATTAAGCCAAAGTGCTAATATCTAATTAAAAGAGCCGGCGTTCTGGCTCTCGTGCACCTGATTGCTTGGTGGAACACGAGGAGGGAACACGGAAATGCCTCAACCTTTGCATTTGCATGCCAGCGCTCACCTTGAGGACTCACACTGCCATCGCACGGCCTCCGTTTGTGTTGTTCTCCCCACAGATGAGGGAGACTAATGGAGTATGAGTGCGGCATTTATCAGCTGTCACTTCATCTTGGCGGCCGGCCTGACACGGACCTACTTGGCGGAAAAAGCTCCTTCTTCTCTGCTAATGTGCAGCAGGACTTGGCCCTCCGTTTAAACTGCCATCTGCTCCACTGTCAGCTCGCCGCCTGCTTGGCTGGATGATTTTCTTACTGTTTAAATGAACAATGCTATACATAGGACACCTTTGGGCAGTTAATGAAAAAGAAATATGCTTGAAAATGAATGTATATTTAAAATAATATGTTGTTTATTTGTTTTCATCCTGATCAATTGTCAGGGAAAAAAGAAAAGACAATTCATTTTCCCACTTAACCCTTTTATTGTCCTTTTCTACACCAACTCCATGAGCTTGACCAGTTCTTGAGGCAAGACATTCTATATAATGAATCATTGAATCATTGAATGTGTTTACAGATTTACATATAGAGTCAATCTGCTGCTATTTTTTTTTTTTTTTTATAGTTTTGTTTTTGTGATGAATGAAGAAAAAAACAATGTTTGGTTGAGGAGTGGAGTTCGACAGTGGAAGCGGACTGTAGCTGATTTTAGACCAATGCTTACTGTATGTAGAATACTTGCCTTGACAAATAGACTAAGACTGATTACAAATGCAAATGTAGTTTGATAAAGTGTACAATAAAGAGTGGGTGAGAGAGAGAGAGAGAAAGAAGCGTTAAAGTTTTATTTCTTTCCTCGGGGGGATTCAGGGTTGGCTGCACACACAGGTGCGTCCTACTGGAGCAGAACTGAAGCAGAACCAGACCTCCTGACCCAGCAGCGGCCTACATCCATTCAGAGACTTGCTTCACAAAAAACAGTGACCTGACTGCACTCGCAGAGCTAAAAACAACATCTCACGGTGCCAGAGTTGTGGTAAATGCAGAGAGTATGTCTCTGCCTTGCCAGCAGTTTGCTCTCACTTACAATGTCCAAACTTTGACATGATTCATTAAAGTGATGTGCAATGGATGTGCTGATGGATATGACTCAATCTTTCATCTCACTGTAAGCCAGAGCAAAATTTCCACATGGAAGCATCATGCTGATCTGTGCTGACTGCCAAATGGCGAGCAAACAGTAAGCAGCTCCAGCCTCTGTGTGAGTGTCTCAGTGTTGTAGTCCAGACGGCACCGAGTGAGACCGAGACATGATCAGGATAGAGAGCATCCAGATTCAGACCGGACCAAGACTAGGCTGTCTGGCAAAAATCCCAACAAATCAGACAAGCGACCTGTATCTTTTTTTTAATTCCAGTTTGCTTCTACATAAATAGAAGAGCAACATTTCTTTTCAGTAAGGTGTCTTTTTTATATATATATAATTTTCATGTGAATAATCAACATTTTGCAGCTATTTTGAACCATTTCCAACAAAACAACTTTGCTTCATAAAATCAAAATACAAATGAACCAAGAATAATTGAACTGAAAATGATGGCAATGCCAAGCATGGACAAAATGCGTAAAAACCTTTCATGTCTGAGTTCACCAGTGAAAATACACTCATCTCACTCATGGTGGTTGTGAAAGACCTCAAAGTTCTGCATGGCTCGGGGTTTGAGGTGGTTAAACAGAAGCTTTGATTGGCTGTCGCTGCAGTGTCGGCTGAGTCTCCACTGATCTCCATCAAAAATCCACAGTCCGTCGAGCCCCAGACCGAGACCAGACCCAGTAATAATTCCAGTCCGAGAACGAGACCCCAAGAAAGTGTTCTGGAGACCCGTCTGAAGTACTGCAACAACAGAGTGACTACGTGGCTAATTGTGTGGTTCCACTTTGCTGAAGTCCTCCTACTAGATATTCCCCGTTTTTGTTTTTGTTTTGTTTTTTTAAGGAGAGCATCAAGAACTTCAAAAGTTTTCTTCAGCGACTTGGATTTCATGCTTGTAATGCAAACAGCCTCGATAAGTGTTGGCTCATCTCACTAATGTTATCCATCTTTATATTTAACCAATGCAAAGGTTGATGAATAATCCCCCTACATTTTTTTTCTTTTAACTTCTCGCTTTGGTGGCTGTAGAGAACTGATGCCGGAGAAAAAATCCTCTCCTCAGAGGACTTTGCTAAGTGTGATGTGCAAGGGAGCATGAAAAGGCCCTGGTGCAGAGAGCCAGGGCATCAATGGCAATTAATGCAAGTGGTGTCTCAGACAAGGAAGCTAATGAGTTTTAATATACATGCAGGTGAGGGAGAGCTGAGTCGCTGAAGCCCTTAATGAACCCATGACAGCCTAATTAGCCACAATTTACAATTCTAGGATTCTAATCAGAGGCACTGAAATGCTGCCACACATCTTGTATGAATGAGCTGCTTTTATATAAAGCCCCAATCTTCTGCCTTGATTGATAATTGCCTCTGTCTGTTTCTCCCCCCCTTGCTCAACAACTCTCTGCGCTGGTGTCTCACAGTGAGCTCGTCCATCATAGTCCAGCAGAACAAGGACTTCACCATCATGGACTCATTGGAATGGGCCAAAAAAAAACCTCTATCTATCTATCTATCTATATATATATATACATATATATATATATATATACATATATATATATATATATATATATATATATATATATATATACACGTCTATGTATACACATGTATATATATGTATGTATATACACACACACATACACACACACAGTATCTTTATTAAAGTGTGTAATACAGCAAAGCTGCCACTAAAAATGTTCATGGACCCTCAAGAAGTTTAAGTGCTTGCCATTGTCAGAGTGTCTTTTGGACAAAAGGACAAACATGTTGAAGAAGTTGTCTTGGCATTCACAGTGAGAGCAGGGATGTCGGCTGTGTGGGTTGCGCTGGTGTGCAGTGAGAATGTGGAAGTGTATTTGTCACATCTTTTATCTTTTTGACATTCCTAAGATTGCTAAAGTGTTCATCTAGTCCTATATATGTGTGTGTGTGTATACATATGAAAATCTATATATATGTATATATATGTATATATATATATATATATATATATATATATATATATATATATATATATATATATATATATATATATATATATATATATATATATATGTATATATATATATATATATATATATATGCATATTTGTGTGTGTGTGTGTGTGTGCTTTGAAATTTCTTGTCTCATTTTTGCCCCCTATGAACAATTCCATATATATATTTACACATTAAACCATTTAATTTTCATGTTTGCCTTTATCTCTTCGGGAAAAATACTAATTAGTGCCTTTATCTGTTTCAGTGCGTTGTTTTCAATAATTCATCAGTGGCGTACCATATACATTTCACGTCTAGGCCTTCAGTGACATTGTACTTAGTCCTGCCTAAATGAAAACGCCTCATAATAGCATCAATACTGTCAAAACTAAAATATAAATGGCGATTTTAAGACATCAGTCCACAAAGTTTTAATTCACTTTGTTGTACTTCAAGTATACACTTCAATATAAAATCAGAAATCAGGTTGCATGAATTAGACTTTATTTCTTGAATGTCATAGGATGTTTGTGTGTTGATTCTTTTTAATCCATCCAAGATATCACACTTGAACAATCTTTGTTGCACCAGTCACAGCTGAATGACTGCACACTGCTGGGAACTGAAGGAAAAGTCGCCCTGAGAGGTTTTCCAGCAGTGACGGTCCACAGGGACGCATTGCATAAATGAAAAGTGTATTCCCATTGGCCACAGCCTCCTGGACTCTCCCAGAGATTAACCAGCGACGTTCCCTGGTGGTGATTGTCAAGAAAACTCCAGAGCAACACAACTTTGGATCTCCAACACCTCTGTGGAGCAGAAACATGGCCACCACGGAGTAGCGACCACCAACCACGGAGGCGTTTAATGTCAGAAAATATCTTCAAGGACCGGCATGAAAACTCTGCTATTTTATAAATATAGTAATAAAAAGTGAATCCACTGTGTATTCATTTGCAACTTTATGAGCAGCGTCCTCTTCACATCACAACAACATAACACAAGTAGCATAAGCTTTTCTCTTTCTCAGCAGTTCAAAGGCTGCTGCTCTGTTCACGCAGGGTGCTTGGTCTCCAAGTGCAGAAGCAGTTTTGAAGGCTTCATTGTCTCAATAGAGAGCCGATCACCACGTTATACAGAGTGGGCTTGGTGCTTTGGAATCTCCTGTCGAGATTAAATCTGCGGTTTAACTAGGACTCCTGCTATTTTCTGCTAAATGCAGCTTTCTTTTTCTTGGAAGTGGTCGTCTCCTCTTCTGTCTGCTCACTTGACCTTTTCCCTTCGCAAAGAAACTTTCCCAAGACGTTTGTTTTCATTCATTTTGCTTGTTCCCATTACCGAGACAAGTGAGTGTTGAGCCATAGACAAATGACTAGACTCCAATCCAAATGCGGATGGATGGACTCGCCCTCCTGGAGAACCTCGATACCAGCAGATAGATGGACGTCATAAGTGGGGCCCTGCAATAACCTGGTTTGTCACAAGCTGCTTTTCCATTGCAGTTTTTCACAAAATAAAAGCTATATTTCTAAAATTTCCACAAAGTACAAGTGTGATTTGCAGGATTTTCAATTGAATGGTGTCTCGCAGGATGAGATTTGCCGCAATTCTAGGGGCGATGGAAACGCAACTAATGAGCCATTAGTCCAGGAACCAACCAAATGCAGAGGTCTGGTGAACTGGCTTGGCTCTGTGCATGACGTCAAGCAGAGACGTGATGATGGTTGGAGTCTCTCGGACTGAGTGGAGGAGCTCTGAGCTTATCTTGAATCCAGCACAGTTCCCACCACCAACAGGAGTGCGTCTCTTTGTTTGCTTGCTTGTTAACTTGATTAGTAGTGTGGACCTTCACGGTTGTGAGCCACTTCGTCACAATACAGAGCAACATTTCACGTCATTTAAGATGATTAAGTACAACTGGCTAACAGAGCAACACATTATTAAATGGCCCGTTGCTTTTGTGCTTTATCTCACTGCTAATGCAATAAAACGCCTTTTGTCCGACAAAATTACTTGTTTGGAACTAATTCTTTTTGAAGTCTATCACTAATGTCCAGCCAGCATAAGGCTCCTCTCTGCTGGGACTCGAAGCTTTTTTGTGAAATCAGTCAAACCTCTTATAAACCCCAGTAAACAGGAACTTGTGGTGTTGGTGCTGAACAGAAAAATGATCATTAAGCAGGCAAATATACTTTTGTTCAGAGTGCCAAAGAAAGAAAGACTTGCAAAGTAAGGAGACAAAAGTACTAAAGTTGGAATGAGAAATAAATGTATTTTAATGAGGGGTGTCAAATGATTATTTTTAAACTGTGATTAAGCGTTGAATTTCCATAGTTAACCGCGATCCATCTTGTGTTCATTTGCATATTTAAAATTCTGCCATTTTTCCTTCACGCAAGTAAAGATATAAGATATATTTCAACATAGAATAAGAAATGCTTCTTTTATGACTTTGAAATTGAATTGTTTAAGACATCAAGCAGAGATTCTTGACAATGAGAATAAATGGGGGACTACAGAACTGCCTGAATACAGACGTAGCAGTTGTGAGTGAGTGTGTGATTTTGGACAAGGTTGTTGTACTGCCATCAAAGAGTCAGATGGAATGACAAACACTGGATAAACGGCACACAAGTAACAGTGACATACCAAGCTCTTTTTATATTTTTCTTCTAATATTGTGAAGTTATGAAGGAGCTCAGGAATGTGTGGATTTGCAAACTTCCAGTCCACTTGTGACAGACTGGTGCGGTCTGAAATGAATTTTAATGGCGCTGTTCAATCTGGCAAAACAACCACGGAGCCCATTTGGATACAAAGGGACAGAATGTTGTTCGCATGGGCAATGTGGGCTGTTCATCCTCTCTACTGCCTGTGACAGGGAGGTGACTCTCAAGGGTTCAAACATTTTTCGGATAACATAATCGTATTTTCCAAGTTTTCCATCATTGACCTGTGCTTCATCCAGCGTATCGTAATCCTCAGATTAAAGGCAGCTATTAAAATCAAATCCTCTCGTGTTTACATGAGGATGATATCAAACTTCAATTGGAGTTTGAGCTTTAGCAGTTTCATTTTGATCTGATGGGATTTCCCATTCTTCAAATAAAGCCTCCAAAAAGCCCTCCACCTGGTACTCGCTAAATTAATATGAGTGGTCTATGTCATGGGATTGGAGAAGTCAATCATTTGGTGACAGAAGGTATGACTAGTGAAGATCAGGGAAAAGTTCTGGAACTGAGAAAAACAACAAAAAACCAGGTCAGCAATAAAATGAAGATCATTTTTATTATATATTTGTTCCTCTTACCGAAAGCACATTTTGAGGACTTTGTAGTGAACAGACTCAACAATTCACAACTGTCTGAGACATTGTGACATCACACATATATTTACATAGAAAACACATCAGTATTTATGATGACATAACATGATTCAATTACAATAAAAATAACAGACTGTATACAGTGACTTTACAGCATCCTGTGATGACCAAGAAAAAAAGTATCAATCTTATATAATAAGAATAATATACTTTATCAATTCAGTATCTTTATTGCCTTTATTTCTACTTATTTCCATTGTTCAGTGAGAGTACAGTGGTGGAAAAATAAAGTATTTGAACACCTTGAGCATTTGTGATGTACTGTACTTGTACTGCGTTAAGAATCTCTTCAACAGTTCCAATGTGTTCAGACACATTTAGCTTTATTAACAATAAGATATGCTGACTTACACTGAGGATTGTGCACAAATAGAAGAAGTTGGCACACAACCATTAGCCTGGAATTACAGTTCAAATGGTTAAATAATTAATAACGCAGCCAGTGAGCATGCACTGGACCACAACCACGACTTCATCAAGGCCTCAGTTGGCTTTACAAAAAGTTTTTAATGACACTAATGTTTTGAATTGTTTGCAATAGCAAATTCACTGTGTTCAACCTTAGAAAATAATTCTTAAGATTCTTCACTGAACCTTCTTTGTGAATTGAGATGAATTGAGATCAGCCCTAATGACAACGGTGAGCAAAAACAGACTGAAGCCAGATGTAATTGAAGGGAAATGTCACTCACTGCTTCCGTCACTTCACCAAATACAACTGATCATTTTTGAACGGATCTCGTCCGATTTGGGCATCATAGTGAAATTCCACTAACATGATGTTGATAAGTGTGGTGATTTATTCTGATTTGCTTGATGAAGTATCCTGGTGTTGATGCTGACTGATTATGGAAATCAGCAGCAAATTGTTTTTGAACGCGGGCCACTGCTACACTTCACTGCAGCATGAAGGGCACGCGTGGGGAAGGGGGAGGAGGAGGGGCGCCGGCGCCGCCGTAACTCACTGCTGTGATGTCAGACTTGTAATGCAATTACAAACCCATCTGTCTCTCATTGTATGACAAGCGCAAAATGTCCAATTATGGCGCTCGTTTAAATTGTAATTAGTTCGGCCCAATTTGCCATCCTCCAGCGTGCTGCTGCTGCTGCTACTGCTGCTGCTGCTGCTACTACTGCTGCTGCTGCGGCTTCTGCTGTTGGTGCTGCTGCTACTGCTGCTGCGGCGGCGGCAGCGGCGGTGCTTAATGAAAGGAAGAGGCTCGACTCGCTGGTAAAGAACCACTGAGGTTTTTGCTCACTGCAGACTGCCTTTAAACGCACACTTTGTTCTTTGGTACAAAGGTATAACTAATGAGGTCACACAGGTTGTGATGCGTTTTTACTTTTGGAGCCAATATGTGTGACATTCTGTGAGACCACACATTTAGTTTTGCAGTAAAAATAAGATTTTCATTTCACAAGAAGTTTGTTTTATTTCCAATTCACAATTTAAACAAATGCCATTCTAGTTTTTATGATGGTATTTTATTATCCTTAATGAAGGAGAAAATAACACACTTGAAACATGTACTTCTGCCATTTTTATTGCAGTTGTGTCTCTTGAAGAAATTCTGTGCACCAGTCATTTCTATCAGAATATTTTCTGTATGCTAACAAAGAAATAAAGATTGTTTTCCCATTATTATCATTATTTATTCTTACATTTATCCACTACACACTGGTTTGTGCAAATGTTAATGCAAATGAGGAGCTTTAATTGCTCACTGTAAATATTATCAGCCTCAGAACTCCAGGGAAGCTTCTTGATAGATGAAAGGCCTTGATTCCATCCAGCTCTGGGAGCAGATGGCTGGTCATGTGACTCAGTGGAGACGAGACGGAGACGACGTCTGTATTCAGGCCATGATTAGCCTGTAATCAGCAAAGTACAAACTGATTATTAGCTCTCGTGTTCGCTTGTCTTCAGGGACTCTCACTTTCCCACCAGTTCTTTCTTCCCCTCTCAAACAAGGGCACACACATGCACACACACACACACACACACACACACACACACACACATACACACACACACCTGCATGTGGAATCTTTGCAAGATTTATATTTGATCTTTTTTTATCCTCCTGTAAGTCCCCAAGGAGACACAACTGCTGTACTGTAGATTTTCCACATTTCAATGTTGTCTCTTTATTAATGTCATCTTTTTTTCTTTTGAATTTAGAGCTTTTTAACAGTTTCTAAACCGGCATGAAATTTCTTTTTCTGCAGTCAGTAACTTCATAGAAATTAACTGCTGTCAAACTGTGGACCTAAAAGAAACAGGAAGAAACAGCCAAATCTTGTTTGGCATCAGGCCAGTTGATGAGTGTACGGCTGCGTTCAGACTGCAGGCGAATCTGATTCCAGTCAGATCCCTTCTCAAATCCAATTTTTCGGGCTGACTGTCCACACTATTTGTAGCAAGTGTCCAAATGGGATGCGGTTCTTGAAACCACCTCCCCACGATTTCACGTGATTTGTGAGTGTTCAGACTACAATAGAGCCATCTGGTTTCAATCTGGATGGGCTAAAAATGGGATTTTGGCTGCCAGTCTGAATGTGGTCTAAAAGACCTCACTCCATTCACTAGCTATGAACGAAGCAACAGACAAGAGGAGGAATGTAAGCAGGAATGTAGCTGGATGCTTCTTCAGCCTTAATAATGCGTCCACACATCCATTTCTATACCAAGTACAGTAATCACAGATCTTTTGGTTTGATTTGAGCAGAGATCAGTAGTTTTATATTTTAGAAAGTACTAAAGCAGAAAGTTTGAAAAAGAAGTAGGAAAAAGTAAAAAACTTTTTAAACAAACACTGCTTTTCAACTACTGAGTTAGAGTTGTTTTTTTTTCACGTTCACATACTTTCTTTATTTTGTTTTTGTTTTTTAACCTGTTTGAATCAATTAAATAACTGAAAAATAAATTAAATGACCCCAAAGCTGACAGGCAGCAGGTCAAGCGTCCAGAGTTTCATCACTGGTGGCTGTGTTTTGTCCAGAGCCCGCTGGTGCAGCTTGTTCTTCAACCTCCGGATGATTTGTCAAGTGTGCTGCACTGTAAGTCACAACACACAGTCATTAATTATGAGCTGCAATGGCAACACTGAGTGTGAGCACGTACATGAGGTGACAGAGGGGGTCAATTACCTCAAGTCAAGACAGGCTGTCTGCTGGGGGGTTGGGGGGGAGGAGGGTCTCCTGGCAGGGCAATATTTTATGTCATGTGACTGACTTGCATGCAAAACTTCACTTCACATTCCAGCAGCAGAAACAGGAAGTGGTGTGCTGCTAGACATCTTCACTCAAAAGTATCATCACTGGTTCGTCATCATGAAAATGGATATAGGAACTCATAAAATATAATTAAAAAAAATAAAAAATATGATTGACTCAAATTCTATCAATAATATTAATATAATTTGCGATCATGTCGTACTGGCAAAAAAGTCTTCTCGCAAAACAATATAAATAATAATACAATAACACAATGCTTTTTTTTTTAAGAAAATGTGGCTTTACTCACTGGCATCTAAAATGCTTCCAAAAGTGCACTCATGGTTCATCAGCTTTGCTTATCTCTGCAGGTGGAATGCTGGGATTATTGCTGTAAATGTCAGGCGAAGTGACAGAGGATCATCACAAAGCTTCGACGCCTCTGTTCTGTTCGTCACTGCTTTCTCCTCACACAGAAGAACAAAATGCACTTTGAATTGACGAAACAAAATGAAACTTTAAGATTTGAGGTACTAAAAGCTGAGATGGTTTGATGATGACACCGACCACGTGGGCAAAGTAAATAATATGAATAATAATCATTATCATCATTAGTTTGATGGCAGCCATGCAAAGAAGAAAAGCTGTGAGAAAATGTGTCTTTGAACTCCAACACGATGTCTCTTTCTAAATGAGGTTATCGAAAAACAGTGACCTTTGACCCTCTTCTGTGAAGTCTTGATAGTTTGAATCATTAGAAACTGGATCACTGTGAAACCAGGAATGATAAAGCAAAGCAGTGAAAGGTAAACAATGACTTTGTTCTCAACACAATGTGTGATGAAGGTGAAGGACAGGAAGCTGCTGCTGCTGCTGCCCTTCACCAGCCATCATGAAGATCAGCGTCCTGCTTCCTTGTCCCACCTCACCTCCTCCACTGCAGGACCTGCCAAGATGCTCAGCTCAGACCATCACCACCTTCTCCATGGCACCACTGGCTGTGTGTCAGTAACAGCATCTCTCTATGACACCAAAGAGGCCCTGGCAGTGAGCGGTGAGCGCCTGGGTCACAGCGCCACCCCTTGGGGACCTGGCGAAACAGCGCCGCCTTCCCAAGGTCAAAGAACGAGGTCGAGGTCAAAGAGAATGTCAGAAGACCCCACTGATCCCTGCTGTCACACACTGCTGTTCCTCTTGCTCTGCGGCAACAGACGCTGCAGCCTGTCAAGCAGAAGTTAGTGGTGACAGCAGCTTCTGTCCAGCCGCCACTCAACTGCTGAGCAGAGTGAAAACCAGACACACACACACACACACACACGCCACACTTAATACACACTGTGCCAGGGAGATCCATCCAAACTGCAATATTATAACACACCAGTAACATTTTGATTGTGAGTATTTCTTCATTATACAGATTCATACATATTTAAGTCTATATAAAGTCTATACTAGCATTTTTCAGCTGTTTACTTTCAACCTGCTTATTGTTTTATCACATTAGTTTTATATACTACTTTTTGTTGTGGCTGATGCAAACATCATAGATAGACAGATTACAAACATGTATTTTGGGAATGTCTATTTGGACACAACAGAAAAGTGCTTTTTTTCCTCCTTTCTTTGCTGAATCTCATTTTAATTAAATTAGGTCAATGCCAATCAATTTCATTTCCTAAAAATGTAATTTCTGCTAATGTGCCCCCCCCCCCTTTCACTGGCAAAAACCCATTGTAAGTTAATGAACCTTTTGTAATTACAATTGCTATAGCAACAGCACTACCTGGGCCTAAGTGATATTACATGTAGTGAGTCAACACACACACACAGGCGCTGGCATGCAAAGCCGATTTAAAATGTCTGTCTGGTAATAGAAAAACAGTGGCTCGGAGTGGAAATAGGTTGGAGCACAATGCATCGTTAGTCTGTGAAGAAGCAAAGACTAAAGCCATTAGAACACACAATGCCACATGACGGCACAGCCAGTGTTCTCACTACAGCTTCTCATTAGATCTCGTTCTCTTGAGCTGCTCGGCCTAATGAAATCAGCAATGAGCCAAATCAAGACTCCACTATCACAACATGGCCAAACAGTTCAGAATTAGAGGATTGAATGTAATACATAAGAAATTAAAACTGGAGGAATGTTGTTGTGATTGACCTCCATGCT
Organism: Nelusetta ayraudi; assembly: GCF_046127955.1. Lineage (NCBI taxonomy): Eukaryota > Metazoa > Chordata > Actinopteri > Tetraodontiformes > Monacanthidae > Nelusetta > Nelusetta ayraudi. The sequence continues at coordinate 15,283,832 of NW_027466185.1, read as the reverse complement.
TAGGAAGACATTTGATGGAGCCAGGCAAGGTTTTCATGCGATGGCAGTGGTTTAAACTCTAAAGGAAACTCTGTCACAAAGCCTTTGAAATGATCCCTAAGAAGACTTGTCAAACCATGGTGTCAAACGGTGACCTGACTATTTCAACAGTTCTCCACTGAAGGATAAAAATCATGAAGAATCGAGTGTATTTTTCCCCCATGGATCACTGACTAAACCAAAGTGATTGAGTTATGAGTTGATGCCAATATAGTTGATCATTATATAAGTGCCATGCAATATAACTTTGGTCAGTTATCATTGAATGTATTTCCTGCCAATTTTCAGCCAAAAAGCATTTTCCATAGACTGCAATAGTAAAAGAAAAGACAAAAAAAACCTGACAGGACGCCTCCAACCTGAAACACAGCTCATAGTGTCTTTGAATCATTAAATATATATAGATGTGACAGTTAATGGTCACTATGCCTCCAGTTGATGATGCGCCCTGGCTACTTGGCCAAGGGGAATTTCCCTTTGGCCGACTGGTTAGCACACAAGGCTATTACCCGGGAGTCTGGGGTTCCAAGCCTGCCCTGGACAGTGTCATCTGTAACATGCACACAGAATGAGCAGGTTATTAGCTCTAGGTTCGGGTGAGTGATTGTGGAAGATATATAAGCAATAATAGACCACAGACCAGTAAATAAGTTTAAATGCCGGCTTATTTATATAGAAAAAAAACAGACAATATATCAGTACCAAATATTTACAAATACATACACAAACAACAAGTAAATCATTTGACTCCAAAACCTCCAGGAAAATTTGTTTATTTATCCCTTTTTATCTAAATTAGATTTGACCAACCTATTTGAATTGAAATATAATTTTGGTGTTTATATTTCTGCTATAGGTTGTTTCGTCACTAGTATCTAATTTGGGTTTATTGTTTATGTTTCTATTTAAATCTCAGTTAGGCCTTTTTATGCATTCACTTCTGTCTGTCTAATTTGTATTTTGATTTGTTTAACCAACTCAATTTACCCAACACGACCATTAAACACCACTTTGTCATATAAAAGGAAATGAGGGAAAGGAAAAAAAATATAACACAGTTCAATAAAACATCAAACATCAAAAAGAAATCAATTCTCAGATCTTATAGATCAATATGAACAATAACCCAAGATTTTACAGTTCTGTGTGTTACCAGTCTCTGGTTGAGTCCGTTTCAATTAAGTTCACTGTGCCGTTGCAACCTGTCAATTTTAATCTACCACGATCCAGGGTCTGAGCAAGAGTCTCTGTCCAAGAGGTGAAGGTGAATCTGCAGAACCGATCTCCTCCTCGTCTCTCTCCTACGGGTGGCTCGCCATCTTCTTTCCACAGCTCCCGGTGTTTTACTCCGGACTGACGATCCCAGCTAAAAAACCTGGCCTGCCATACATCAAGGCAACGCACATTAGTCTAGTACCTAGGAGGGGGTTCAGCGCACCCCCCGGAGATATATTTCTAATCAGTGTTTTTTTTTATAGGAAAAAATATGCTGAAAATGATGAGCTATGTTAACAAGTTGTCAGAATGTCCCATCTACCCCCCAAAAAAACAAAACCCATTTTTGGGTATGTGGCTCTAGCGAAAATGTGTTAAGGCAAATATTAATTCACTAAAATTACAAAAATACACATGGAAGTCTGAAATTTGGCATGGAGTATCCTGGGACATAGGGGTACGTAGCGGAATAGGATTTTAATATTTGCCACCACTGTATTTTTAAATATGACCAACATCAACCCCAGAAACAAAAAAAAATATGCTGTCCGTTTGACAAATAACAAAAAGGATGATTAATTACCAGCACTTTATGGGGGATATCACTGCCTCATTTGTATATAGAAAACTTCCCATGTCCCTAAGCTTCAATTTGAGCCCAAGATGACCTTTCTGGCTTGAAAATTGCTCTTTCTATTGCCAAAGTTCTGCACCATACCTCAAATCGGAGAAAATAGGAGATTCAGTCAGTAGCTTTCCAGAAGCTTTGTCTAGCAGGTATCATGCACCCCCAGATATATATGTGTGTATATATATATATATATATATATATATATATATATATATATATATATATATATATATATATATATATATTTATATATATATATACATATATGTATATTTGTAATCAGTGTTTCCTAATTGGAAAAAATGTACTGAAAATGATGAGCTTTGTTAAAAAGTTGTCAGCATGTCCCATCTACTATTCATATGCAAATTAGTGTCGCCATTATGGAAACATCAATTTCGACTATATATCTCAGCCAATATTGAATTAAAAAGAACAAATAAGGTGTCTGAACCTATGTTTTGAGGGTCAGGAATCTCATTGGAACTATTCTTAAAGTGGCCACACCATGCTGGTGTGAAATGAGTTTCACCGTTACAATATAATCACATTTTTTACCAAGTAATCAATACCAATATTGTGCATAACTATACAAACAAGGTGTCAAGCCAGATGTTGACAGCCCACAGCGCCCAGAACCTCCAAGCTCGGAAAGCACAAGCGCCAGGCATCCCACAACACCAACGGTGGGTTAAGTGGCCTCCAGCCAGGAAAGGGAGAGAGTGGCAGCAATTTGACGATGACATGGATGGTATCCTGGAAGCTACCGTGAAGGGAGGGGCCGACAGGAAGCTACAAACAATGGCAACTATGGTCATCAGCATTGCAACGGAAAGGTTTGGTTCAGCGGAGAAGCGCGCTGTTACAAACCAGTACTCCAAGAACCGCAGGGCAGAAAAGAGCTCACAGCTACGATAGGAGCTCTGAGCATTAAAGAGACAGTTCAAGGGGGCGAGCGAGGACGAGAAGCCAGGACTGGCAGTACTACGTAGTGTCCTCAGGAAGAAGCTGCTGACCCTCCGACGAGCAGAATGGCATAGGAGGCGGGCTAAAGAGAGAGCCAGAACACGCGCTGCCTTCCTAGCGAACCCTTTCGGGTTTACTAAACAGCTGCTAGGCCAGAAGCGCAGCGGCCATCTCACATGCTCAAAAGAGGAGGTAGACACCTATCTTCACAACACCTACAGGTCAACCAATGAACAACTAGAGAGTTGGCTGAAGATAGTCGACAAATCAGGCCTTGTGGGGAAATTCAAGGCGTGGGTATATCAGCATAGCATCCTGCCTAGGATACTGTGGCCATTGCTGGTGTACGAATGGAGAACGAAATCCGATCTCTACTGTGGAAGGGTTTGAGAGGAGGGTCAGCAGCCAGTCGACGTTGGTTGGGCTTACCCAGAAGCCTAAGCAGCATGGCCTTCTACGGCAAAAAGAACAAGCTGACGCTCCCTATCAACAGCCTTACTGAGGAGTTCATGGTAACCAGAACGAGGGAAGTGCTCCTGTACAGGGAATTCAAGGACCCAAAGGTATCCCAAGCGGGCATAGAGGTGAGGACTGGCAGGAAGTGGAGGGCATAGGTGGCTGTGGACCAGGCTGAAGCACGACTGGGCCACAGAGAACTTGTGGGACCCGTAGCGACCGGCCGTGCGGGTCTGGGAACCACTCCAACGATCCACTACAAAAAGCTCAAGGGCAAGGAAAGGAGGGACCTGGTCCAACATGAAGTGAGGGCTGGGGTCGAAGAGCAGCGGGCAAGCCAGTGGGTGGGACTGAGGCAACAAGGCGCATGGACCAATTGGGAAGAGGCCATGGACAGAAAGATCTCATGGCCAGAATTGTGGAGGGCTGAACCCTATCGCATCAAATTTCTCATTCAGTCCGTCTATGATGTCCTGCCCAGCCCATCAAACCTGTGCTGCTGGGGCAAGGTTGAAACGGCAGCATGTCCCTTGTGCCAAGGAATAGGAACCCTGGAACATATCCTCGGCAGCTGTCCTATAGCGCTCAGCGAGGGCCGCTATCGTTGGCGCCATGATCGGGTGCTTAAGGCAATCGCTGAGTCCATCAGCATGGCCGTCGACCAGAGCAAGCACTCACAACCAGCAAGGCGCGAAGTCCCATTCGTACGAGCCGGAGAACAACCACCTCCCCGACTGAAAGCCCAAACAGGCCTCCTGGGAGCAGCGAATGGCTGGCAGCTAAGGGCTGACCTGGGGAAACAACTGAGATTCCCTGAAAACATTGTGGAAACCAGCCTCAGGCCAGACATTGTCCTGCTCTCAGAGTCATCTAAGCAGGTTGTTTTGCTGGAGCTAACAGTGCCCTGGGAGGAGAGGATGGATGAAGCAAGTGAGAGGAAGAAAGAGAAATACGCAGAGCTGGTGGAGGAGTGCCGCAGACGGGGGTGGCGGGCGCAATGCTTGCCCATTGATGTCGGGGGAAGGGGCTTTGCAGGGAGGTCACTCTGCAAGGCCTTCGGCCTCCTGGGCATCCCAGGGGCTCGCTAGAGCAGAGCCATCAGTGCAGCTTCCGAGGCGGCAGAGAGAGCCTCACGATGGCTGTGGATCCAGAGGGACAAGCAGTGGGCAAGTGCTTCTTGGACACAGGCCGGGAACTGATCACTCCTGGTCGGGTTGCCTAGGCGAGGGGGTCTGAAGTTGAAAGAGCCGAAACCCGCCATGACCCTAGGTACTATCACTGAGGATGTGTCTAGAAATTGCATCATTAGATGTATGTAACAATCAGAAAAACTATTATCCAGTAGCTGATGTTATGGGTGCAACCATCTCATTTTACAATCATTGCTTGAAGCTAATACTTGTTTTAGAAGATGTACAAAAGATAAGATACCCTAAGAAGAAAAATATATGTGGTCTTTTAAAGATCATTGGCCCTCAAAATATAGGTTCAGACACCTTATTTGATCATATAAGTGCAATATTGGCAGAAATATATTGAAAATCAATGTTTCTATCACCGCTGCACTGATTTGCATATAAATAGTAGATGGGACATGTTGACAACTTTTTAACATAGCTCATCATTTTCAGCACATTTTTTCCAATAAGGAAACACTGATTACAAATGTATATATGTATATGTATATATATATATACATATATATATACATATATATATATATATATGTATATATATATATATATATATATATATATATATATATATATATATATATATATATATATATATATATACATATATATATATATATATATATATATATATATGTATATATATGTCTGGGGGTGCATGATACCTGCTAGACAAAGCTTCTGGAAAGCTACTGACTGAATCTCCTATTTTCTCCGATTTGAGGTATGGTGCAGAACTTTGGCAATAGAAAGAACAATTTTCAAGCCAGAAAGGTCATCTTGGGCTCAAATTGAAGCTTAGAGACATGGGAAGTTTTCTATATACAAACGAGGCAGTGATATCCCCCATAAAGTGCTGGTAATTAATCATCCTTGTTGTTATTTGTCAAGTGGACAGCATATTTTTTTTTGTTTCTGGGGTTGATGTTGGTCATATTTAAAAATACAGTGGTGGCAAATATTAAAATCCTATTCCGCTACGTACCCCTATGTCCCAGGATACTCCATGCCAAATTTCAGACTTCCATGTGTATTTTTGTAATTTTAGTGAATTAATATTTCCCTTAACACATTTTCGCTAGAGCCACATACCCAAAAATGGGTTTTGGGTTTTTTTGGGGTAGATGGGACATTCTGACAACTTGTTAACATAGCCGGGGGGGTGCGCTGAACCCCCTCCTAGGTACTGTACTACATGCAGGCATTAGCTTCACTCTCATCAATAAAACAGAAAATAAATCACCTATAATTTTGAGTCTGAATCTAACCCGCGACATAAAATGGCGGCTCTGCTCTCGCTATTCTTTAGTCCAATGCGAGACAACTTGACCGCGCAGATGCACGTCGCACAACCCGAAAATAAAACTCACGGTGTAAAACTTGTTCCGACTGCCTCACGTTATATATATGTATATAATACATAATATTGGCTTCACATCGAACTTATTCAACATAATAATGAACATATTAATGAAAAACAACTAAACAAACTCCAGTGACACGATAGCAGCAGCGAACAAAACATTCATCCAAAAAAACGAAAACCCAACATGAAACTCTCAAAAATAACTTTTACTTGCTCTTTTCTCTACCACTCTCAACTCGACTTTTTTTGTCGGCTGTGTTCTGATCGTCTCCTTGTTCTCACGCAAATCACACTCCGTCCAGCAAGAGGCGCTACCTGTTCTGCTGTTACCACTACGGTAAATAAAGGAACAGTACATATATATATATATATAACAAATAATAATAATAATAATAATAATAATAATAATAATAATAATTTTAAACTACTTTAAGATATTTTTGGTGCTTTTTATTATTCATTTGTTTATTTCACTTATTAATCAACCCAGTTTCACCAATTATATTCATCTAGGTTACACATCACCAACACCAACACTGATCTGTGGAACTCTGATGTATGCCATTGTACAACGCAACACACACACACACACACACACACACACACACACACACACACAGCAGCACACTAGTCTTGTTGCTGTTCTTCAGTCCTTGATGCTTCTTTCTTCCACACCTTGCAGGGCTCCTCACCACTCTAATGGCTTGTTAATGGACCTGAGATAAGTGCTTTGGACGCATTGACTGTAATCACCTGAGAAGTTTCCCTCTGAATCATTTCATAAATGCAGCATTCCCATTACTTTATTATTGATGCCCTTTGTGAGCTCAGCATTTAGATTGTACGACATTAACAATCTGCACTGCGACTTCAGGGAGAAAAAAATTTATACAAATAAAAAGATACAAGAGGATTTGCAATTCCTATCAGTAATATTTCAAGTGCAAAGTTTCTAATTTTAAAAATAAAACTCAGACTGCAATCTTGGAAGATAAGCAGGTCATCATGAATGAAAAAATAAAGAAAAACTCAAAAGATTGAAGGTGGGAAGTCATTGGTTGTTCCTGGAACTTAACCTCAGACCAGCCATCATGTCAAGCATCAGCATATTGATTCTTTCATCTGTCACAGAGTTCAAACAAAAACACAATGCTGACATGATTGTACCTGTTTCATGCCAAAATTAGTTTTTGTTCTTCCTATTTTATCTTTTATTTGTCTTATCTTTTCTTAAACAGTATCTTTCACCTAATGGCTGTGATCAGGAATTTGTTTTTAGACTATTTACAGTAATCTATACAATCTGAAAAGGAAAGTTTGACAAGATGTCTTTGGTGACTGAGAATCTTCATCTGAACTCTGAGCCAGCGCAGGATGTTATGTCTGCTCGTCCTCTTTTGCTAGGACGCCCTAAGATTACATCTGGAGGAGGATTTTATGAAATTGCTTGACATGACTGGGTTTGGTTCCCAATGTTCTACAGACCATTAGTTCTACGCATAAAAAAAAAGTCATGATTTAAATTGATTGATGATGAAGCACTACACTGGGCCTGGGTTATTTTTGAGGTATCTGTCATGGCGTTGAGCACGTATCCGTCGTAAAGCAAAGAGCCAGGAAGCTCCTGGATGCCCCTGGAAGCTCCTGGAAGCTTCTGCTCTCAGATCCAAACAGAAAAGATGCACAGACGCCGACGATGTCTGTTTCTGTAGATGCCAGTTGAAAGGAGGATGGTGAGGTGTTTTTCAGTGGAAAAGCAAGATGGAGCAGCATTTGCATTTATAGGGTTTGTTCAACACCTGCCTCTAATCAGGCACTGACTTCTTCCTACTCTTTGTTTTTATTTGCTTATGATGGAAAAATTAGTTCCTGTCTATCAAATCCTGAACACCTGTCACAACCAATGAAGGGCTCCATTTGTTTCTCGACATTCCCACTCTACGCTCCCCCCACCGGCTGTGTGGCATCGTATAAGGTGGGCTGAAAATTGATGGAGATTGGTTACAGTCCACTTCCTGCCTCCATTTACCCCCTTTTTAAATCAGTTTATCTCATATATAGATGCATTTACAGACAAGGGCAGGGTGGTGTGTAGGAATTTAATATATACTGTTAAATATTGCAATTTCTTTTGAAGTCGTGATGGTATATGCATTGGTGAAGTGTGAGCACTATAGCTGGGCTAAGACCATTCCAGACTGCAGGGGTTTGCTGGGGTGTCACATCATCCACATCAACATAGGCAGAGTTTTGCGTACCAGTGGGCCAGATTTACCCAGTGACAGCTACCGACTTGCTCAGTGGGAAGCAGGGGGAAGGTGGCCGCAAGTTGGCCACGGAAATATTTTGAGAACATCTGAGGATTTCCAATGTAGCGTGACTTCAAGCAACTTTTGTCTTCATGCTATTTAGAACGTAATGTTGTTGTCATATGTAGTTAAACTGCCTGAGTAAATTGAGTTTTATCCCTCTTAGTTACTGCTCAGCAGATTGATCCATGAATGTGCAGGTTCAGCACACCTGTGTCTTCAGCTGTGGTTCCAATTTCAAATTCAAGTGAGTGCCTGTTGTCTCACTCAAGTACTCAGACAACAGTGGCGAGGAAGAACTGCATGTGAAATGGTAGAAACTCTGAGCAGTCCTGCATCTCAGATGAAGGTCGAGAGTCATTTCTCTGATTAGAAGCAAACGATAGCTGTGTTTCCATGACCCCTAGAATTGCACAAAACCTAAATATGGCAATAAAAACTGGTGATGGAAACAGCTAAACTTGGAAAAACCTCTCAAATATGGCTAAAAGGTTTTGTCGCTCTCATGAGGTGGTTTTTCACACGTATACATATGGAGGTATATTGCAAAAGTGTCATGGGAACACTTTTTTCACATTGACACGTCAGTGGACGTCACGTACAGGGTTGCGTGACCAATTCACTGACCAGTGAAAATGGCGCGTTATGATTGGACGAAGGACGAGACAGAATATTTTTCACGAGTCATCAAAGAGAAAAATGTAACAACCATTCTGGACAGCCAATGAACGTGAACAAACAAAAGCAAACATAATTCTGGTCAAATCAGGTGGGACAAGATTTGACCAGAATTACAGTTTATGCATTTAACACCATTTAATGTAAACACCTACAAATAGCAATTGTACTTTGTTGAAATTTTAGAATTATTGCTTTTATTTTGAGAATAACTGTCATGGAAATGTTGCTCATGACAGACGAAGTGGCAGTGTGTATCAAGAAGAAACAGGTGTGTCCAAACTTTGACTGTGTGTTAAACTGCAAAATGTGCTTCATCTTCATCTTCACGTTTGCTGAATTTTTTCCGGAATCTACCATTTCTAATATGCAGAATGTAATTGAATGTATTAAGATACAACCAACAGTGTTAAATTATCTGTAGGATTCCAGGGTTCATGAATGTTTTGTCTCAAACTCCCCAGTGATTCAATGGGAGGAGAAACAAGGTTGGAATGTAAATGTAGTTTGTAGTTACGTCTCCACAAGAAAGACAAGCCAGAGAATTCTTGGACTCACAGAAATCCAAGACAGATTGTGTGGCAAGAAATGAACTCGGTGCCAGCTGTCATACAGCTCACCTTAAGACTCAATATACTGTGTGAGAACACTTCCTAAACCACAGTCAGAAGTCATCTAATTGCTAATCTATAATCCGTTTAGCACGCTTTTGCCTTTTTTCCAGATTGATCCTCCTCCATGCGGAACATCATGGCCGGCGGCTACATTAATCCTGTTATTGAGAGAGTGTGGCTAAGGAAATCCAAATAGCTCTCCTGCCCCTCTTCCCTCCATTCCCACCCACTGGCTTTCCTTTCATCGGCTGTAATTGATAACCTGAACCACATGAAACAAAAAGGTCATAATGAACATTACATTTGTTTTGCTGTGGTTGTTTTTGAATCGTGTCATTTGCTCTGCGAATAATGACATGCAGCCCATTTATCACAGTCTCTGCCTGGTTATGGGATAATATTTTCCAACTGTCATTCATGAACTTTGATTGATGGAATTAGGCATGTCTGAATGTATGGACACACAAAACACACAAACATTGATAAATAAGTAGTATATCTATCTATCTATCTACCATCGCGTGTGACAATATTAATACTAATGTTAGGCAATATAAAGTTTAACGTTTACGTTACATCTATTTATTTCGGATAAAAGTATACACTCAATACAGATATTTAATGTTCATCAACAAATCCATACTTAGAGGAACTTTCTAACTTTGTTTTCTAAGAGCCCAAAGAACATTACACTTCTTCAAATTTTAAATGTCCAGCCAGAAAGTCGAAGCAGACTTTTGCATTGAGCAGCGCTGGTAGGAAGTGTGCAGAGCTGAAAGCCAGGAGGAGAGGAAAGGTCAAGTAGATAACACCTGGAGGGGAGGTGGCAATTGAGGGTGTGTTCTTCAGCACCTAATTAATTGTCCTAGATTAAAATGTGACATATTTTAGCTGAGATTTGTAAGTGCCCGAGGCCATACTCTCCCAAACACATCAGTAGTAATTAAATTGTTTTCCACAATGTTATTAAACTTTTAATAGGAATAACAGGCACCCATTTAAAATTCTTGATAACTACATTAGAAGCTCTCAGATCTCCAGGGAAATCTGTGACATCAGGGGTAGTTGTGACCAATCGTCATGACATTTTAGATCAATGCAATACCTCATGTCTGGTCACAAATGAGAATAACAGGTGTTTGACAAAGTTCAAGATGACAGTTATTGTATGATCAAATTCAAGTGAGTGCCTGTTGTCTCACTCAAGTACTCAGACAACAGTGGCGAGGAAGAACTGCATGTGAAATGGTAGAAACTCTGAGCAGTCCTGCATCTCAGATGAAGGTCGAGAGTCATTTCTCTGATTAGAAGCAAACGATAGCTGTGTTTCCATGACCCCTAGAATTGCTCCAAACCTCCAAACATATGGCAATTAAAACTGGTGATGGAAACAGCGCAACTTGGAAAAACCTCAAATATGGCTGAAAGGTTTTGGCGCTCTCATGAGGTGTTTTTTCCACACGTATCCATATAGAGGTATATCGCAAAAGTGTCATGGAAAACACTTTTTTTTTTTCCGCATTTACACGTCATCAGACATGACGTACTTGGTCACGTGACCAGTTCACTGACCAGTGAAAATGGCGCGTTATGATTGGACGGAGGACGAGACGGAATATTTTTTCCAAGCCATCAAAGAGAAAAATATAACAACCATTCTGGACAGCAAACAAACATAAACAAACCAAAGCAAACATAATTCTCGCCAAATCTCGTCCCGTGAGATTTGACGAAAATTACAGCTCATGCACTTCACACCATTCAATGGAAACACCTGCAAATCGCAATTGTACTTTGCTGAAATTTTTTGAAATATCGCTTTTATTTTCATTATTTCATATTGTCATGGAAACGCAGCAAGTGATGAGGCTGAGTGAGCGAGTGAGCTTATTCCTAATGGAGATACACTAGGACAGGATATGAAACTACAGTCAGGAGACCTTACAGTAGAAGATGATTATTACAGATAGTGTGAACAGTATGTCAGTGATGACTGCAATAGTTGAGCAGGCAGTGCACGTGGCAGTCGACTCAGATTGACAATCTACAGTTCCAGTAGGAGGACCTGAAAAGTTGATGGACGAGCAAAACGACAGAATCCTGACAAAAGCCAGAAATGCTGACAGACAGGAGGAGAGAGAGAGGAGCTCAGTCATCAAGGGGATAACCCCGCTGGACCCCCTAGACACCCTGGAGGCCCCCCTGACACACCAAGATTAGAGCAGCTTAGTGAAGGTTTGGCTCAGTCATCCCCAACTATTAGCCATCAAAGAGGAAGCTTTGAGGATCCAGTCCTTCAAATCCAGATCCACTGATTCCACACAGGAAGGACTTGCTCACAGAAGATTCACTTCCTGTTTTCTTGACTCGTGGAACCTTAAATTTCCTGGAATTTAGAGACTTTAGTTCTTTGTGGGATAATATGGTATTATGTCTGACAGTTTAGGGCTTTGTATGTTCAGAGACATACCAGGAATTGTACCTGGTTTCAATGAAGATGATTCTTGGTTATTTATATTTATGTCTAGCTTATTCATTTGAGAGTTTCCTCCATCTTCATTACCCAAAAGAACCAGAGAGAACCAGCAGACACATGGAGAACATTGAGAGAACCCAGTAGACACAAGGAGAACATGCAAACTCCACACAGAAAGGTCCCAGGAGACCCCGGGAATCAAACCCACAACCTTCTTGCTGTGAGACGGCAGCGCTAACCACTGTGCCACGGTGTCGGCTGAGTTTCCGCCAGTGCATTATTGTGTTGTTGGCACAGAGTGTCCTCAAATTGCATTTCATAAGATGCAAAAAAGGAATGTGGGGAGAAAATGAATAAAAAAGCAACAAGCACACAGCTTGCTTTTGCCTTTTCAAAATGTCAAGCAAAACGTGTCCTTTTGCTTAATGGCAGCATGGTTTTATTCAGTGACTGGCATAGTTGTCAGAACAAATATCACCACCTGTGAAGAAGAGAATGAAGATGTGTCCCATTAACTTCTACCAAAGTTGAACCTTGTAGCCCTTCTTCAATACTGAACTTCAATGAAGGCCTCAACTAATTCTGAGACAATCTTTTAGGAGTAGTGATAAACTGAGATGAACTGATAGAATTGGAGGGTTTTTCTAATTTGCTTTTTGTTCTTTAAATTCTAAACCACAAAAAGGCAGAGGCAGTAAACTGCTGTTATGAAGTGGAGGCATGTTGTCGGGTCCAAGATGAATCTTTCCCTGACATTTGAAAATTAATTCAAAATGGAGATGACCAGAAACCTGACAGAAAGAGACCGGCGACCGTTTTGAGGGGAACAGTAAAATTGTGAAGAGTTAGAAGTGATTAATGAAAACTAATATTCCATAGCAATTAAAATGATTAAAGCTGGAGGGTCTTTTTTAGCCGTTACACTGAATTGCTGAAAGAAAGAGGCGGCAACAAAGCTGAGAAGCAAATTGCATTAGCAAGTTGAGGAGAACTGTATTAAAATGCAAATGTACAGCTGTTAATAGTTCTTCAAAAACCAATAATCCCCCACAGTCAGTCATGTGTCAAAATGGTTAATGGAAAAATATCCCAGAGGCATGCAGGGTCCCTTTTTCCATTCCACTTTTGATTAAAGCAGAAATTCTGTTTGGGGAAAAGCCCCATTGAGGTCAAGATGGGCCTGGCAGAGATGGCTTCATGTGGGCACCAACCCAAACTCATTGTTCTGTTGCCCCGATTCCACTGATCTGTCTTCCCCTGGGAGGAACCCTTATCACCATCAAGGGGATGCCAGGTTGCCATTCAGATCTGCACTTATTACTGGCATTCATCACGCACGCGAGTGAGTGAGTGAGTGAGTGAGTGAGCGAGTGAGTGAGTGAGTGAGTGAGTGAGCGAGTGAGTGAGACACAACATGCATCCAGAAACATTGTCATGAAAATATTGTGTGGCATGCAGAGAGGGAAGGTGACAATATGGAATACGGCCACACGAAGCACGTGAGCTCAATTCCAATTGGCACGCTGTGTGTCAATACAGTATATGCTAATGCAGTACAACAATTGTGCGGTGCATTAATAATAGGCTCATATTGAAAGTTGTCAGCTTTAATGTAAAGATTAATCAGGTTTATGAATATATTTATAATCTATAAACCTCCACCTCCTCCATTAGCTGCGTTTCCATGACAGCTTTTTACAGAATAAAAGCCATAGTTCTAAAATTTCCACAAAGTACAATTGCAATTTGCAGGTGTTTCCATTGAATAGTGTGAAGCACATAACCCGTAATTCTTGTGGAATTATGTTTGCTTTGGTTTATTTACATTTGTTTTCTGTCCAGAATGGTTGTTATATTTTTCTCTTTGATTACTAGTAAAAAATATTCCATCTACTCCTCCGTCCAATGGTAACTTGCCATGTTCACTGGTCAGTGAACTGGTCATGTGACCCAGTACGTCACACTTTTTTCACACAGGCATGTCAGTGGGTCTGTGTGAAAAAAGTGTTTCCATGACACTTTTGTGATATACCTCTATATGGATACGTGTGAAAAACCACCTCATGAGAGCGTCAAAACCTTTCAGCCATATTTGACAGGTTTTTCCAAGTTGCGCTGTTTCCATCACCAGTTTTTATTGCCATATTTAGGTTTTGCACAGTTCTAGGGGTGATGGAAACACAGCTCCAGCTGCCACCAGCTCTCTCTGCTGGCGCTGTCATCACTGGGTCACGTCTGGTCAGTGCCAAACAACAGTGCCACGCTCCAGGTGTGGACAGGTCACATACAACTTGTCAAGTTGTACAACTTGCCATAAAATTCCACAACAACATATTTAATTTTTACTTGTAAGCAGTGACAAGTGATTAGTGATAAGCAAATGAGCCATTGCAGGTTGCTCAAACATAATGTGTGCATCAATACTCCAGTATCAATCAGCCAGTTGTAATAACTGAAATAATTTCCATCTGCTCTTTATCCTCAGAGGTGTTTTGTTCTCTTAATAATTGTGTTCTCTCAAGATAAATCTCTGATAGTTGTTGCACCTGCAAACAAACACATTTTCTAATTAAAAAACTTTGAAAACTCTGGCACGTCATTATCAGCGTTCATCTCAAGTGCAGTTTCAAAAAGCCGCCACGTGTGTTGGTTCTTCTATAACTGTAGCATGACGAAGGAAGCTGAACGTTGAACGGAGAGACACGTTGAATGACTCAGGATTGACCCTCAGAGGAACACCAATATGTACCTTTCAGTTCAACTTGTCATTTGTGATGAAATGCTCCATTAGCAGCGTTTGACAATGTGATTTGTTTTACTCAATCAGCTGTTATCTCTTTACACACAACACTCCTCATTTCACTCATCAATCTTTGGTTTCATTGCACGCTATTGTAGTACCTCTTTATTCACATGGAGGCCAATTTCAAATAAAGTGAGGCTCCTACAAGGCTTTGCTTTGAATAATTTTCATACTACTAATAATCATAATACTAATACTAATAATCATCATTTTGCATGATTAATAAAAATGTGACCTTTAAATTAATCTGCCTCTTCATTTCGACATGTTGTGCACTCTGAACTCCCCACTGGCTTGTTAAAAGAGGGCCTTCAACATTTTCAACTCAGCTTTCTTTAACACGGACAGACATGAAAGCACTCCATGGACAACAGATGAACACACCAACTTTAATTACTGATAAGTTGGGAGTGAGCTCAGTGCAGCGGATTTCCCTCCTCAGAGGCTCTAATCTGTTTGAAGCCGGCTGCTGATCCCAACTGCCGAGTCAGACCATTCATTGGCAGGTGCCACTGTCGAGTCCCCGAACAGACGCTATCAGTCTCCGATCCCAATCTCCTCGTCAAGCAGGGACTAAAAACAAGTTCACCTCCACCAGTCCAACTTCCTGCCATGCGCTGTTATGACGAAATCTGCTCCGTCGCACACGCTGCAATATCACCAGATCCTCAAAGCAATTAAGTCTGGAAGTCCTTTTTTCTGGACCTTCATTATCGCAGGGGAATCCAGCTGAATCTGCGAGTTTGCCTGGACTCCAGGAAATATGGTGGATAAGTATGACAACACCTACTGCGTCTGGACTTTCTTCACTCTCGTTAAAGATGCCCGTCTGAAACTGTGATGAAAGTTAATCAGAGTCTGGCCAGTGAGTCGGGTGTCTGTCCCACATCACACCAGGGCAGATTTCATAGGTTCTCTGGTCTCTCTGGTCTCTCTGGCTTCTTCTACATTCCACATACTGTGCATTCATAAACTGTTCTAAACTGTCTGTAGTTCTCAATGTGAGTGTGAATCGTTGTTTTTGTCTCCTTGGCTTTAAACTGGCTACTCGCCCCAAGAACACTGAGGACAGGAGAGGGAGTTAGGTTCAATTTACAAAATTCACCCATAGTATTATTTTGTTATAATAGTGTATTTGGTTGGATAATCTGAATTTCTCTCTGGCGTTAGCTGGACTGTTCCAACAGTTCCAAGAGGGAGGAACGCTGGCAGTTGAAAGGTTCAGTAGCAGGTAGAAAATCAGTTCCAGGCAGAAAAACTCACTAATTTCTAGCACTGCTAATTATGGGCAGAGGCAAACACGACGAATCAAGGAAAGAAAAGCAGGACACTGAGTGGCTGTGATCAAAATCTCCCCCTAATCACTACATAGTGCGCTACATAGTACGCTATTTAGTAGTGGCGTTACTACTCACTGTATCGTCCACTTAATGTTTCCCAACACACCGCTGAAAGTACAACTGGTGGTCACTAACCCGTAAATACTATGTCCCATCATGCATTGTATGCACAGTGCGTGCTTGTGTGTGTGTGTGTGTGTGTGTGTGTGTGTGTGTGTGTGTGTGTGTCTGTATGTGTAAATCTATTTCCATATTAATTTCTTTACTCATTACCACCTGCCAATGGGACATTTCAACAGTGTGACCCCAATGACATTATTGGGGGCTCCAAGAGAAAGTTTTTTTCTCTTCATTTAATCTAATGAGTGCACTGTATAGTATAGTAGAGCTCCATGGAGGTGGGAGAAGGGAACGATTGGGTGATTTCCAACTCAGCCAATATCTTCTTTTTTTTTCGGCAAATATATTCCTTATTATGGTGCTATTGTGTGGCTGTTCTGTCCTACAAATTTGGTCACTCCACACAGTGCTCTAAGAATACACATTCTCGTTTTCCTCAATACATTTTCAATAGAGATATTTTCTGTAATGCAAAAATGAATGTTTACATTTGCTATTTGGTTTTGCACCATGGCAAGGTGCAATCATGTCTCAGCACTCTTCTTATTGTTGGATTTTGCAAAAATGTCGATTTAATGAGGCTGACTGCAACTTCATGCTGGAGCCAGTCATATTGTGTATTCCCATAGTAACGGGCAAAGCACATAGCCATTCTGACAGCAAAGACTCATCAACAATAAAATGTACTGTCATCTTTAATTCAGTATTTACATCTCCGAGCCCCAAACTCCCCCGACATAAAGAAACTTTCATCTGATAGTTTATATATTAGGTCAATTTTACAGCTTCTGTACAGAATTGCTGTTTCAATGAAATTCACACTTAGGGAAGCAACAATATGTATATATATATATATACATATATATATATATATATATATATATATATATATATATATATATATATATATATATATATATATATACATATACATATATATATATACATATATGTATATATAAACATTTATGTATATATATATATATATATATATATATATATATATGTATATATGTATATATATATGTATATTTATACATATATATATATATATATACATATATATAAATATGTATATATACACACACACACACACACACACACACACATCAGAGGAACATACAACAAGCATTAATGGGGTGAACAAAGGGATCCATCAGGTTTCCAGTTACACACACTTCATGGGAGGAAATATACAGAGGCAGCTCAATTAGGATTAACTATGTACAATACAAACCATTCATTCAAATTAGATTCTAAGATATATAATTAAATACATTACATCTTGATATAATAAGTGACAATGAGCAAACCCCATCCCCCACATTCAGCCATCAGACATTCTTTGAGGGTCAACCCTTTCACCAAGACACTCAATATCTGGCTCAACTGTGTTCAACACGGCCACTGAAAATCAATAGTGTTAATAGTGTCATATCATCATCATCATCATCATCATCATCATCATCATCATCATCATCATCATGTTGGCACATTACGTCCCTCTTGACTTCCTGTCCACATTACCATTTGGTAGGCAGGGATACTTTGCATTTGTTGGAGCCTTAAACATTTTGTTGGTGAAACAAAATGTTGTGTGAGCATTTTACACAGGTTTGAAACCAGATCCTTTCAGTTTAATGAGAAAATGTAGAATGTGAAATAGCACAGCAGAGTGACAAACAATTCATTAGTTCTTGTCCAGAGATTTTAAATATACATACAATGCCTGAAAAAACCAAATGATAAGCTGATAGCCACTATTATATACCCAAACTTTATCTGACCAACTCAATGTTTGTGCAACAAGTGTTCAAACAATTTGAAAAGGACTACACTGTCCTGCTAGATAGAAACGGTTGAAGAACAAAACAGAAACTATGAGGTATTTCTATCATATAGCAATGAAAGATCACTTTTACCTTTAGAGCAACAATAACCTACTCCAAGTTGCATCTACAAAGTTCCGGATATTACACTGGAAAACAAAGCTGGACGGTTGACACTCTGTTGAGGGACAGAACCGCTAACATACACACACTGTAGGTCTGGGCTCCAAGCCCCAGTCTGTCCTCCACTTATTTCTGCTACACTATACATTGGTTTGTGACAGCGTCAGCCAGATGGGAAGTAAGGGGTGTCACTGTGATAATTGTAGTCTGGGCACACTTTCTGCACTAGTTTGTAGTCGGTGCTGTAGAATGAAATAAAGATGCAGATGACTTTGAAGGGTTTGGAGCAGAGCCAGGAGACGTGGCTCTGGGTCTGCTCCTGGTAGCACGTCTTAGACGGGTCAAAGTTGCACAGCGTGTTCTTGGCCCCTTTCTCCACCTTCTCATATTCAATACGGCAGTTGAAGGACTTTGAATCCTTGGCGTCAATCACTGACTGCTGCGCCGCCACGTCAAACTCCACTATTTTGGTGGGCGGGACCAAGCTGACAGACACGTTGCCTTGGCCCGTGGAGTTGTGGCGGAAGTAGACGCTGAAGGTGCCGTTGCCGTGATCCACGATCTTACCGGTGATCAGCAGGTTGAGTTTGACCGTCTTGATGTTGGAGTGGAAGTCCCCCCAGCCAAACATCTTCTTGAACTTCCCCGTCTTGACCATGGGCCGCCTCTTGGCTCTGGGCCGGGAGTCCTGCAGGTCCGTGGAGTTCCTCAGCCAGTCCCACAGCTCCTGCTCAGAGTAGGGCTCTGGAGTGTCGTAGCGCAGGTCCAAGGCTGTGCTGTTCTCTTTGCCCTGCAGAGTCTGTGAGAGCAGCCTACTGATTGACATGTCCTTACTGCTTTCTGTCCATATGTGCTTCAGTGTTGATTTGCTGTTTCCTGACTTCACAACATTCGACTTTGAGGCATGAACACTTGTAACCTGGGAAGAAGACAAAAGAGAGCTTGTCATATTTTTGGGAAAATAACATACTTTTGTTCCGTCATCATGTTTACTTGGTCATTACTGACATTTATACATGTTTTAGTTGTTGTTGTTTTTTAAGTGATTTTGCTGTTTTGCCCACAAACACCTGCATCCAATATATCAAATAGTTTTAATCAGTTACTTAATTACTCAATAACCAAAATTGGGATCAAGATGACAGAAATAGTTCAATAGAGCAATTTAAAAAAAGGTCAAGTCAATGAAAGGGTCACTCAAAGAGCAACGTAGCCAGTGTGTCAAAGGCGAAAATCCCTTCCTTTACAATACTTTAAATTTTTCACAAATCAAAGACAGCAACTCTACTGGCCAATATTTACTATTATACAGAAACAGCTACTTGGTACCCAGAACACTCCAAAGTTTGTCTGCAAATGACAGTTGACACCAAAAAAAAAGTCTTGTTTAAATTAATATTGAGGAAGGGGAGTAAAGGCCTAATTCAAGGCCTTTAAACGTCAACGTCGCCCTGTCATTTTAAGAGCAAATCTTTTTATCAGCTAAATTATACTTTTACCATAACTGTTTCATTTGGGAAATATTGGCTTTCACAGTGGAGCTTGCACTTGTCTATAGAACCGGCGAATCAAACATATCCCCAGTGGGAATTCCCCTCAGAGGGAGATCGGCGATCAATCTTTGCTCTACGCCTCAATTACGAATCATGAAAGCAGAAAAGCACAAATTGGGAGTTATAGCAGCACAAATAGAGTGTAAAACAGGATGGTGAAACACATTGTTCCAATCTGCACCATTTGTCAACCCGCAGTGATACTCACTGGCTCACACATGCAGTAAGTGTTCAGTCAGTAAAGAGCTGAGGATTAACAAAAGAGTGCTCCTTGAAGTGATGATTGATGAAGCCGGTGGTTTTTTACTATTTAGCGCCAATGAGTGGAATGAGGCATACACAAGGCCCTGGGGGAGGAATGAGACATTGATTGTCTGATTCCTACAGGAAGATAAAGATATGAAAAGCCTTTCCCAGGTTGAAGCATTTTGCGGGCTGGCCTGTTGGATCGATACTTCCATTACTTTCACTCGCTATCAGTTGGCCCTCCCAACTGAAAAGCACTTCTGGACAACGCAGGGACACAGAAAGACCTGTGCAGTAAATGATGCCTCAGAGCCAGCAGAGGAATAC
Organism: Nelusetta ayraudi; assembly: GCF_046127955.1. Taxonomy (NCBI): domain Eukaryota; kingdom Metazoa; phylum Chordata; class Actinopteri; order Tetraodontiformes; family Monacanthidae; genus Nelusetta; species Nelusetta ayraudi. Next base: position 15,263,548 of record NW_027466185.1, on the reverse strand, counting down.
ATCACAATATAGCCGCTTAGAAAGGAAGGGATTTCATGGCAGTGGTAGTCCAGCGTAATGAAGTGTTTCCATTCTGGAGCAGAATCGCCTATGCGATCTGGTGAACAGTGGAAGGCTTTCACGTCATTCTTTTGTTGTTTTTTGTCCATACTGATTGAAAAGCAAATTAAATCAGAAAGGAACTTTGAGGAAAAGTTGAACAAAAACAAGAACAGGCACACTTTCAAAGGCTTCAATTCAGGCTCCTGTGCTCTCAGACTTTCTGTACTTGTAAGATTCATGGTGCCATCCAACATGTTTTGGGCTGAGAGCCAGTGTACTGGCTGGATGGAGCAACCGCAGCACGTGCTCACCTGAGGGAAGGATGCATCCCATTGAAAATGGCTGGCACTGCAGCCAGCACAGGCCTGGCAATAGCAGAGTGAAGCCAGACAGCGAGATGTTCAGCCGCAGGCGAAGACTGTTGGACGGCAGAGTGTCCGTATCACCCAAACCAATTCACACTGTTTGACCTAGTTACATCCACAAACTGAACAACTGCTGTTTTCATTTCAGTGCTTGACTCATTTTAAAGGTTCAGTGTGTCACATTTAGTTTGATTGATGATCTTGATATTGGTAAAACTTAATAAACCGGTTTTCCTAACCTTAGAACGCTTCTCATTTATGCATATGAGAATCTACCTAAAGCAAGGGTTTTGCCTCCAGTTGTGAACACAAGAAGCTGCATGTTTCTCTGACACACCATGATTGTCACTTTCTCCCTACTTCTTATCAAAGGTCACGCAACATCCCCACCCTATGACTAACTTATTGAGCTTTTAAAGGTCCAGTGTGTGAAATGTGGCTTAATTTACGATTTCATAAAATCTTAACATAGATCCCATGAATGCATAAGTAAAAGTGTCTACTCACAGTACAATAAAAGTAAATTGGTGTCTTACGCTAAGAACAGTTCTTCTATGAGTATAAGAATCTACCTAGAGCAAGGACTCCCAGTTAGCTTCCATTTTGCCCCACCATATTTCCAAGGAAGCCTGATGTGGACAATCCAGCCTCCTGAGATCACGTTTCGTATTCAGGATGAACGCCGGCGTCCTTAAATAAACCAACGAAGAAGATGAAGAAGAAGGTGGACGAGGTAGCCGGGTTTGTGCCCGCAGGCCACCGTAGTTCACTGGCAAGCTCAGGAGAGGGAGGGTATGGAATCCCTAAAGGGGACTTAAGTGAAGTAGCGTTGCAATCTAAGATGTAACCACTTGATGTTGCTGTGTCTTCTTAAAATTCCCAAAATATGACACACTTTAACTTTAAAGCGACAGGAGGAAAGAGAAACCCATTTTCACCACAGCCTGGAAAACACCCAGACAAACCTGAAGCCTAAACTGTGTAACAGCACACATTATTGTTGCTGAAAAGAATGACACCGCAGGCAGCTTTAATTGCTGGAGAGTGGAACTAGCACCAAGTTACTGATTACAAAAGATCCCAGATGAAATGAGCTCTGGAATGGAGGGCTCTGTTAGAATTATCCAATAATAGTGCGTGTGCCACGGGAGCTGCAAAACAGGGACTCAGCACAATGTGCTCTGTGAAAGGAGCTTATGAAAGCTCCGGAGAATAACAACAGAGAGAGGAAAAAATTAAGGGTATTAGCTGGACGGCACAGAAAAATGCAGAATGAGGGGGGGTGTGACCCTGAACATGCTGACAATTAACCCTCAGCTCAGAATGACGTGGGGAGAAAACTGAGCCCTCACAGGCTGGACGCACGCAAGCAGGATGAGATATTAAAGCTGGCGAGACGCTCCCGTATCACTAGCTGCATTTCCATGACCTCTAGAATTGCTCCAGACCTAAATATGGCAATTAAAACTGGTGATGGAAACAGCTCAACTTGGAAAAACCTCTCAAATATGGCTTTAAGGTTTTGATGCCTGGACAAAGTACGGCCCGCGGGCCACATCCGGCCCTCTGTGTGTATCTGTCCGGCCCGCATAAGGCCATCATTTAAAGTCAATTACGCAATGTACCGGTCGATTACGAAGGTAGTTAGGCTCTATCGCTAATAGAGAGAGAGAGAGTGGCGAAGATACTTCCACGGGACCGGGACTTTAACGCGCTTTTGCACAAGCACCGTCGGCAAAACTGACAACTGAAAATGGCACGTTATGATTGGATCAAGGAGGAGACGGAATATTTTTTACAAGCCATCAAAGAGAAAAACATTCTGGACAGCAAACAAACGCCAACAAACCAAAGCAAACGTGGACGAGATTTGATGAGAATTGACGATTTTTACGGCTTATGCGCTTCACACCATTCAATGGAAACACCTGCAAATCACAATTGTACTTTGTGGAAATATTAGAACTATGGCTTTTATTTTGTAAAAAGCTGTCATGGAAACGCAGCTATAGGCTGGACGCACGGAAGCCGGAATATGAAAGCTTGTGAGACGCTCAGTGAGCATCATACAGGTACAGCGTGTAGCGCGCCATCACACCCGACCCACCTGGTGGCGCACAAAATGTTACCATACATGTAAAATAGCAATGGGTAATACTATATTGAAGCACGCAATGAATCGCTGCTGTGCCTTAAGTGCCATCGTTTGATCATTTGAGTGGGTTATGGGGAGATCTTTATATTACATATGCATATATATATATATATATATATATGTATATATATATATATATATATATATATATATATATATATATATATATATATATACCCATATATATATATATACATATATATATACATATATATATATATATATATATATGTATATATATACATATATTGTGTGTGTGGTTGTGTGTGTGTGTGTGTGTGTGTGTGTGAGAGAGAGAGAGAGAAATGGAAGTGTGGGATTTTCTATAAAAATGAACCTTGCATATCACTTTATTAGATTGAAATGAATCTCCCACTCTCATCCCTTTTCCTCACAGTGGGCATATTCTGCAATTACTGACTACTCATTAACTAACTCACTAACAATTTGATTTTGCCAGTCTAATGTGTTGGTGTAATACACAGAGGGCCGACACTGGCTACTTTTTCTTTGCAACTGAATTCTCGATTGAATGAGCGCAAAAGATTAGGAAAACTCTGAGAGTGAATTAGAAAGGAATTAGGTAACTTTGAGGGAATTATTAGCCTACATCATATTCCTCTGGAGCAGACGTTCAAATAAACATCCTTTGAAATCAGTCTCAAGGCAATATCATCTCCTGCTCCAAGTGTAAAAACATTAAAAAAAAAAAAAAAAAAACTTCAGCTGACCAATCGGACCCTGAGGAGAGACGTTTGTATCCAATCAAGACACAGACAGCAGAGATTTAAAGATAGACAGTGAACTATATTGAAATCATGGTTAGGCTCTATTGCTGCTCTGTTGTTGTATTCACATGTAGAGTGAATCAAGACATTTGCCAGTTTTCATGTTGAGTGTGTGTATCTATTGCTGCTAGAGAAACTAGCATGTTAGCTAATGCTAGCCCCAGATTAGCTCGCGGAAATTATTTTTTTCTCTCTCTCTAAGATCAGACACACTCATCAATGTTTCTGCGGTCTGAACAGCCAAAATCACAACATATTTTCAGTTCCAAGTGCTAGCAGCTAGCAACGCTAGGAGCTAGTGGCGGTGTGTGTTTGAATGAGCGTGTGTCATGTGTCACTGTGTGTGTGAAACCAGCAGTGTTGGTTTCTACTGATTTGGATGTATCTCCAGTAGTGGCGTATACCATTTTGAGGAATAGTAACGTATAACAATGAAGTAATAGTAATCACACTGTGACCTGTGACATGAACCTGGGGCCTGTTTCACAAAGCAGTGCAAACAAACTCTGAGTCCAATGCTGATCTCTCAGATTGGAGACTCTGAGTTATCTCTTCCAGAACAGGTGACAGGTGTTAGTTTGATCAACTGGGCATAGTTTCACCTGGAGTTGAGCTCATGCACCGCAGCTCTTCAAAAGCCAGCGTAAATAGAGCCCTGATTGGACGAGTCACCGTGGCAACAGGGAAGCGTCGGGCAGCGTGCTTCACCTCGGTAGAATTAGACGTCTTAGTGCACTCATGCCAAGAGTTTGAACATGCTCAAGTGTTCAGTTCAATGTGTAATTCTGACCGTAGCTTGGAAATCGTTTTTATTTAGGTGCAATCCTGCAGAGGAGAAGCACACGCTCTAGCAGTTTAAAACCAAATGTTGGTAGCACCTCGGCATAATCTCACAGTGGTGGCGGCACTTTATACATTGTAAAGTGTGTGACTGTGCAGTTGTTTCATCCGCAGGATGGTGCTGTTGAATGTCTACTAATCCATACTGTGTTGTGGTCAATTATTAAGCCTATTTAAACCAACACAGACCTGCACACAGTTGCTTCACTCGAGTGCTCTGCATCTCCCACATTGTACAAAATAAACTTCCATTTGGCAAATAAAGCCAGCGCAACACAATATATGTTCTGGGATGTGAGAGCTGGACTGCGGCTGGTCACGTTGCTGATGCACCGACGGATCAGGTTGTGTACACAAATGATGGACTGTGAAGGGAAACGTTAAGGTTCAAAGAGAGACTTGTCTGGAAATGAGAGAACATTGTTGCTTGGTTTTATAACGAAGAGGAAACCCTCTGTGCAGTCATGCTGCACCTTCATCCACAGGGTCTCTATCAGAAGGACTTGTGTTTGTGGGGAAAGAAAGTCACCAATCAAAGTTTGCCTGGTGGGCTACATTCAGATAGATTTTTTTTTTTTTCTCAAGTTTCCAATTCGAGTTGAAATTTTGAGATTAAAATTGAAATTTCAAGAATAAAGTCGACGGGAAAAAAGAGGACAATTCATGAATAAACTCGAAATTTTGCAATCAATGTCAACGTGCAGTCAGTCAAAATGTGAAGAATAAAGTGTAAAGGCTCTTTAAAGGTTTCCTGATGACTGTGGCTGAACCTGGTGGGATTCACCTGTTTACTGCAGTTTACTGTTAACTGTGGGTAACTGGCTTCATCCACCATCTCTCCAGTCTACTGGCCAAGTTCCACTTTATTTGCGTCGATTTTATTCATGAAATTTCTACTTTATTCACAAAAATGTGGGTTTTTTTAACGTCGATTTTATTCATGAAATGTCGTCTTTTTTACATCGACTTTATCCAGGAAAATTCATCTTTATTCACGAAATTTCAACTTAAAACTCAAAATGAAAACTTGAATAAAAATCTCCTTCCTACAATATTTTTTTCTCTTCTTGTGACCCTAATCCTCTTTCGCAGTGAAGCCCTCAGATGTTGTTGATGCATTCTAATTCTGAGATAATGGATTCAACACCTTCTTAAAAAAAAACTAAAAAAAAAACTGTATTACAACAGAGAAGTAACTCCAATAATTGAGGCCCAAGCATGGAACGAGAGAAACAAGTCAGGAAAATCAAATCAAATCAAATGAAATCCGTCTCAGTGTCATTGTGTGGAGTTCCCTGAGAAAAGGCCAGATTTATCTGGGAAGATGCAGAAGCTAATATGACTCGAGGTGTCATAAATCAAAGATGGCTTTATTTTGTCAGCAGGCAGATGGCCTGAATGCACAAGTCACCTCCTCACTGGAGAGGAGCCATCCAGCCATGCTAAAAGGAGGGGGGGTGTCGGGGGCACCTGTTCGCCCGTCATATCCTCAGCTCTTCTGATCCCCCCCGCACCCTCCCCAGGCTGTTCCATCGCTGAATTAATGACGGCAAACAAAGCCAAAGCCTCTCCTCAGCCTCAGCGCCGCTTCAATCTCTCCCCACTTTGGTCCCCTCTCAACTAAATCTTTAGCGTCACACTTAATGAGATTTTCAGTTTGTAAAGTAAGTGGAGCAATAACTCCCCGAGCGCACGCCGCCCGCTACCACCGTCGATCGACTTGAAACGCTTTGAGAGCAAAACCTCCCTGGCACCTTCCCTGCACTGCTGCTCTCAGCTGAGGATGCAGCAGCAGCAGCAGTAACAACAGCAGCAGCAGCAGCAGCAGGATTCATTCATGACGACAAGCTGTTTCCCAACACCTCTTGCACTCATTAATGCAAACATGGTTAAAATCAGGATTTTCATGGCCGCCATAGTGTCTCCAACTGCTTTGTTAGGTCAACAAAGCAGTTGAGCAACAAAGCAAACAACAGGAAATGAATACATAAATGTATCATAAATTACCAAACAAGTAAAGTACGAAATAGAGTAGGGATAGGGATGGACCGATACCACAGGACGAGCAGACTGCAAGTACTTGCATTTCTTCTGATTGTACGAAGAGGCTTTGAGACGCCTTTGAATGTGATTTAGCGCTGTACAAATAAAAGTTGATTCATTGGTTGATTGATGATGTTTTTATTTCTATGTATCTTTAACTCCTACTAACAAGGGAGGAGGAAGGAGTTTAACTTGGGGGTCAGTGGGAGCACATAAAGCCGGCAGATCCACAACTGGTTTGCACAGAAATGTGTCATAAATTATTTCACTGCAAATCATTCACAAATAGCTGTGAGTTCACATCAAATTCATAATTCAAATTTCTGTATTTGCTTTTGGCTTATGAATCGTCGTCTCAACAAAAACAGCATCTAGTCTTTTGTTCTCTGGCTCAGGCATACATAATCAATCCACAGAGTACTCGACCAAGTAACTTCATTCTGACAAAAGTTTGTACTTTGGTTGGACGATCCCAGAAAGCAATCTGGACACGCTCACTGATGCTATTCTACGACAGAACAGTAGCATTAAATGCTGACGGAATCTTTATTTAATACTCCTTGGGGTATTAAATGTATTGAAACATTTATGAACACAGTTGGGATTTAGTTTAGTGAAAACTAAATTATTAATAACAAATGCATTCTAATGAATAAAAACAAAATGATAATTAATAATAAATAAGTTGATAACATTGATAATCCTGCAGTACGTGGAAGCCTTCAAATGAAGTTGTACATTTCCCTCTTTATTCATCTATCAATGGCTCACTCGCTCGCTCACTAAAATAACTGTGGGATTTGATTTATTATCACCTGAAAATCATCATACATCAATTCATTGAGAATATAGAGCCCTTGGAGTGTAACGTCACAGAAAACCGGTGAACTGTCACTGGGTGTCTGGCAGGACATCACTTTGCGTCAGCTCCAAATGGAAAGTCAAATGCAGAGGGACAACTCCTTTGGTCCAATTGAACTAAACACACAACAAGTCTGCTCTCTATTCTGTCAAGTTTCTCTTGAAAAAACAAGTTCAACGTTCATCTCTTTCAACAAATCAGACGTCGTCTGAGGCCATCGGCTAATAATACTATATTTTCTGAGGCATTTCTCGCGACCCTCAACGGACAACAAAAGTGCATGTTGGGAAATATCCGGTGAAGGAGCGCAGTCCTCCGAGCTCTTTGCTAATCGGCCATGACACTTTCTGAGCCCATGGAGCAGGCGAGTCCTCGCTAGGATGCCAATGTTTGTGCACAATGAGGAGCTCTGTACTCACTTTGGCCTGATGTGCCTCTTCTCCACAGACTATAGGAATCAGCCAAGTACAGAACACAACATGTTACACAAAACATAGTGAGCTGTTCAGCTGCTGGGGCTCCATAAGTCAGCGCTAGGTTTCAAAAAACAACAAAACCTGATGACAGAGCAGGTGGTTGACCAATGGGAAGGAATAGTTCGTATTCAGGAAATAGCTTCTTAAATATATATATATATATATATGTATATACAGTATATATAGGAATGAAGTGAAGGGTATTCTGTTCATACCCGAAAAAAATATTTGCAGGTACCACGACACCAGTTGTATATGTATGTGTATATATGTATGATCATTTTGATTGACAATTTTGATGTTAAATTTGTGTTTTCACTGCAGTGAAACTTGTGACAGTCACCCCCTGTTCTAGAACAGCACGCAGAGAAATGTTGTTCAAATAAACAAACTCTGTGTGTATTTGTATGCATATACATGTGGTATAAGAAAACTTGTACTCTTGGAAAAGCTTTGTTGCAATTATTCACGCAGCTTTCTTGTCTATTCAAGTCAAAGTGTGTGTGTGTGTGTGTGTGTGTGTGTGTGTGTGTGTGTGTGTGGGGCGGGCGGTTACTTTTCACACTATATCCCAATTAAATTCATACCTGCTGTTACCTCTTCAAAGAGTCGCACACGACTCCGGAAGGAAGGAAATGTACTTCGATGACGCTGTGCGCTTCGCTACTTCAGCCACTAGGACGGCAGGACGGCGCCACGTTAACGACCCGCTGCAAACTGAGCAGCAGCAGCAGCAGCAGCAGCCAGCCAGAGATTAGCCCTTATCAGGCCAACTGGAGCTGCTGGGTGGGGGAGGGGGTGCAATCTCTGGCTCTGCTGCTCATTTGAAGGCACCGTAAGTCAGGTTGGCTGGGGCCGTGGATCCTCTATTGAGGCTATTTAATGGGAAAATCAAAGGGCTGTGTCGCGTCTGAAGCCGGAAGGCTGAAGGGTGCTAAGTGAAGACGGCGCGGCGGATTTCACGCCACGCCTGTTTCCCTTCTGTACACCTCATCAAAGGGAGAGGGAGCCGTTAGCCGCTACCTGGGGACTAATTGGCCTTTTAATTCCGTGTCAGATATGTCTTCACTTCATCACCTCTGAACCCACTCAGTCATCTCGCAGCCGTCCTCGTATTGAACCGCCAGAGCCCAGATACCATACATCGCAGAGCTGTGAGAGAAAAATGCAATCCAAGTCTTTTATCACGGGAACAGAGGGAACCGTCCTCATACGACAACATGTACATTTGACGGTTTCAAAAAGATTTTTTGTAGTTTAAAAACAACTTTTTTTTGGAATCTGAATATATTGTCCCAGTTAGTTGTTGTCCCTTATGACTGTGGGTGGGTTCGATTCACAATATCCACCGTTTAGTCACGGCATGGGCAAACTACGACCTGGGGGCCTTCTGCAGCCCATTTAGCTTTTTAATCCGGCCCGCCAAACGTGAAGAAATGATATTAATAGTCAGTCAGTCATCAAAAAGCTGCATCTCCTTCATGTTTCCAGTATTTTCAGAGTCATTTCAATAAAGAGCTAAATGGTTCGAGTTGGTTTTAGGTGGTTCTGGGGTGGTTCTAGGTCAGGCATGGGCAAACTAAGGCCCAGGGGTCCATATGCGGCCCATTAAAGAAGCTTTTCAAATCGGCACTTAAGCCCTTGATTGAAGAAATTATATTAATATTCAGTCAGTCATCAAACAGCTGTATCTTCTCCATGTTTCCAGTGTTTTCACAGTCATTGTCAGATTGTTTCCTCCAATGTGGTGGCTCACCAAAACACTCCATCCATCTGCTGCTGCTCCACTATCCCCCTCTGGCACACTGTAGAACGCACTGTGGCCCACCAGTGGATTAGTTCATACAGTTATAGTTTACAGTTTTGAAGGAACATCTCACTACAGAGATATATAGACCTATAAGCCGCCTTTAACAGTTTTACAAAAACAAAATGTCGTTGAGATGTAAAAACTGGAAAAATGGGTCAGTCAACTTATTTGTTTGTCTTTTTCTCAGTTTCACAATTCAAACCTGTGTTGACCGGGGCTCTGTTATTATGGCCATTTCCAGATATAATCCATTCACTCTGCCTTCCTCCTTCCTAGCAGCTATCATGGCCAGTGGTCCTTGCCACGGCTGTTCCCCCAGAGTGTCAGAGCTGCTGCGGACCCTCAGCTGAGAGACCCTGGAAGCCTGACAGCGGCTGCTCATGGATGGTTAGCTCTGATAGCGGCCCACTATTTCAGCAGAGCTCAGCACTGGCCCAATCTGTCACGCTGTCAAAATGTCATGTCTCTCTTACATCCTGCAGCGCAACACCTCAAAACCATCTGAGACTGGCTTTGTAGCGCATCCTGCACCGGTTCCACATCACTCCGCAGCCTCGTTTTCAATTCATCCAGCTCAAGGAGCCTGGAGGGAAGTCCTGGAGCTCCTCCTCACATCAGGCCAGGGCACATTGACACCACTTCAACCTTTATTAGCCTAAAAAAGCTTCAATTACATATGTATATGTGTGTGTGTGTGTGTGTGTGTGTGTGTGTGTGTGTGTGTGTGTGTGTGAACTTAATCCTAATCCTCACAGCCACAGATGATGTGCCGTCGTATTTAACAACAATTGTGATTTGATGGAATGAACAACCTTATGAGCTCAACCACAGTTTTCCCGGATGACACACACACACACACACGCTCGCTCCGTGCATACAAATGTGTCAGTTGTCATGATGTCTCGCCTCAACTAAACCAGACAAAAACCACTGTGGTACAATATTATGGTGTTTAGGATAACACACACACACACACACACACACACACACACACACACACACAAAGTATTTGACAGCCAAGTGAACTGCAGTGAGTGAGAGCTGCTGTTCCCAACTATTGAGGATTTAGTCCAACTTTTTTTTTCTTAGGAAAAAGAGGGATTAGGGAGCCAATTCCATCCTGCACTTCCCAAGAACAAGCAGCAAAGGGCCTGGCTCAGCTGGGTCGTGTGTGTGTGTGTGTGTGTGGGGGGGGGGGGGGGGGGTAGTGTTGCTGGGCTCCTAACAAGCCAAATAAATACAGAGGACAACAACTGGCTGAAGACAATCCTGGAGGGAGATGATTAAAGGAAATCTCTTCATCCTGTAAAACACTGAAGCAAAGACGTGAATTCTGCCCCCAGGACACGGAATACATGAGGAAATGGAGCCACGCTAATATCTCTCTAATGAAAGGGACATGATTCGTGATTGGCTTTGACATGATGGGATATGATAGATGGATGTTATAGACGTTGGATGATCCCACATTGGGAAACTGCACTGTTGCAGCACTGAAAAACTGTACAATACATGAAGTACACAGTAGTTACAGTAGTTACAGCAACACTCAAATCAATCCATGTTCAACAAACAACCACAGCAGGTGTGTAAAAGACAGTCAAACCGTGCAGAGGTTGTCTCAACCATTAGTGCATGCCACTGAGTCCAGTGAAAATGTCCAGAATGTTCTCTGTCACACAGCAGGGAAGAGTTATGATAACAGTTATGATATCATATATACAGAATAGCCACTGTGATTGACAGATGCTTTCAGCAGCTCCGTCTGCCGACGGCAGCCATCACAGGTGGCGACGCTTTGCAGGAGGCAGCGGGATGATGCAATGACTTCATAGCACGTGTTCAATTATCATGCACACGCATGAATCTAACGGGCAAATATAAGATTCACCATCAGAGAGCCATTAGCAAGAAACCAATATGTATTACACTATTTTTGGTATTTGCACTTTTTTTGTATTTATGTACTTTTTTTTTCTAATTTTTATCGTGTGAAATGTGTTTGTGAGCCCTGTTGAAGAATTTCTGTCACCATTTGGGACAGACAATAAAGTATTCTATTCTATTCTATTCTATTCTATTCTATTCTACATTAGTTCATATATTACCGGTTGTCATCAGCAGCCTCCAGGCTGTTCTGAGGTTACATATTAATTGACAATTAGTTTGTTTCCTTAATGTCGCTGCTGCTAAACATTGATTTAGCACTTATAATAATAATAATAATAATAATAATAATAATAATAATAATAATAATAATAATACATTTTTCAAAGTCCTCAAAGACACTTTACCAAAAACAAAACGGTTAAAATGTTAAAACGCATCACAATAAAATTTGTAATTAAAAAAATAATTAAAAATATAGCAGCAAATAAATCAAAGCAGATGAGAGTAAAATGAGAGGAAACACGCACGCTTACTTTGTGTTTGTGTTGATATTGTCATTGTACACTTGTTTCAGTCGCTTCTGGAACCAAAGGCATCTTGTTTTTTATCAGTTCAAAAATTCAACTCTGTGTTGAAAAAGGCCCCATTATGGCAATTTCCACATATAATAACACAATGCAATGACAGCAATAACCTAGTTCTGCACATTTTCTTTTCACGTCTCCCATCCTATCCCTGCACTGACCGGAAAGATTATTTTTTTAATTTGCTTGGAAAAAATATGTTCAATTAACTTCAATGCTTCTTCTTTCTTTTTTCCCCTTGCGGTTTTATTTTACGGTCTGAACCATTCAGTTGAAAGTCAAGAGCCAAATAGTCTCTTTTTTTGCCAGAGTCAGCAATATGAGTGGAGGGAGAGGTAGGGGGTGGTTATTGTGAAATGAGCAGCTAAAAGAGACCTTTATTCTCTTCATTCTGCTGCGACTGACTGCAGCGTCGGGCTCATTCGCTGCTCAGCAGGTCATTTGATGACTTATTACTGACACTAATTCATGACACTTCATGACAATCACCGAACACCTCTGGAAAACTGGGAACGTGTCTGTCCACATGACTGCACTTCCCTTCATTCGCATTTTCATCTTTAAACAAATGAATGTGACTTGGTTTAATTCAGCCAAACTACAGAAGCAAGACGCAGGGGAAAAAAAGGGAAAAGTGAGTGCAAAATGCAACGAGGGGCAGGCAGCGTCACGGCTGCGCCAGGAGGAGTTATAGCTATTTTAATGGACCATTTAGACATTTGGCGCGAGATGACGCCCTCTTCTATGCAAATAAGGCTCATTAGAAACACAGTCTCATCCACAAAGACTTCAACACTCTGACTGACTTCTACACACACTTTGACACACACACACAACAAAAGTCAGTATTTCTACTCTGGTGTGTGTGTATGTGTGTGTGTGTGTGTGTGTGTGTGTGTGTGTGTGTGTGTGTGTGTGTGTGTGTGTTTGTGTGTGTGTGTGTGTGTATAAACACACACACATACAGTCACATATGAACAAATGTAATACATATAGTTTTTTTGCTGATGGCTACTTGATCATGAATCTTATAATATTTGCTAGTTACATTCATGCGTCTGCATGATAATTGGACACGTGCAATAAACACTTCAAGATTTATATTCAAAAGGGAAAAAATACTTCAAAATAATAATTATTCTAAAATAATAATTATTCAAAAATCATAACCTTTTCCATGTATTTTTTCAGTAACCTGGACCTTTTCTTTGGATTTATTCTTTGATTTCAAAGTGAAAGTAAAACCTCACTGGTCGTCTTTTCTCTCCTGTTGTCTCTTCAAACGTCTTGTATCATCCAGCAGGAGAGAAACCTGGTGGATACACCTGGTGAATGGTCTGCTTGAAAGGCTTTGTTCTTGTTTCACCCTCCTGTTCTGTGCTGACACTCCAACAGCAGGTCAGACTGAGCAGCTTCTTGTACGTCTCCATGGTGGAGCTGCTGGCTACGTCCAGGCCAGCTAATGTTCTCAGTAATGGCTTGTGAGACCTGACAGATTACCCCCGCCCATCCCCACCCCGCACCCCGCCCTACCCCAAGAGCTCCAGACCCGACGAATCCATCACAGCGACAGGATGAATTAGTGTCCAGACACCTCACTACCTGTTAGGAAGAACTCACATCAGCAGTAATTGATTTGATAAATGTGGGAGAGAACAATGAGAGACGAGGGGGAGAGGCGACGCAGCCATGGTAGTCAACTGTGCTCTGATTGGTTCCCACTGGCTGCAACTCTGTCTTCAAAAAAATCCAGCTCAACTTTTGTAAAGGGTCGTCTGCAGTAAACAGCAAAGAGGCAAGAACGCAAACATAAAACAACTGCAGAGCACCGCTCACAGCTCAGAAGAATAGAATAGAATAGAATAGAATAGAATTCTTTATTTAGTTCCGTATTGATTATCATCAATTCATTATTAATTAATTAATAATTAATTATTATAAATTAATAATTAATTTGTTATTATTAAGTAATTATTATTAATTCATCCATGCCCCGTGTGTGTGTGTGTGTGTGTGTGTGTGTGTGTGTGTGTGTGTGTGTGTGTGGTCTATTGACTATTCAGTAAAAACTGGCGTACAAACTGTTTTCCATTCTGTTCGTCTCTGTCAACTTTTGTGCATTTTAAAAATGAAGCATTCAGTTTTGAACTCCAACCTTTTCCACCGACTGATTCTAGTCGAGCAACATACACACCCATAGCATCAGAAATTAAATACAAGGCCTGATCTTTTCCTGTGCCCAAAATGTCCCATGATGAAAAAATAAAACCGGTGAATCAATTGGAAGCTTATTTTAATTAGCTTAGATAGTTTGAAACCGCACATGGATTCTCAGAAGATCCTGTTTCATTTCCCTAAATGGACTGAATAATGATTCTGCGGAAAAAACGTGATGTTCCACTGCAAAATATCCCTTTGAAGAGGAACATTTTCACACAATGAACAGAGCAGACGGCCAATCAGGTGCAGACTAATACACACGTCATCGCAGTGATTGTTCCCATCGGCAGGAACCCAGAGGGTCCTGATGAACATCTCTGGGAAATAAAACAGCGTTTTATTTAAAGCATCGGTACGGATAGCAGAATGCAAGGTTGAATACTCTGTATTCATAAATATACGTGCTCATACCGCGAGACCAATACCACTTGAATATGCATGTATATGACAATTTAGTTCAGAGTGTGTTTGTACTGCAGTCGAACTTGTTTCTAGAAAAACCTGCTGATTAATGTTGTTCCAATATCAGAACATATGTGAGGGAAAAAAAATCAAAGTCATTCTATCATGTGTAATGGCGTTATGAAGGACTCAGTATCGGTGAGTACTGAAATGCAAGTACTAGTACTCTAAAGAAGCAGTATTGGTGCGTCCCCACTACAGAGCTTGATACCTGTGAGGTGACTGCTGACAGCTGCACCACCGGCGCTCATGGTGGCCAGAGCAATGCAATCATCTAACCTGTTTATTTTTTTTTCACGTTCTCAATTGTCTCCACATGTCAGAAGCGTGTCCAGGTGTGACGGCAAATACAGTGAGAGAGAGAGCGAGAGAGAGAGAGAGAGAGAGAGAGAGAGAGAGAGAGAGCGAGAGAGAGAGAGAGAACCTAATATTCACCATTTTCTGCCGCCATGTTGTAATTGCAAAGCTTTAATCACTTTGCTGCAGCCAGGAGGAGTTTCTGCATGAGGCTGTTGCAACCAGATGGCCGGCAGCAAGTGTGTGTGTGTGTGTGTGTGTGTGTGTGTGTGTGTGTGTGTGTGAGAGAGAGAGAGCGAGAGAGAGAGAGAGAGAGAGCATCTGCTTAATATATTTGAACAACACATGGAATTCATTTTCTGCATCTGAGGTAGAAAAACGGGCTGACAGGAATAGAATGATAAGGCATCATTGGCCGTGTGTGTGTGTGTGTGTGTGTGTGTGTGTGGTCGCAGCAAATGGCAATACATGAGCGGTACGTGTGAATCCCAGGTGGCAGCGTTTGAAGTGGAGGGTCAACTTGATAACGAGAGGGAGAGAGAGGGGGGGGGGGGATCTTTTCTTCTTCTTCACCATCTTCTTCTATTTTTTTAAATATTTTTCCAACAGATCTTCTGTTATTTGAACAACATTCCTCAACCGGTTTCACTGCAGTACAAACACATTTAACATAAAACTGTCACATACACAACTGGTAAGGGTGTCGTGTTATCAGCACGTATTTTACCGGTATGAGTAGAGTACTATAATCGTAATATAATCGTGTGTTTGAGGGAGGGAGGGAGGGAGAGAGAAGCCAAAAGCCAAGCGCTACCTCCAAACACAAAGCTGCGACCAAAAGCAGCAGCAGTGAGGCTTCATGCAACCATTCAAGTGGTGCCAATGGAAACTCAACCATTGGAAACTCAACCAGTAAAAAAATTCAAGCAGTGAAAACTCAAGCAGTGAAAACTCAAGCAGTGAAAATTCAAGCAGTGAAAACTCAAGCAGTGGAAACTCAACCAGTGGGAAGTCAACCAGTCATGGACCATTTCAACTACAGTAGTTCTGATTGAGAAATTACATTTTATCGCGTAATGTATTTGCACTGTGGTCTGCGCGGGTTTGCTACGAGAAATTCATCTGATGATTCCAGATGATATCAAGCTGATCATTTCGTTATCAGCTTGATATCAAAGGTTCTTCAGGAGTTCAGGGGGAGAGAGAAAGAGAGAGAGCGAGAGACGCATGGAAATACAGGGATGGAGGGGAAGCAGCAAACGAAGCGACGGACAGAAACGGAAGAGGTGAAAGAAAGATAAGACCTGCTTTTTCACCTCTTCCTCCTTCTCCTCTTCCTCCTCTTTCTCCTCCTCCTCCTGCTCTTCTGCTCTTCCTCCTCTTTCACTCACAGCCACACTCGGCTGAAGGATGAAGAGTTAAGTGACACTCGTCCTCCTCCTGTACGTCTCAACTAGGACCTTCTAACCAGCACTGAGTCAATCCAGTGTCCATGTCACTGCGTGCACAGCAGGAGCACTTTTCACTTTTAAAAAGCAGCTTTTGTTCCAAATAAATCAGTAATAGCAGCATGAGACAGTGAACCAGCAGCCAGCTGAGCCTGTGACTGATGCTCTCCTTACACACATCATACACACACACACACGCGCACGCACGCAAGCGCGCACACACACACACACACACACACACACACAGACGATGGCACAACATGGGAGCAGAACAGTGAAGCAATGTCTGGAAAATGTTCTTCAAGCAGCAGCGTTTGCAGCAACACGTCAACATGTTCTTTCAAATGAAATTGGATCAAGTTGTCGAAGGTGCAACGTCTACCACTGGGTCAGGGGGAGAACTGTTTGACTGGTGGGCCACAGTGGGTTCGAACATGTGTCAGAGGAGCCGGAGCAGCAGTAGATGGATGGAGTGTTTTGGTGAGCAACCTCATAGGAGGAAACAATCTGTCATGGGATATGTTGGAAACATAATGTCAATGGAAAATGAAGCAAAGCAAAGTTGCAACCAAATCAGTGTCTTTGAAGCCCCACAGTGTTTAGCTCTTTATTGAAATGATTCTGAAAACACTGGAAACATGGAGGAGATGCAGCTGTTTGATGACTGACTGGCTATTAAAGCAGCTCTAGGTAACTTGAGTTTCAAACGCTCAACACTTTGATTACTTCATCTTTCATCGAGGTTACTTATTGGGTTCCATTCCGTCATTTTACAATCGTATGTATTTGTAATAGTAGTATGTAAGACCGCCTCTAAATAAACGTGTGACGTTGCCTTAAAGTGGTTCTTCCGGCGTGTCGGGTCGCGCTTGAAAGTTACGCAGTGCAGTTACAGCCGCCCCCCCCCCTCCCTCTCGCTGCAGAGGCTGCACCATTGATCCTATTAATCGTTTATCTACCGCGTTACTGAGTTTGGAATCATAATCTTATGGTCGAAAAGTTACCTAGAGCTGCTTTAATATAATTTTTTCAAGTTAGGTGGGCCGGATTGAAAAGCTTAACTGACAACATTTGGCCCCCGGGCGGCAGTTTGCCCAGTCCTGCTCTATGGCCTGTTGTGCAGCACTCTTCACCTTCCAACTGCAGCTGTGAGCTCAGCACCAGTGGTCACCACTCATTGATTTTTCTTGTGTTTTGTTCAAAAAGTCATTGATACATGTCCATCCATCCCAACCCCCCCAACCCCCCACACCCCCCCTCGCATAACTGCTCACTGTAACCAAGCCCAGGATGGACAGATCAAAAGAAGGAGATAACGGACACGGAGGGCGATTCCCATCATCATCATCATCATCATCATCATCATCATCATCATCATCATCATCAGCTGCTGTTGCCGCTGTGACTGTTGGACTGTGCAAGTGACATGGGCTGTTCAGTGGTAGATCCATCACACACGCACACACACACACACACACACAAACAGACTCCTCCTCCTACAACAGTGGTGTCGGCTCTGTTTCAGCGGCCAGTCGAGGCATCATCAGGTCGGAGAGCGAGCTCATCCATCAACCATCCCAGCACCCCTTCCCCGTCCTCACCCCCGCCACACTGTGACTGCCTCAGTAGAAGGCTTCTATCAGGACTCACAACATCTACTGTATTATCCTGTTTCATCTCAGTCGTAGAGGAAAGTAAAAAAGCATTGCAACCAAATCATTGTTTTTGATGCCCCATACTGTTTAGCTCTTTATTGAAATGACTCTGAAAACACTGGAAACATGGAACACAGCCCTGTAAAAATATCAAATACCAAACACCCACCACAGTACAACTGTGTACAAGTGAAAGAACAGCAACAAGATAAGAAATAGAACTTGGCAAAACAAACAAAAAGCAGTATTCAGCTAACAACGTTCAGTTGTGTTGTTGTGTTTTACGTTTGTGAGTGTGTGTTGTATATTAAGATATTTAATATTTGTTTTACTGTATATTCTATTTATTGATTTATTTTTTGACATTTCTCTATGGCACTAAATCTCCGCTAGAAATCAGCACCAGCTCCGACAGCAACTGGATGTGGACCATCGACCCGTTTTTTTGTTCGGCTACTGTAAAAACATAAATAAATCAGGAGCCGGCTCTCTCGGTCACCTCAAAGAGCTGCTGACTCTCAGAACCGATTCGTTCGTGAACGACTCATCAACACTCCGTAGCCTTCACCGTAAAAAGATTGGTCTGAAATTCAGGAGGGGGTGGGGTTGATTTGGCGGGGGGGGTTCCCTACAATCCCTCAGGATCAAACCTCAAACCCGGGTCGGGTCGCGAGCAGGGAGGAGGTGTTTTTTTGTTTTGTTGCGAGCGAGAAGGATGCCCTTCAGCAGAGGTTCCAGCTCTGACCTGTGAACTGTGGAGGCAGCAGGGGGAGGAGACGCTCATTAATCACACTGACCTCACCTCAGACTAACCCATCACACACCAGCGGTGGGCAAACTGCGGCTCCGGGGCCCGTATGAGAAGGTTTTTGATCTGGTCCTGAAGCCCATACTTGAAAAAATAATATTAATAGTCAGTCAATCATCAAACAGCTGAATTTCCCCCATGTTTCCTGTGTTTTCACAGCCGTTTCAATAAAGAGCTGAACACCGTCGAAAAACACTCATTTGGTTGCAACTTTGCTTTACTTCATTTTACACTGACATTAAAGCAAGTGTGTGTGTGTGTGTGTGTGTGTGTGTGTGTGTGTGTGTGTGTGTGTGTGTGTACACAGACGTCCCCGCCCTTGCATACACACACACGAGCACAACTGATAAGAGTGAAAAATGTCAGTGATTCTGTGGTTATTATATTGAAACCCTGCAATTACACACCCAGGTGTGGAAATAACTAAACGGCACATTTCAGACGCAGCAGTAGGTGGCGTTATGGTCGACGTCAAGGTCAAGTGTTGTTTTTAGCTGTTTGCGGCTGTGAGGGCTGGGCCTCCCCAGGCGGTCCTTGAATTCAACAGCGAGACCTGCAGAAGCTCCGTAAGGAGAGCCAGGCCAGCTAGTTGATCAGTTCCGACCTGACGCTAAGGACGCAAGTTCTCTTTCACAAGAAATGTCACACAAATTATTATCTTTTGTCACATTTTGATATTTTCTTTAGACGTTTGGACTTTGGAATTTCACTTCATTTAAAGGTCAAAAAAACACTGTCACTCAGGAGGGTTTTTATCTTTTTGTCTTTTTAATTTAAGTATGTTATAACCGAGGTGTGGGCAAACTACGGCCATATGCGGCCCGTAAAGCTTTTTAATCCTGCCCTTCAGCCTAACGTGAAGAAATTATATTAATAGTCAGTCAGTCATTAAACAGCTGTATTTCCTCCATGTTTCCAGTGTTTTCAGAGTCATTTCAATAAAGAGCTAAACACAGTGTAAATACAGTTGGTTGTTGCAACTTATGGTCACACACAGACACGCACACACAATCACACACATAATGTACAGTCAGAGTCAGAGTGGGCCAGCAGAGAACAGAACCAGGACCAGGTTCGGCCCAGTTGTGTCATCTATTCATCATTGTAGTAACATGAACAAACTCAAAATCCCACTGAGACTATTTAAGTATTTTAGAACCATTTAACTGCACAACTGTAACTGCAGGTCTTTAATATGTCAACGCCACAGGAGACCTCAGACAATTAAATCAAGACGAATCACAACGTCAGTGTGCCGCACTGGAGAGAAAAATCGTAAATCTTAAATCTTAATCGTCTTAAAATCCCTGGAACCAGTAATCATGATTTTTCCACTTAATCAAATGGCTGAAAAAAAAAGTAAAAAGGTTTTCAACTGTTTGTTAGGTAAAAAAAATGTTTTCTTAATTTTCAGTTTTTTCTGTATTTTGGCCTGAAGAACATTATTATACGGCAGTATTTTAGAAATGGCTTAAAGTGTAAATATGCTTTTCCATTTCATTAAATTTCATTTAAAACACGAAAACAAACACGGAACAAGAAATAGAATTATTGATTTACATTTTTCTTTCAAAAAAATAAAAGCAAATACAAAATGTAATAAACACTGCTTATGTAATAACTTAGATTGTTTAATAATTTAACAGAAGTGTTTAACACTTTAACAATTAAGAGAGTTTATTAGTATATGATTTCATGTTTGATGGACTGGGACGGTGATGGCAAGTAGACGGTTCTCAGCATTTTAACCACACACAAAGTGACCCCTACCGGCTGTAAGGGGAACCGCACACAGGAACGCGAGGACAAAAAGTGTCCACTGAGTCGTTGATGTTTGGAAAAATGATTGTCCATTCTTATTCATGTTTTAAACTAGAAAAGAATAAATGAAGAGCGTGATAATTAAGCCCAAATGAATTAAATGTTCTAGTCATTCATTCATCCATCCAATCATTCACTTGGGTGTGTGAGACTGATGGAGAGCTTCTAACTTTCAGCGTTTGACCGCTGTGCACCGTAAGGAATAAGAAAAAAAAAATAACAAACTAAATAAATAAAATAAAAAAAAAATACATGAATAAATGACAACAGCGCACAGAGTTACTCTAATTCAAACTTTGAGGGGGGTCGAACTAAAAACTGCGCTCGCAGTTCAACGGCTCGACATCGGACGGACTTGACGACGGAGAGGAGTCGGAAGAAGCTCATCACCTCTCGTGTGTCTTCGTTTCTTCTCGTCTCGCTCTTTCTCAGTGTGTGTGTGTGTGTGTGTGTGTGTATGTGTGTGTGTGTGTGTGTGTGTG